>NW_024366591.1:2276023-2753523 GCF_014805655.1 Passer montanus
AGCCAAACCCCAGCTGTCTGGTGTCATCTAAGCTGTTTGTGCAAGTGCATTTCCTCTTTGATGTTCTTGGCAATGGCAGCTAACCAGCTGGGACGTGTGTCAGCTTTTTCCCGGGAATGGAGGGGAGGAGGAACATTCATACACATACACTCTTGTCTCTGGTCTCTTTTGGGAAGCAGCAATTAACAGCTGAGAGGTTATTAAAAATTTCTTCCTAAATTGCATCTTATCTATGGCTTGCTCCTTTTTGAACAGTATAACAAATCTTGATGAGTGGCGGGGCTGGTTTTAAGACCACAAGACTAGAGGCAAAAATTTGATGAGAAAACAAATGAAATCATAATTATGCACCTCTGGCCTAGGTCATGTAAAAGTGGGCTACTTGGTTCAGATTACAAACACCTTGGAACCATAGTAACACCTGCCACAGGTGTATTACCCAGATACTCACTCAGCCTGATGGCTTCTGGGGCTGCTAGCTGGGCTGTTTTCAGCCACCCAAACAAGCTAAGTTAGCATACCTGCTCTGCTTTCCCAGGAAGCAGTCACATCTCTGATGGCAGCATAAACAAGACTCTTGACTGAGGTAATTATTTTAATTTAATTTTATTATTTTATATTAAAAAAAAAGTTGTATCTGTGAACATTTGAGGCTTAGAAACTTCACTGACATCTCTGTTAATATGCAGCTTTTTTGTTTCACAGTGTTTAATAGCTTGTAAGTTTATGGTTCCTTATTTTTTTAATTCCTATTTTGGTAATATAAGTTTTATTACTCTCTGCAGTTCTGAGAATTTCAGAATAGAAATTACTTTCCCACTGAACAGTTTTGTGCTAACTTTTTCTCAAAATTTCTATAAGGCCACATAGTTCAGTAGCATCCACTTGACACATCATCTTCTATTTCTAGGAAATAAACATTATCAATTGGGTAAACAAAATGTTTTTCTTTCCTTTCATCTTTTGAGTATTGAAATAGAAAATAAAATGTAGGACTGTGCGAAAGAGTGGATACTATAATTAATCTATTTGTACAGCTCCTCTCCTTCTCTCATTTCTTAAACCTAGTAAAGTTGTACTGTTGCATCTTATTCCTCTGTTGTGGAACACTTCCTAATCTATCAATTTAATCAGGCGTCCTAAAGATTTTTGTCAATTTATATGCCATGTCAGATAAGAAGCATTGGGCTGGCATACACCCATCACTGTGCACTAAAAATCAGTGAGAAATAACCCTGTTTACTGCAGCATTTTATGCTGAGTGTAGTTAACGCACTGCCGTTCAGTAAACAAAGTACTTTGTAATGTGGAATACATTATTTTGCTATAAGGTATTTCAAACTAAGGTGACATATTTCAACACTTTTCTTAGTGGCAGCATTACAAGTATGAAGAGGCTGGGTTTTGATAGATTGAGCAGCACATAGCAAATCAGAAGTTACTTTTGGTGGTTGCTCCTTTAATGAGATGTATCATACAGCTTGGATAAATTCTCTGCTGTGTGAAGCAACTTATCGTGCCAGAATATACAGTATATTGTCATGGGCTTTTTTTTTTCTTTTTTCTTTTTTAAATCTTTTTGATTCTCTGGTATTCTGATGAATTATTTGCAGCATTTCCCTTTCACTGCTGCTAGAATAATCAAGTTATATTTCTTGAACATCAGTCTATCATTTTCATTGACTTTCTCCTTTGTCAAAGATGGGGAGAAGGAAAAAAACCCCACTGCTTAATTTCACAAGACATTCTTTTATTTCTTTTGCTCCTTTGTTTCTTTGCTTCCTTTGCTTTCTTTGTTACAGCTTTTAACTTAAAGAAGACTTTTAAGTTTCTCCACTTCAGTGTAAGCTAATGAAGTCTCATTATTTATTTATTTTTTAAATGAACTGTAGTTTCACCACCATAGTCCTCTGAGCTTTAGATGCTTTCTCGTCCATAGCATCAATTAATCATTGTCAGGATTATACTTTTCTCTACATACAGAATATGCTTAAGAATTTTTGTGGTGTTTTTTCTTTATTAAAAGAAAAAAAAATCCAAAGAACCCACACTAAAAGAAAAAAAATATCAAAACCCTAATAACTTTTGGTAACCAGAAAGCAGCTGTTAAATTCTCACATTGTCCCATTTAGCAGGACTTCAGGCATAATTGTTGGAGAGTTGATGACCTATTTCAGTCTCTGTTTCCTAGTATAACTGTGGCAAACTTATTTCTTTATAACAAGCTACCGCTGAAAGTGTGCATCTCTACTTGAACAGTTAATATTTTGATGCATATCCAGAAATTGCTTTATTTTACATAAATAAGACATCAAATTCACAAAGACCAAACTAGAACATATTTCCTTACAACACAGTATTTTAAAACTGTTCTTATTTTGGGTTTTTATGGATTTTTTTCCTGGTATGTTAATTTCAAAGATAGTTCATTCATTTATATTTCAAATTACTGAACTTCTTCCCTGACCTCCTGTGACAACTCTTACATCTAACAGAAAAGACAAGTGAGTGTATCATTATTCCTTGGAAATGTTTAGGACGCATCTTTTTAGAGAATTTTGAAGCTGAGTTGCTTCCATAATAGACAAGCCTCATAAAAGTGTCATGAAAACAAAAAGGTCATTTCTGTCTTCTTTGAGTGAGGTTTCTTAGAGTTCAGATAATGTTTGTATAATCCTACTTTAGCAGGAGATTTTTCAGGAGAATCTAATAATATATTTACTAGTTTGAGGATATTTTTTATGTTTGCCTTCTACACCCCTTGGAAGGTTTGTCTTTCTTTTTGAGAATCACATTGTTATGTTCTGACCAGATTAAAGTTTCACATTTTTATCTCAGTTATTCTAGCATTCTTTTTTTTTTAGATTTATCAATTAATATTTAACTCAATTTCAGGTTGATAGTACAGTCTTATACATACATTGTCACCCATTACAGAGGCAGCAAATTTCAACCCACTCAAAAACACAGCTACAGACCCCAAATACAGCCATTGCACTGTCATAATAATCTTTCCAACAGCTGAGGATATTTATTGATAGGCAAGTCAGACAAATATTGCTTTCATAGCCTTGCAGGAAACAAAGTCCAATTTTGCATATTTTTTTTATTTTTCTTTGCATGGAGCAACAGAGCCTCCAAAATGGGACACAGCCCATTTTTGATCAAATGTTTTAGACCATGCAGTCGTGTCCATAATCCAGTGGCAGAATAAAAAGTCCTGTGTCAGGGGCTCCAAGCACCAGCTGTGGAACTAGTGAGAAAACTTTCTCTCTGTGGGGGTCTGGTCCATAAAGTTGTTGTATAAGCCAAGGGAAGACATCACTGTTGAAACAACAGTCAAAATTACATAGAATTGGACTGAAAATACCAGGTTTCCTTTCTCCTGTCTCCACCTCAGTGAATTAGTATGTGCTGACATTCATTTCTGGAAAATCATGAGCAAGTTAATGGGAAGGGAAGAGTGACTATGCCTTTTATCCTCCTCTCTTCTTTGAGGTATTCTGTCTAGAATATGGCTCATTTCCCATGTTGTTAAGGTCAGTATGGATCTTAGAAACTGAAAGAAAAGGGTGTTTACATGATTGGAAGCTACTGCAGAACTTCCTGTATGTCTTTTATATTCCTCCAGGCCATTAAAAAGTATACTTTCAACAACAGCTCCAACAAAACAGGCTCAACTGAAATAAATACTTACAGAAAGAGAATAAAGACAGTAACTATATTGAGATTGGGATGGACATCCTTCTGACTGTACATTCAATATTTTGATATTAAAGTTCAAACAAAAGTTACATTGTTCTGATCCAGAATCCTCTGAATTAAACTTCCAGTCATATCTATGTGTTGATATCTCCTTGATAATTTGTACCTATACAGCAGAAATCCTTGGTATGGCTTTAGCTTTGTAAAAAGCACAGAGGAAAGTCTTGTTATCTAAGAGAGTGTGAAGTTAGCTAAATGATTTTGAACTGCTGGAAAAATTATGTCTACATAATAACTGCATTATTAATTATGTCTACAAAAGCTCTAATTTACAATATAATCTGTAAATATATTTTTGATTAGAAAATCACAAGTCTCATTTAATGATCTTTGATATATGAGCACCTTTTGGTGGCAGAAGAAGCAAAAATTTTACGGATTTGACACAGTCAAAAATATTTTTATATTTTACTCAAAATATTCGTATGGCAGGGGGATTTAAAACATGTAGAATATAGCTTACAATTAAAAAGCAGAAAAACACTTTTAGTATATATCTCAGATGATAAAATAATTGAGAAATTATGCAAATTTTATGGTAGACCAGAAAAGCAAGTAGATTTTCATCTAATTGCCACCTTTTGCTGATTCAAGTATGTTAATCATAGGGAGCCCTAATAGTTTTATCAGGATTTACTAATATATTCAGGTAAAATGAACAAAATAATTAAATGTCAAAATATTGATTTAAAGGGCTCGAAGTATTAATGAAGATTTGCACCCTACTTAACATGGGTTAAACTGTAGTTTAGATACTTTTATCCTTCTAGGTTGTTAAATGAGACTGAGATAGCAGGATATAGGCAGGATGCTGACACTTTCTTTACTCCAGTGCAAGGAAACTGTATTCTCTGAGACTCTCAAAAAATTCCTTACTTCTGTTTCCTCATAACCTCTGTAGAATGATGTACCAAAATATTCAAAAGCTTCCGTGTGTTGTACGATGGTTTAGAAAAGCCTGGCAAAAATATGCTGATGAAGAGTGGAAAAGGAGGTTCAGGTTTGCTGAACCTTCAACACTTCCACACATCTTCAGGAGAAGGATAAAGGCAGACACTGCTAACCCACCCTGCAGAGCAAAACACCAGGCACAGGAGTGGTTTAGCTTTTGTGATTGGGGTTAGGGAGGCTCTGCATCCTTCCAGCTTAGCTCTCAGCAAAATCCCAATTTCATTCACATTTTACTGTGAGAATTTGAGTAATACAAAGTTATTGGAGGCTATTGTGGGGGAAGTGCCATTGAGAGCAAGAACTCTTAAATCTTTCTGTCCTTCCCAGCTCATTTAAGTTCATTCTATGGACAACACCTGCTCTCTGATGTTCTATCTCCAACTCCTGCACCTGACTGCAGTTTGTAATAGCATCATTCCCAAAGCAGACAGTGCTATTACTTTTTCCTGCCTTTACTCCTCTGTTAAAATTAGTCTGCTATTCACAGGCCAGAGGATTTCCTCCTGATGCCATTTTTGGGGATTGAGTTAGAGAAGCTGTAGTCTGGGGGTTATGACACTTAGGTGCTGAGGAACCTGTAGCCTCAGTGTCATTTTTGGATGTTCACACTTTGGTTTTAGTGAGTTAATTGTTCAGGGGTGGGAAGCACAGAGTCCTTCACCAGTGTAATTGTGAGTGTTTATAAAATCACACCCACCAGCCTGAGTTTGGAGCTCACTAGAACAATTAAATATTTTTAAATATGTATTTTTAATAAAAATATGAGTTATTGTAGTTCAAATTTCCATGTATTTTCTTCTCTGAAAACATTGAAGAAATTTTTTTTCTTCATCAACATGGGAAAATATAAATCAGAAGTACCAGTGGCTTAAGTCACTATGGGAATTCTTTTTCATCACTTGTCCCTGTGTTATAATTTTGGTTTTTTTAACATTTCAGCAGTTCCTGAAAAAATGAGACTGATTGTGGTTCTTTGGACTGCTCTTTGCCTTTATTATTATTTATCTTGAATTTTGCTGTAGAAATTCAATAGAGAAATTCAGAAGAGGCAACTGTATGTCGTGGTAATTGTTCAGGAAGATGTTGCACAGAAACAGAACAAAAGCATGACTTCAAATCTAAAGAATCAAAATTGTGGTACAATATGGCCAGTACTAATAATGAAAATATTTCTCACAGAAGAGTCTGCACAGCTGAGAGATGAGGGCCCACTCATTCTCATAATTTTATCACAGAATGAATTAGAGAGATAAAACCAAATTTGGTTGAAAGCTACGGAGATGTGTGAACAGTGACCTTTAAAGAAGAGAAAAGAAGTCCAAGCTCAAAATATAAGCTGGGGGAGGAGAGGTCACTTTCTCTTTACCCCTGAGCTTCACACCAAGCCAGATGTTGCTTATGATCAAAACAGCAACACTCATTATTCCTTCCTTTACTTTTCAAGGATACATAGATTCCAGCTAGAGCTGTTATTAGACAAATGTCATCATTTCAGTTTTATAAACAAGCAGGTTATTATAGAGTCCTGTGTTTTCCAACTTCCACTACACAATGTTCTTTTGTATGCCTCAGACAATGAGCTGACAGCTCCATGGAAATCTCTCACAACGTTCTGTAGTCAAAAGTGTTATGGAGTTCACTGGAAGTAGAAGAATGCATAATGCATTGAAGCAATGTTTTAGGCATTTATATTAGACTTTTAATGGAAAAATTAAAAAGTAATGCTGCTTTGCATTGCAGTAACTGTACATCAACTGTATGTCTTCATTTCTGGCACATGAAGGGTAGTTTCCATAGCAGCAGCATCTGTAGCACTGAGAACATGGAAAGTGGATTTTTTTTTGCTCTTGTGTTTCACAGATTAGAAAGGTAAAATGTATGGAAATAAGGGAGAGTATGTACTGCAGGAATGTGATCTTTAAAGCCTGCTTTTTCTTTCCAAAATTCTGAAATTGTAATATAAAAAAACCCAATTCTTCCACTTAATTCCTACTACCTTAATTTTCATATGTGGCTTAATAAATGTGTGTGGCAGCTATTTTGGTTTTGACTGACAGAACTAGAAAACTGCAGAACTCTCTCTGTCCATCTTCTGGTATCATTTATTTTCTGGCAATTCCTTTGCTATTGGCCAAAACTGACTAATAATTAAGGCCTGTTGCACTGAGACTGGATTTTTATATTTTGTTCATTTCTGTAGAAACAGCATTTGAGGTATGCTACAAGTAAGAAATACCACATATGAAAAAACTGCTATTTACTCAAATTAATCATGATTTTTCCTTCAAATTCTCTAATCCAAGAAGAAAGATTTGCTTTTGTTAAATGCACAGGACTTAAAAATGTAACTACATATTCTAAGGTATACATTCTCTTAGACAGAATCATGATAGAAATATCTTCAGAACAAAAAAAAAAAAGACTGAAAGGTATTGCAAAGCTAGCACACTTTTTTGAATTTGGTGTAGGAAAACTTAAATCAGAACAAAAGAATTGTAGTCTGAGTTGCTTCTTTATAATTTAGCAGGAAGTGGCTCAATTATTTTTATTAATATGTATGTCAGATTTTTATTTACATTGTTCTTTTAAAGGGAGTGAAATTTTCACCATTGGAAAAATCTTCTGAAGCTCCTACCTGGTGAAAGAGCATGAAACAACTTCATATAAATTATATATTGAAAATATTATTTAATGACAAACTTAGTTTCTAAACATTTTACCATAAATTCCAGGAGAAGCTGTGCAGTATTGAGGGCTGACAATTTCACCAGGGAGAAATTCTTTTCAGATACTTTTGGTTTTCAGGTTTGGTCCTAGTACCCTGTGCAGATACTCCTCTATGATGGTTGTTATTTTAGTAGGGAATAGCAATTTAAAAATTATCTTTTTACGGGGGCTTTGGTCCCTTACTCCTTTAAGCACTCTGTAAGCTGTTCTTAGACACATTTTTAAATTTTGTTTTGCATTTTGCAGTCCATCCTACTGACTTGCTGCAGCAATGTTTAAGCAGCATCAAGTGTATAAACCCTCTTTTAACAGCATTTTCTTGAGGTGTTTAGGGATTTTAAGAAATAAGACACCTACTGAAGCATTTTTCTAAAAACAATAGCTATTAGCTATGTAAATAATAAATATTCTTTATTTGTTCCATGCAGATGATTATTAATTTTCTTAAAATAAATCTTCTATATTCATGAGCCTGGACTGAAGGACTCTTGGCATGCCTATCACAACACCTGATGTTCTTGAACCATCCTGAAAAGTTATGTACAGATTTAAAATAAAATATCCACTGTATTTTGGTGCATGGATACAAATTGTAGAATTTCATGTTTGCTTTTAAAACCAGAAACTTTCCCATAATTTTCAGCCTTCTGATCAAGGATGTTTGCTGGCTTGCCTAGTTCAAGAAAATATGAGTTTTCAGCACTCAATAGTCCTGATATTTTTTCTCTATTTAGTTTATCACAGACTTTCTACTTAGCCTTTGTTTTATACAAATGACTTATCATCCAGAAGAGAATAAAGAAATATTGTTCTTTGTTAGCCTGAATTTCTGCTATGATTTATAATCGTCTTCCCAAGCCTAATATGAAGCTTGGCTGACTTTTCATTTGAATAGAATTATTTTTTGACACATCAGCTGTAGCTGACAAAACAAATAGTTCAGCGCCTCATGGAACAAACCTCAAAGTTTGACTTCCTCTTTTAAAGAGAGAAGACTTCTTTGGAGATAATTAATGCATATTGATATATGTATAAAATTGAACATTCCAGTCAGTGAAGAACATAGAGTCTACCTGAGGCATGGAAGAAAAGGTTTTATACATTTGATGAGGATTTGTATTTATCATTTTTATAGGAATTAATGGAGGAAGAGGAGAGAATAAGTTTTAATTCTATTTTAAAGACCATGGTTTGAATCCTAGATTACTTTAAGAATGTTTAAGTAAAATTATACTAAATAGCTCTATTGTTACTGTCTTTCTTCTCCCACCTTTTTTCCAAGTTCACTTCACCTGTGAATCTTATAACTGAGTGTGTGAAAAGATATTTGCATCATTTTTCTGCTTGTAATGCTTTCAGGTAACTGGTAAATTCCAGAATCACTAGAACAGTCTTAGTAGCACAGAATCTGAATATTATAAGGCAACTTTGGATTATGACTATGCTTTTTTCTTCCTACTTTGTCTTCCATACACTTTCATGAATACATACTTAGGTCATATGTGACAGTATTATCTTTAATTACTACATCAATAACTTACCAACACAAGCAAAGGTAAGGAATGAAGTTTAATGGGTTATTAGGTTATTAGTCCTTTTTATGTCATACCTAAGATAACACTTCTTCAGTTTTCTTGTGACTTGCTCTTCTGGTGGGCAGTCATGGCTCCAGGAAGCAAATATGTCAGTGAAACAGCGGCTATGTGAAGTCTGACTTTTCTCCCATCTTCTCCATTCCTTCCTGGTTTTGGCATTATCCAAATGAAGAAGAGGGAGGATCTCCTGGCAGAGAGGCCTCTAAGAACAGGGGAAGTGCAAGTGATAATTCCCCACTTTTTCCCCTCTCAGCTTCTGGCAATCTGCAGAGCAGCTCAGTATTGTGAGTGTGTCTTTTTGTTTGATACGCTTTAATAATTGCTTCTCTCATGAATTTTCCTAGCATGAATTTTCAATGCCATTTCATTTTTCAATATCGTTCAGTGATGAATTTCACTGTTTAATTACATATTACATTAAAAAAAAAGTGCTAACCTGGGTTTGTTTAAAATTTTCAGCTGAAAATTCCATGGGATACTTGTCACTTCCTCATTGAATGATAGTTTCTAATTCCCTTTTTGCATACTATTTATACTTTCATATGCCTATGGTATTCCCTCTGAGCCATTTCCATGCAAGCTAGTCCATTTAATTTTTTTCAAATGCAAATAATTTTTGATCTCTGATAATCCTTCCTACATCATGTTTAGTTCTGCTGTATCCTTCTTGAGATGGAGTGACCACAATTACATGAATGTCATGGATTTCTTTAATAGTAATAAGGTTTTCTCTACTTAGCTCTTAATGCTCTCCAAATAATTCCTAATTTCTATTTGTCTTTTTAGCTACTGCTAAGCAGAACTGACATTTTCATAGAAGTATCACTGCAAGATGTGTAATGACTTGTGGATCTCTTTCCTGACAGGTTATAGGTAAATTAACATCCATCACAGGGTGGATAGAATAAGGATTTTTGTTCTCTCTCTTTTTATATCTACTATATAAAGTCAATCCATATTGTGGCACACTTATGCAATTCTTTGCTATCACTTATTTTTCTCCCTTTTTTCTTTTATTGTTTGGGGTTTTTTTTTAGTTTTTTTTTTCTTTTTGTAGTTTTCTTTTCTTATTGACATAAGATTTCACACTTAACTCTTGTACATTGGGAAAACTGACCATTAATTTCTGTCCTTCCCAGTTTCTGAAATGTAGATACCTGATACCTACTCTCCACTGGTTGATGTTTTATCTTTAGAAACACCTTTAAAACAGAGCCTTTGCCAGGAGGTTGTTAGGAGTTCAGGTGTAGAGTATGTATCAACTGGATTACTCCTAGCAGCACATTCATTGACTCTTTCAAAAACTAATAGATTTGTGAGACTCGACTTGATCTACAAAAATGTCTGGATTGTTGTCCACTACACCTTATTTACCTGCTTGTCTTCCTGTTCTACTCTTTATTATATTTCCACCAACATGTCTGTTGTAGAAGTTAGATTTACTGCTCTTTATCTCCTTAGAATCTCCTGGAACATTTTAGGGGGAATTTGCTTCACCTTTATTACCTTCCATTTGTTTGTTGTCTGGTCTGATTTATGCTAACACCCAAAAAATATGTGAAATTTATACTTGAATTACTTTAGACCTCTTGGGTGAATTCTGCCTGTTCAGGACAATTTCCTGTTGTTCATCTCATGATTTTTCCCATTATCTCTTTGATTGGCTCTTCAGTATCAGACAAATCCTTTGAGGTGTCCCTCATAAGAAAAGCTCCTCCAGGGCAACTTCTCCAGCTCCTTCCTTTTGCATTTTGATGCAAATAGTTGCTTTCAGTCTCTTGCTCCAGCCTAATATTTCTTGACTTACACTTATTACACTTCTCATGTATCGGTCTTGAAGGATATTTAAAAAATTTTTGATAGGAAATTGAAATAATTCTATTAACAATTGTCATCATTTATACACAGTTTCCTATTTTGCTTTGTTTGACCATTCCAGAAATTTCTGTGGATATTAGACTTTGATGAATCTCCATTTTTGCCTTGAAGGTCTTGAACGATATTTAAAATTATTTTGTTTGAGAGGAATTCAAAATTCTAGTAACAATTCTTGTAGTTTATGCACATTCTTTCCTATTTTGCTTTGTTTGACCATTCCAGAAATTTCTGTGGATATTAGACTTTGATGAATCTCCATTTTTGCCTTGAACCTCTATGATGATGGTACCTAAATAAATAGATTTTCTGACATACATAAAACTATTGTCTTTTTCACTTCTCCTTTTAACAAACTTTCCTTTTGACAAATTTCCTCACTTTTACACTGCTTTCTTTTCTGAAATTAATAACGGCTGCAATAGAATTTTTGTTTAAATGTTTTGCTGTTCCCTGACATCAGAAAAACTTTCACAGCCTTCTAGGCAGCACATAGTAGACTGAGCTAAAGCAGATGCAGTCTCATAATCACTTATGAAAAATATTCATAGTGATTCCCTTTGGAATATGTCATGACTTCTGGAGTATCTACCAACTTCTGATTCTGAATCTCCACTGTGTTGCAAGTTCTTTATATGCATAAAAATGAATGCATAACAGGAGCAATTAATTTGGCAATATTTAAGGCCCAATATTTTTGGTGTGTAAAATGAGAGAGCATTGGGTGGCAGGCAACATAGAAAGGAAAGCCTGAAATGTTTTAGAAGAAAAAATTATTTCATATGGCTGGAAATGTGTTGCACCAATAAAAAAGATCTTAGTGACTGGCAGTCTCACTGGTCACTTTACATCATGCACAGAGCCATTGCTGATCAACAGTCTGTAATATTTCCATTTATTTTGCAGGAGAAAATAGAACCATATCCCCTTTTCTAACAATGGCTGGTTTATGAAATTTTGGACTTCTCTAGACTTTAATTGAAAATGTATTTTCTTTTTTTTAAATAGAAAAATACTTCAATTTCTTATTCTTTTTGTACATAAATATATGTCTTTCTGGAGGGATGGAATTTTGTGGGTCATGTTCTAGGGTTTTATGGTATTTTTCTAAAATAAGGTTTACAAAAGGTTTTATTTTTTACTTGTCTATTTATTCTAGCCAAAGATCTAATGTACCAGTTTCTATTTTTAATTGGGCTTATTCTGAGGGCTATTTATTTGATCTTTGCTTTGCAGATAAAGGAGGAGTACTAGTATTAAAGATACTATGCTATATAATTTTCTGTCATATTTTCAGAGCGAAAACAGTCTAAACTGGAAAAGGAACACAAATGTAGACTGCTAAATTAATGAGAGATATTTTGGAAGCCTCTTAAAATGCACTAGCAATTTTTGCAGGTTCTCTTTTTATTTTCCCAGGGAGCTTAGCACATTTAGGAAGCATCAAAAAGATTTGTGGATATAATTGTAGTGGTTTATATTGTTTTTCCTCTTTCCTAATCGAAATAAGAAGCAGATTTGCCAGGTACATGTAGGCATACAATTCACTGAATTCCCTTCACACACCCCTCTCATCTCCTGCCTTTCCCCATTCGTTATGGATGGGAGAATAAAATGGGTGTTTGATAAGGGAAAGTATGAATCTGGAAAATAAAAAGAGTTATCAGATGGAGAAAGGATTGATTAATTAATTCAGAGAAGATTGATTTTGTGATTAGGGAAAACGTAGGCATCCTGTGAGCAGTAAGGGCAGGAAAAGACCATCTGAAGGGTGGCCTATAGAGTAGAGTGCTGAATAAGCAAACAATATCTGACTAATCCAAGATCTGGGAGCTGTGTGTCTGTCAGGATGTAGCTCTCTCTGGCTCTGACATTTTTTTTTTTAAATGTGGGGTTTTTTGTTTGTTTTTGCTAATGACAAAATGGACATGAATGGGCACATTTTTGAGCATTCACATGCGTATTTGCAGTGAAGTAGGTAAAAGAAAGTGGAGGACTGTGCTTGCAGAAGTTTGTTTCTCTGTTCCCCACTCAAGAGTAGACAGAGCAGTGCTGGTGAGGTGCTTTTGTGGTTACAGGTACAGATTGTGCCTGTCAGTGCTCATGCAAAGCAGCAGGAACTTCTCTGAACTGGTTGGTAAACTCTCTTGACAGTTCTGAAATGTTGACAGGCATTTTAAACTCTTGGAGAAAAATTAAAAGATATTTAATGCAAAGTGTTCATTCAAAGAGTTTTCTAAAAACAAATCCCCAAAATAACCTACAAGTATCATATTTTTATTTTTGCCCCCACTTAATATGACACTTCTTAATTTCCTGTTGGCAAGCCAGTTGTAATCTTTAGCTGGTAACTAATTTGGTCATAAAATACTGACCCAGATTTTTCTGGATAATTAACAAGTTGGGCAAATCAGCAGAAGCAGGTGTAGTATATTTTCAGTACCAGTGGAGAAAAGCAGTTAGTGTTTTAATTCTCATTTCCAGTAATGAACTATATAACATTCTGGCTGGCTAATGCAATTAGCATTGTCTCCTCCTCCCCTTACTTCCTCACTTAAAAAAAAAAATTAAAAATAAAGGAAACTCAAATCAGGGATTTATTAAAGGCCAAGAATTACTGACCCTTTTTGCACTCTTCTTAAAATCACTCTATTAACCTTCTGGATTGAGCCTTGTGTAAAACAGTAATAAAAAATTTATACAAATATGTATCATGTTACAAGCTGAGACAGAAAACAATGTTCCCATTCTTCAAGCAATTAATTATTGTGATTAATGTATTCCCCCTTCTCTAAGCACAATTCTGCCAGACAGAGTCAGCCCATTGACATGTTGTAGAATTATAATGCATATCTAATTAAAGGTGACCTGAAAAGGCAGGGTGTTTAGCCTTCCCTGTCAGGACCAAGAAACTGTTAATCAGAAAGTGCTTGCTTTCCACACCACCCCACCCCTCCCTTTTTTTATTTTTGTGCTAATTTCAAATCTTCTCCCTGCATCAGTGAGCAGATGAGATCTTCAGCCAGCTTTCATCTTTCAGAAAAATGAATAGTGCAGAAAGAACATTATCAAATGAGCTGTTGAAGAAGTCAGTGAATATGTCATTGAGTGTGACTGCTTCCAGAATGAATTTAGATTTATCTCTGTTATCTCCCCTCTCCCGACTCACTCTCCACACTCTGTTTGCTCTCAGTGCACATGTCAAGCTGGGTGGGTCATAATGAATCATAAGGGACAGTTACTTGTAGAATGGTGACAGGTCCAATTGTGATACAACTTCTTCTGGAATTAAGTTTGTTAACATTATAAATTGTCTCATTTGACCAGAGGTTTAAACACCTAGAAGCTTTTATGCATGCAATTTCTTAAAGTATTTCTTTTCCATTAGGCAGCTGCTGCTTTAAAATATTCCACAAATGAAATTGTTTTATCACATCAATAGCTGCACAAAACAACTGTGACAACAACAAGACTGGTTTTTTTGCCCCCATTTTGCTAACAAGTATTCAAATCAATAAACTCTGGCAACTGGATAACACCAAGAGAAGATATTATTTAAACTCAATTTTTAAACACATTTCCAAATCCATATTCTGATGCTAGCCAAGGAATTTTCATACTGTCTTTTGGTTTCTGTAGAGATACTCCACTGAGTTGACAACATCTTAAGTAGAAAACCAATAAATATTTTAGCTTTTCACTGCCAGTATTTTTTGTCTATATGCAATGCAGAGTTGTTGTCTTAAGATTTTTTTTATTATTATTTTTGCACGTGATAGGATATGGTATGATTAAATTGCAATGTTTTACCCACAGGGTAAGAAAGACTAATATTTTTTCTTCAATTGTCAGTATTGTCATGTAACAGAATGTGATAGCAAAAAACCTGCAAAGTCAGCACACCTTCTGAAACATTTGTTGTATTCTGTAAACCCTTTTGGGTGTTTAACTAGTCACTTCATAGTTGTGATCACGCTTCACTAGGCTAGTCCTCCACAGAAAAAATCTTAGATGCTTCTCAGTTAAAATTAATAAGTAGTGCCACTGATGTTGAAAAATATCTTTTGTCAAAATGTTTATCAAAATCATTAAAGAATAACTGGTTTTTGCTCCTGATTTTTATATATTTTTTAAATAATAAGCTTCTCTCATGTTCAGAAGTTAGGGAAGTTTTGGTTGTTTTCTTGTTGATTTTTCCACAAGTCTGCTGTTTGTCGGGGGGATTGGCATGCCACAGATGTATCTTTACCCTCAGATACCTGTGAGGGCATTAGTGCACATGTGCTTTCCTCTGGATTTTTGGGTGACATGTATAAGAAGGGGAAGAAGTTTCTGTGCAGCAGCAATAGCTGCCAGAGAAGAGAGGAGTGAGGATATGTGAGAGGAGCAGCCCTGTACAGGTCTGTGCAGGAGGAGGAGGAGGGGATGCTACAGGTGCCAGAGACAAGATTCCTTCCCCTGGAGGAGCCCAAGGCAGAGCAGGTGGATCCTGAAGGAGGCTGTGACCCCATGGGAAGCCTGTGCTGGAGCAGGCTCCTGGCAGGAGGGAGAGGCTACATGAGAGGAACTTACTGCAGCCCCAGTTTCCATCCCCCTGAGCTGCTGTCAGGGAAGGAGGCAGAGAAATTGGGAGGAAAGTTAAGCCCAGGAAGAGTGGAGAGGCGGACAGTAGGTGTTTTCAAGAGGAGGTTTTATTGTTCGTTATCATAGTCAAATTTAAATGGCAATAATTAAATTAATTTCCCCAAGTGGACCCTGCTTTGCCCATGACAGTGACTGGTGATGGATGAGTATTTTATGACCAAATTAGTTACCAGCTAAAGACTTGGGGGAAACCCAAGTTGTCAGAATTGAGAGCTGAAATTCTTCCTCAACTGTATCCATTGCATTTATTAAAAAGAGACGTTTTCTTTCTGTCCTTCTCCTCCATGCTTGTAAGACTGGGAATAACTAAGAAACACAACAAAATTAACTAGCAAGTTAAAGATACTGAACATTATTTGTCACAGTATCTCCAATCCTATGGAAATATGAGATGTATGTGTATATATATATATTATATACATATATTGACCAGGCATTTCTGCCAGCTTTTTTAGGCTCTCTATTTGTCTGAGACATGTTACTAGTATTATTCTCCTTAAGGTTTTGAAGATCTCTCTACTTCTGTATTTCAATAACCTTTCTCTCCATAATATGTTCTAATGTGTTTGGGAAGTTAAGTTTTCTAAATATAAAGCAGAGTATAACCCTTAAGTCTTCACTGAGTTTACACTCAAATAAGATTCCTTTTAATTTCAGTGGGATTTTTGCTTGATTAAGGACTAAAGATTTCAGATTTCCATTGCCTTGGCCTCAGAAATTATTGAATAAAAATAATTATATTAGAAAGAAAAGCTGGCAGGTCGCAAACTATCACAAGCATTGATAAATCACAGAACTGGAGTGAAGCATTTGAATAGATCAGAGGACACCTAAATAGGATCAGGTGAGGCTGCAATTGTTTTGATGGTCTTCTTTGATGGTACAATTGATAAATTTTACACAAATGATTTTTCCTGAGATGTCACAGGATGTGAAAATTCACCACTGAAGGATGGTGACTTTCTTTGCTTGTAATGGTAAGTTTTACCCCTGCTGAAGTAAAAAATGCAAGGGTTATTTAAGTAAAGAAATACTAGAAATTATGTCCCGGAAGAAATTAAAAAAAGAAAAAATTGTAATTTCCTTGTTTTGTGATGGAGAATCTTCAAAATATTAACATAAACACGAGAAAATGGCAATATTTTGCATTGTGTTAAAAACCCACTACAGGGGAAAGAAATATGAAGGAAATTTTTGGTGAACTGTTCCAATGTGTGCATACTGCACCCACAACACCTTTTATCTAAGCTCTGTTTGTCCTGTGCAGGAACTTGTTACCCAAATGATGGACCTGCACAGGTCAATGGGTGATTTCATGGAACATGAAACATGCACAGCTTGGGCTGTGTAATGCTGATTAAATCTGGGTTGGAGTCTCATTTCTTCCTGCAGTGTGTATTACTTTCATCTATCATCACATACCTTAAATCAGCACAGAATTAATGCAGTAAAGTACCTTAGGCAAAGACCAAGCTTTCCCAATGCTCTGAGCCTGGGAATCATCCCTTTGAATAGCCCATGCCAGTGGATATTGCAGCTCAGGTACAAGGCAGTGGCTGATCAGAGCTTGCAGAGGCACACAGCTCTGAATCAGGTCCTCTGTTACTGGCAATAAAAGCTGAGAAAAGAGGAGTGGGTTTTAGTTTCACTTGTGTGTATAGATATCTTAGTAATTCCATCTAATTTAGAGAAGTCACTCCAGATTTACACCAGTGCTACTGAAAATCAAAATCTGGCCCATTGTCTTAGCAAAATACACCAAGTCAATATCAGTTCATTACAGAGAGGAAGAGAGAAAGGGAATGAGAGAGAAAACAAGGATTTCGTTAGCAATGCATTCTGTAGTATAAAAGATAAAAAGGAATATCCAATTAACACACCACTATAATTGCTTGCAGACATTCTTTTTTATTTAAAGATGAAATAGCTAAGAGTTCTCATCAAAACTGGGGTCACAGCCTACATATTAAATGAAAGAAATTGATTGGGCTTTATTACACCCTGACTACTGCAAATGTGCCTCAATCACTGATTGCTATAAATTTATTCTTATAAACTACTAATTGCCCAAGTCATAATGGTAACAATGGTATAATGAAATTATCTTGATCAAGCTGATGCACAAATTTTGCTTGACAACATGAGCAGTGTGAGAAAAAAGGAAAGAAGACATGCATACAAATACATAATGTTTCATTAAAATTAAAACCAATGTTAAAACAACTGTTCTCTGAAGTATACAAAGTTCTGTATTAGAAGGGCTTCCTTTAGAAAAATCATTTAAGGAGACAGGCATTTACATTTATAATAAAATGATCTTGCATTTTTTATTTGTCTTGAAAATTAATGACTTACTTAATCACATTTGATCAAAGGAGATAAGATGATGTAGTCATGTGTTTCTGATTGCATTAAGTCTGATCCAGAGTGGCATGATGGATATTTAATAGTCTTGCTGTCCCTCTATATCTTGTCACCATTTCTTGATATGCATGGATACTGTAGAATACACCACAGCACAAAACTCTACTTTTAATAGAAAAGAAAAAATAAGAAAAAAGGAAATTCTGTTGCAGCTTACAAGGTGCAGCTTTTAGAAGTAGGTTATCCACCACCACAATATATTTCTTTAAAAGACAAACATCTCGGGTAACTCTACATATAGATATATATCTTGAAGTATATTCTCCTTTTTAAAGTGCATTTTGCTTCTGTGCTGCCTCTGTTAAAAGATACTGCTATAATAGGTTTCAAGTACTAAGCAAAGTATAAGTACATAGAAACAAAGATAGCCATCCAGAAAATGTAGGAAATTTCTAGAAGCTGGAATGCAGAGCATTGTGTAAAATGCATAAATTGGGGCTATTTATATTGGGCTAATAGCTGTTTCTACAAGTGTCAGCTGAGCCATTCATAGTGAATGTTGGTATGTATGAGAAATTATTTCTGAGTAGTTCAAATGTGGTTCCAACTCTTTCCAAATTAATCTCACCAAAAATTTTATTTAAATTGATGCCTAATTCTTTCTTACCAGAGTATGTCTTCAGTATGAAGCTGTCCTTCTTTTCATGGGCATGTCTTGCTTTCCTCTCTCAAAAAACTTTTATACAGGGGTACAGTATTTTTATTCTTCTAAAATTGGTGTGGATGAGGCAATCCTATAGGAAAGTAAAAAATTCAGAGACACCCAAGCTGAAAGGGCTTCAGGAGGCCCTTTAGCTTAGCTGGCATGCCCCACCCCACTTGGGCTGTGTATTTGCTAGGCTGCCCCACATTTTAAGTTTCCAACTACTGCAGTCTCTGTTTGTTCTATTGCCAGAAAGCTTTTTTGCCAGTGGCTAATCTAAATCCTTTTTGCTGCAATTTATACTTAGTGAAGCTTGTTTTGTGTATAAGCACCATGGAAAATGGTTTATCCCTCTAGTCTATGTAATATTTTTAGATAAGGGAGGTTTTGACGCTGCCTCTTCTCTCCTCTTTACACTCTAGTCACTTCCTTACTATTGGTCTTTAAGCCCTAATATGATAAGAGCTGTTTTGAAAAGAAATATATCTATATTTGGGGAAACATACAGGAGTTTAGGACAGAAATATCAGAAAAATTCAGCCTTTTTGGAATAAATTATCTCCAGAAGAGCATACGTACTGCACCTAGTAGGGCAGGGGTAGGGGTGTAAGCCAGGCACAGCCATTTCTCACCCCTATATTCATAATTCTGTGGCACCTATTCTATTCTAATTAAGTCTGTGGTAGTAGGTAACAAGATTTTTCTGAGTCATACTTGTGTGTTTAGTGAAGTATAGGGATTCTGCTGTGGTGTTAGTAGAGTTGCAGACAGGGTTTGTTTGTTTTAGATTGCTATATTATTATTATTATTTAATGCTTTATTATTATTTTAGAATTAAATGCAGCATTTTTTGCAACACTGTTAGATTCTCTGAAAAAACCCAAAAACTAACAACATTTTTCACACCTGGAAGCATTTATTTTTTATTGTATTTTATTTTACCTCAATTGATTTTTTCCTTATACTGTTGATTTTAGTTGCTGTTTTTGGGTGGACTTGTCCTATGAATGGCTAGCTTTTGGAAAGGTTTGTGTTTCTACAAGTGGGCATGTTTATAGATTTAGACTATATATGAAAGAGAAACTGGCCTGGACAGGATGGGACTAAAAATCCCCAAAAATGTGTCAGAGAACAAGAGATAGACAAAAAACTCCACCATTCTCTTGTAAATATTGTTGCACTATCATCTAAGGTGAGGGAGTCCCTTAATATTATTAGTGTAGTCAGTAAGTGGTACCTGGAATGCTGTTTTGTGCAATATCCCTATTATTTCTGGAATTTGTACAGCAAGAATGCATAAGTTGAGTTTTCAAAATGGCTTGTAACAAAATTGCTGTAACACTTGTTGTCTGTCCTACTCCCCCATTCCTTTATCCATCTATCTCTGTATCTATCATGAAATGACAATCCTAACTTACTTTAAACTCTCCAAAGGTATATTCTTAAATTTTAATGTTGGAAAAGCTTCACGACGACTGGTACTTTGGCTTAATGTGGTATAGCTTCTGACAGCTGCCTCTGCAAGAAAAGCAAAGGATGACTGCATTACTGTCACTTTCTGTCACATTCTGGTTGCCAAACTCTTGCAGGGATGATGACAGTGAACCAAACAAGAGTGACAAAGGGAGTCAAAGCTGTGATTTCGAATAAGGAAGAGTGGACACTTGAATTGCATTTTGTTCATGCCATTCATTCTGTTCTACTTGTGGACTCTGTGGCATGGTGCTTGCTCCCATTTTTTAAATTATTTGTACTTTGGGACTTTCACCTGCTTTTGGCACTCTCAAAATCCCCCCCAAAAAATAACTGTTAACAAGCCCAGAGTGGGTCAGAGTATGAACAGAAAAATAGCTGTAACTGTGGAATATACTTAGAGGAAAAGGCAAACTCAAATGCCCACTCAAATTTTCTGGAAAGCAGATTGCACTTGCAGGTGCAACAAAAATATAACCTTATTTTCAAGACAAAAAATGTGGATTACACATATTAAATTAACACCTCCCCCCACCCCCCCCGCCGACTAATTTCTATATCTTCATTTACCTAAAGACTGTTTGCTGGATGAGTTTCTAAATAAAAGAGTCAGTAACTTCTGCATGTTAGGTGAAAGAATTGCTTCAAGTGCCATTTGAACAGGGCACCATTATCCAAGCTTTCCCACTTCAGAACAAAGACAGAATCCTTCTCACAGGGACAGGTTTTATCTAGCAGCTTGGTGGCCTCTCTGGGGGCTTGTGAGGAGCTGGCGTGGGAGGGGAATTGACCCAGGACAGCCTCAGCCTTATTATTCTTACTCCCTAGAGAGCAGCTCCCTGGCTGAATTTCCAGCAATGTCTCAGGCAGTGTCCTGTGATGACCCAGGGGCAGGAGGGTCAAAGACTTCTCTGGAGTTTTCCAGGATTTTTCCTTCCAGTACTGGATGGGAGCTGACAGAAATGAAGGAAAAAGACTATTTACAGAAGCACGTAGTGACAGGACATTTCTGATGTGATGGCTTCAACCTGAAAGAGAATAGGTTTAGGTTAGATAGCAAGAAAAAAAATCTTTATTGTGAGGGTCATGAGGCATTGGAAGAGGTTGCCCAGAGAAGTTGTTGGTACTTCAACCATGGAAGTGTTCAAGGCCGGGCTGGATGGAACTCTGAGCAACCTGGTCTGGTGAAAGATGTCCCTGCCCATGGCAGGGGCTTGGAACTGGGTCATCTTTAAGGTTCCTACTAAACCAGACCATTCTATGATCTATGAAACGACCTGTTTTTACTTATTGTTTTTTTGTATTGAAGCTTAATAGTGTGACACTGCCTCAGTTTGAATCTAACTGCAAATTTCTCTAAGTGCCAGTAATGGTCAAGATTAAAGCCTGGATCCAGATGAAAAAAGTCAAAAGGATGCAGTGAACTTCTCTGGCCTGACTGCATTTCTATTCTTTCCCAGTGGCTTCTGCTCCCTGACTTTTACACCAGTTCTTGACCCTATAGCTGTGATGATGGGGCTGGGTAGGTGATAACACACACACACACACACATACACACATATATATATAGGTTTTGTTGACTGGGGTTCTAAACGATTTTGCTGTGCTCTAATAGGAAAGGGAGGTTTCTGCAACTGACAGACATTCAACTCAAGCTATAAGAAAGCTCTATGCACAGTGCTAACCATTTTATGGAGAAATAAACCAGGAGGGACTAAGTGGGATTAAAAACAAACCAGTGGGCAAATACTCTGACTAGTAATAGGAAACAAAAACTGTTTTGATAGTTATTTTCCACATTATCTGCACTAAGATAGCATTATTACTTCAGTACTGTATCAAATGTTCGTGGTAGTTGTTACCTGTGGCTGATTTGTTAAGTCCCCATGAGAATATGCCTCTACTAAATCCTCTATATGTTTTGTATTTTGTGTCACTGTTCTTCAAAGAGGAGATTCCCTGTTTCCTGGATGTTCTCTGGTATCATCAGCTGAAATGTGCTGCAGCAGCCACAGGAGAGAACACTGCGACAGATTGGAAAACAGTGTTGCTTATGTTTCAAGTTCCATTAGGAATGAGCTGTTTTAGAAATCATATCAACTGTGGTATTTCAAATTCTGGGAAATGTTTTTCAAAGGGCCTTGCACTAGGACGTAATGAAAGACTTGTTTAGTTTGCTTAGTTTTGAACTAGAGGGAATTTTATAAAGTTTAAAGTAGAGCCTAGGTGAACCACAAGTCTGATCCAGCTTGCAGGTATGTGTTCCTAGTTCTAGAGCAGCATTCAAATCTCTTTAGAAACAGGCCTTTACTGAGAATATTCCTTGCTAATTATTTTAGGAAAATACTGGGGTTTTTTTTCCAGCAGTGTAGATTCAGAGTGTTGTTTTGTATTCCTAGGAAGGATACCTATAGTGCCAACAGATTTCCATGGAAATATTGTGCATGAGGAACCCTTTCCTCTTTCCTCTCCTCCCCTTTCCCCCTTCTTTCTGTATCTTAAAATTTTTAAAATTTCTTTTAAGACTGACTTGGGTTTATCAGAGGTCAGAATTTGCAATGAAAATCCAACAGCATGCAGCAGAAACTTATTCCATCTTCCCTAACCACTATACTTAGGCTTCTCTGTAACAACAAAAGCTTGTGTGTGATCAGTTTGTTTTATATTACTCTCTTTAACTATAGTAGTTAGAGAAAAACTGGCCAGAAGAACCATGTTTAAACCATGCTTTAAACACATGTGGAGTTTAAGTATGTTCTCAGTGTTTTATGTTTTATGAATGTGTTTGTATGTTAGAGTTATGACAAGGCTTTGTGATATGGTTTTTAAAATCAGACCACTAGATGTAGGAAACTGTACGACTAGAAAGTAGGCCATGGATATTATTTCAAAGACACATAGTCTCACTTTTAAACTTTTTTCACTCTAAAAATAGGGGATTCTAATCCTAAAACAAGAGCATGGTTGAAGGTCACGTAGTAATTAACTCTTGGATGCAAGTCATTGGCATTAGAAGGGTATTCCTCACCTGTCTTGTGATGCAGAACAAATGCTTCATTAATTAGAAATCTACCTGAGATTGAAAACTAATAAAATCAAGAGCTATGGTTTCGACATTGCTGGGGACACCTCTTAATACACATATTTCTTCATGCAATTGTCAGCATAAAATCTGCATTTTTTTCTTGATTGGGAGGATTTTAGAAGACTTGTAATAACTCAGCTCTTGTGAGAAGATAAAAGGACCAAAGCTTTCTTTTCACAAACAAGAAAAGAAGGGATGAAGATTTTTCTATAAAACATCTAGACTTTTCATTTCTCACACAAATTGTGGCCATTATAATCTCTTCAATACTGTGGGAGGGAAAAAAGACATTTATAAAAGGCCATAATGAGCTATGAAAATGCTGGTTATGGTTTTTTTTTCTCTAGTAAAAATCTCCATGTACTCCAGTTCTGAATATTTTGTTGTCTTTTCTCCTGGAAGGAAGGATGAAAAAATAAGGGTGAGGCATAATTCCCTTCTTCATAGTGGAGTAGAATTTGAGGTGCAGGCACTTGAGAAAATCAGCTCCTTGATCACATTGCTATTAGCCATGAGCTCTGAACATATGGGGTTTAAGAGTGTGAAAATCTTGCTGGGTTTCACGAGTTTTTGGTTTTAATCCTTACTTTGAAGCCCGAGATTTTTCTGAGGCGGATTTTTTTTTCTTTATATTTTGTCATTCCACTGTGTTTTATAATTTTAGCATGCATCACAGGTTTAAATAAAAAAAGAGCATAGATAGTAAGGGGAAGAGTCTACAAATTCTTCACTTGGAAAATTCTTAACATTGCTTTTTCATCTCTGTAAAAATCAGGTTATGAATATCTGGACCTCAAAAGCTTGTTTTTCTTGTTATTTTTTAAAATAAATTGTTGATAACTATGCCACTTTAAAATCAAAATTTTCCCAACTCCACTACTAACTTGGGAGAAAAATGCAGAGGCAGAACAGAAAGTTCAGCTATCATAAATAGGTGATAGAATAACCCATTAGAAAAATCACATTATGTTACTTTATATTTTATTGGTTGCTATTTTGATGACTGTCTTTTGATAGTGTTAACATTCAAATATATCACCACAGCACAGACCTTCATTTGTGACCTCCCTTGATGTTAGAATCTCACTAATTTCTGTGTTCCTTTACTGTAATCCGAGTACTTCCAAAGAACAGATTGTTATGGCTGTCACTGTCACATTGTTTTCCACTTTTTCCTGGCTAGAACAGTGGCAGAAACAGATTAAATTTTATAGGTAGGTGCATGGTTAAGATATCTTAGAAATATTCAAGCTTCTATTCTGTTTCAAATATCTGAGTATTTCTTTTCGTATTTGTCACCTGAGTTTAAAAGAGTTTGAACTCTAAAATAATATCAGGGTCTTCCAGCAGTTTCTAAAATTTAATTTTTAAGAATGTATTTGACCTGGAAGAAAATATTTTAGACACTGATAGTAATTTTCTTTGCAAAGCTTATTTGTATTATACAGGCTGTTGAAAAAATAATAACTTGAAGGCAGAGCCAATCCGGGCTATAATGATTTGTTTTTTTAAAAATTCAGAAGGTGTGATGCTTGGGATGTCCTGTGCAGGGCCAGGAGCTGTACTGTGATGATCCTTTGGGTCCCTTCCAGGTCAGGACATTTTATGTTTCCCTGGCTGGAGTAAAATTTATTTAAAATTGCAGCAGGTATCTTTCCAACTCAACTGACTGCTGCTCTGTTCTTTCTCAGGAAAAGGTGAGATGACTCTCAAAAAGAAAATTTCAGTTGACTCAGAATCTAGACCTGTGATCTTCACTGTTAGCTCAGTTACCTCTCTGCAGAACAAAATACTCAGCTTTAAGGAGAGAGAGGAGCTTCTACTCCCTTGTGAAGATTTTTGAAGTGTACTGGAGGAGTTCTTTTGGACCTGATAGGATGTCTGAAAAATTCCTTATGTAATAGATGGAATGGATAACTTTTAGATGAGGTTTCAGACTTGTGAATTCCTAGTAAGAGTTAAAGAGAACTCTGAAACACCAGAACAAATTGTTGTAAAAAGCTATAAGAAAGGGTACTGGTTACAAAAGTTTGGGCAGGTGCTTCTCATAGAAGCCCACTGCAAGGAAGATATGGAAAAAGTGAAGTGAAAAGTACACAACAAACTAGAAAGGCGCTTTTATTTTTGCCAAATATGTGGCAGGATACATTTTTTTAAATGTGGGAGAAGAGAAACAGAGTATTATATGACAAAATATAATGTAAGAGGAGAAGGTTTCTTGGCACAGAAGGGCAAAATTTGTTAATTTTGTTGACATATGCTGCAAATTGTAACAGCATTGACACCAGGATTATTCCCAATGATCATTTTTTTTTGCTGTCGTGGTGTCTAGCAATCTTGGTACAAAAACATCTCTCATTCCTAAATGAGAAATTTACTTCATTAGGACAGAGTTATAGGACAAAACTGGTCTGATTTCACTCAATTATTAGAGATTCTTGGGCTTGAGTTAAATGTCAAGCACTTGGAAGTCTGAACTCTGGTTTGCTCCCAGCAGCTTATGAACCTGTAAAGGCTCTTGGCAGGAGGAGCATCTGTTGCATCCTTTGTCTTACACAGTCAGTCCTTTGTGCAGAGAACTTCACAAGTAAGCAGTTTTTCCCTTTATGCTATGATCTGTCCCTTCATCCTCTTAATCTCTCTCTCAGTGCTGAACCCAGCCATCATGTGCTTCAATAGTTTTAACAGTCCATAAATTATAGACAATAAAATGCCTTGCCTTTTCCCACCCATGCATTTGCCCCCTTTGTGTCCTTCCTTGTGTTCAAGTGCTGTTCTTTGCCTCCTCCTGCTTAGAGAACTCCATCTCGGTGGGTTTTATTTCTGTTTTTCTGGCTTTGACTCTTCAGTGTGCAAATTTCCCTCAGGCAAACCTTTGCAGGGCTGACTCAGCAGTCAGTGGCATTTGTCAATTCATTGATCACTCTCCAGCAGCAGAAGGAAGGGGAAACTCGCCGAGTCAGCAGCGAGCAGCCGGCCTCTGCGAGGATTAGGCTGTGAGAACCTCCAAATTAAAAATAAAGAGCTTTCTGATTCCTCTGCAGTGGGACTTTCAAAATGAATTAAAAAAAGTCTCTCAACCCTCTCGCTTCATTCAACTGTAATTTTTCTTATTAATTCCTTCTCATTTTCCAAAAGACGACTCTCCTGTGGAAAAGGAAATTGTGCTTTACATCTTTAAAGGATTTTACATTTTATTCTATTTCTTGTTATAACTCTACATTCACATAAGTCAAACAAGAAAGCACTTCACATACTAGAATATATCTCTTCTCCAATTGTCAGTGGTGTATGATCCAAGTTTAAAGATGTATTTTCACTACTGGCCCTGTCCCCCTTCCCCATCCCTCTTTTACTTGCATCATCTCTGTAATCCTTATAGTAGAATGCTGGTTTGGGAGAAAGAACAAATGGTTGAGTTGGGGATAAATAAGTTTCATTCTTAACTCTATGGGAAAAGAAGGTTTTATTTCAACTGAAGAAAAACTATAGCATTTCGACTGCTAAAAATTCTCCCTAGGCTAAATCTATTTTCTTAGAGGATCCAAATTTTTTGAAGTATAGTCTTTTCTAAATAGCTCTTCAGTGAGCATTTCCATGGGAGCTGGACTGAGCAGTTCTTTTCTTGTCTCCCCATCTTTTCTTTCTCTCCCTATATATATGCTCTAGACTCTTATCTCTTTGTCAGGAAATGGATATGCAGATTCTCCTAAAAATTGTCATTATTTTGTCATGGATAGAGGAGATAAAGATTTGCACAATGGTCACTCATCTAGCTGCATCTTATATTTTCCATTCCTGAATATTACTGCACCAATTATTCCATGTGAAGCAAATGCAATTGTTTGTAGATAGGGCACAGACTGTGTGCATTCTATCCTCCTCCCCATTGCTCTCTTTTCCCTCTTTTGCTATTTATTGGGACTTGTACATGAAAAAGACTGGAGTTCAGATTTGGGATTTTGTGAGCATTGTTTTTATGAGTACTTTTGTACAAAGAAGTGATAAAACAAAAGAATTCCATCCTTGGCAATGATATTTTGAATTATTTAAAAGGTCACTTAGAGAGGATTTTCCAGTGTTCTCTCTCAAGACACCATAAGCCTCAAGCCTGCACCCCTTTGTTCAGGAACTTGAATGTAAATATCATGGTTTTTGCTACTGAATTCAACAATCATGAAAATTCTTTGCTTCATGGATGATCAGAACACCTTATTGGTCTCCTTTCCTCAAATAATAGAAGGAGGATCATGCTGGCAAAGGTCATTTAACTTATTGATGCTCCCTCACCAGGCTCAGGGTGGATAAAAGTGGTGATAGTTTTAGAAGATGACATAATTGCTGTGGTTGTTCTAGCAACAAATGAGAGAAGGAGTCATAACATACAGCACCTCTCTGAACCTGCTGACTGAAATGCAAACTCATTTCTTTTCAAAATGAATTATTGTCTGCAATATAAAAATTTAAAACAAAATTAATGTGGGGGTTTTTTTTAAGTGATAAAAAGTGTCTTTCAGTCCATAATGTGGATAAATATTATTTGCTAAGAAAAGGAACATGGACTCAGAAAAATGTTATTGTTTTGCTTATTTTTAACAAAACTTTAACTACTGGCTCCTTTTAATGCAGTTTTAGAAAAAAAAATCTTTTTTAAAAAAATATATAAATTGTCTGCTATGGTGTTTACCTAACCAATAATCTGTGAACATCTGTAAAGGTGCCTACATCTTTACAAAAATTGAATACCATTTAATTCACATTTTGAAGGTGGTTCATCCCCTTTAATCATTGTGTTTCTACATATCACAAATGTAGAAATGTAACAACAATAATACTAATTATATAATTTTACTATTCCAAATTGCAGGAGAAACTTGCTATTAAAAGTTGCTATATATATATATATATATGTATAACCAAATAGCACTTTTTTCCTGTGTTTTGAGTCTCAACAGACTTCAGAAGGAAGAATGTGCATTGCAATCAGGATAGCTGTCAGGATACTGAGCTCCAAGTCTAAAGTTCACGTATCAGATCCAGCTTCTGTGAAACATTTTGTTTACCTTAGTTTAGTACTTGTTTCAATGCAATGTAGCACATTTGGGAAG
Organism: Passer montanus; assembly: GCF_014805655.1. Classification (NCBI taxonomy): domain Eukaryota; kingdom Metazoa; phylum Chordata; class Aves; order Passeriformes; family Passeridae; genus Passer; species Passer montanus. The sequence continues at coordinate 2,304,314 of NW_024366591.1, forward strand.
CTGAGGTCCCAGGGGAAATTTGATGGTAGTTATGGTGCTCAGTCTGTGTGAAAATAATACCATGTACTCTCAGTTAAACATGAGATTGTTTAGAGCTTTGTCACAAATCAGATAATTATAAGAAAAAGTTCAGAACTGGGGTATAAATTTTCTCTTTTAATATTGAAAATAGACTACTCTTAAATGTATCAGAAAACCAAACAGGTACTTGAAATGTGAACTCCAGAATCCCATTTTTTTCTTTTCCAAACTTTATCTTTTGCTGTGTACACCTTTGACATTATATCCTTCAATTAATTCTTTCCTAGGACCTGATGTAATGTACAAATTTTCAGTGATGTGTGGCTATGCACCAATGGCTAGACAACATCACCTCGGCAATACACCTCATTTTACTTCTTTAATAATCCCCATTCCTATATCTTTCCTGAATGGTAAACAGACATCCCTGCCAGGACTTAAAGTTGTAGGAAGTTGGTTTGTTGAGTTTGTCTGCTGGGGAGGAACATTTGGATTTCTACTGCTATTAAAATTGAATGAAAATACAATTTGATCTGTTCCAAATATTGTTTTTAGTGAATGTCTTTTTGCTTAAGGAAAAGTCAATACAACTCTTGAGTGATAAATATAATTTACCTACAGATTAACAAGGAGATTTGATCTCATTTTACATAGAACTTCTGCTTGTGTGCTGTGCATATTATACACCCATGTCTTGTGCTTGAATGTGCATTGAATGTTGTCAGATTCTCATCTGACTCAGCAGTCACAAAAACATGAAAATAATCTGTTTCTATGACAATTTGCTAAACATGTGATTTTTTTTTTTATGGTTCATTGTAAAGGGCCAGATTATGGCTGGATACCAAATAGCAGAACTGAAGTGCCCACAAAGAAAAGATCATAGGAGAAAAAAGACACCATCTGGAGAACCAGTGCAGGAAAACAAGCAAACAAATAAACAAAACAAAAACATAAAAATATGCAAAGCACTGTACAGGTTTTAGCTTCTTACTTTCTTCCTCCCTTACCCACCTTGCTAAAAATTAAAAAAAAAAGGGCTAAAATCATGTTAGTGTAGTCTGGCAATGAGGAGCACAGAATGTAAGAATAATTCCAACAAGTTATATGCTTCACGAATTCAGGCTTGGCTGATGAAGCTAAAAGAACCTGTGGTGCCCAAGAGACTGAAATTCTCATTAGAGGTTGTGGCCTTTAGCTTTTTCTTCAGTTGTTTCTCTAGAATTCTGATGCATTCAGCACTGAGAATAGTTTCTTTGCTGTATTAGGTGCTCATTGCAACTGGGTGGAAGGAAGGATTGCTGAGCTGTAGAAACTGGATGAGGCATGTGCCTTATTTTGGTCCCTTGTCTGTGCTGTTTTTGCACTTTTACTCTCCCTGCCCTTAGGAAATGTGCCTCCTGTCATGTCTAGGAATTTTTGCACTTCTAGCTGCAGATTGTTGGTTGCCTTTCTTGGTTTATGAATCTGATGTCCCCCCATACTAAAATCTCAGGGACATGACAGATGATCTCTCAACCATGAGGACAGTTCTTCCGTCTGTGTGCTGTGATCTCAAAAGCAGATCCTTCCCCTCAGAAACCTTTGGAGAACAAATCTTCCAAGAACAAAAAACGTAGCATTATGTATATGTTCTGTTCAATTAATGTTTGCATTAGGGTTGAAAGATTAATAAATATTTGCTACTTACCTTTGCTTACAGAAAGGAATTTGCTGTGCTTTTATTCTTTTGGGGTTTGGGGGTGTGCATGTGTGTGGGTGTTTGTTGCTTTGGTTTAGTTTGTTTTGTTTTCTTAAATAATTTAATTAACTGTCAGAACTGAAAGCACAAAACGTTTCTACTGCAAAGGTTCAGCTGCTTTTTATGTAATCAGGATCTAAGTTGTCCATTTGGATAACAAACACTAATGTGACTGAAAACAGCTGAACAGGCATTAAAATTAGGAACTTCAGGTGAGTAATTCAGCTGAGCTCGACAGAATTCAGTCTCCAGCTTTCTCTGACTGTAGTGAGGGGCCAAAAGTCAATGGGCTACTGAGACCAGTCCCAGATGTGTCCACACTGTATTGCTGCAGTGCTTCCTTGTAATGGTGAGAGGTAGGAAATGCAAAGCTTGGTGTAATGACATCCTGAAATATATGCAGAGAGGAATAAAGGAAGGTGGATACTATTAAAAAAATGTGCTGCTGATTTTACGTATATATATATATATAAACTTTTAATAGCAAGTTTCTCCTGCAATTTGGAATAGTAAAATTATATAATTAGTATTATTGTTGTTACATTTCTACATTTGTGATACGTAGAAACACAATGATTAAAGGGAATGAATCACCTTCAAAATGTAGATTAAATGGTATTCAATTTTTGTAAAGATGTAGGCACCTTTACAGATGTTCACAGATTATTGGTTAGGTAAACACCACAGGAGACAATATATATTAAAAAAAAAGGACATTTTTCTAAAACTGTGCTAAAAAGAGCCAGTAGTTAAAGTTTTGTTAAAACAAAGCAGCACAGCTGTTCCCCTAAACCAGGACACATGGGAGCTGGAAGGACAGCAGAGAATGATGGTGGTAACAAATGGTCAGTGAGAACGATGAGAAATAGTGTTAAGTTTTTACTCAAATAATTTTTTACTGTGACAAAAAGCAGTACCTGCAAGAAATGTCTAAGGTCCTGTGGGGCTCCAGATCCAAAGGCCCAGCTCACCATTGTCTCACTCCGTGCTTACTTCAGTATAAAATTGGAAGAATGCAGTTACAGCTAGAATTGAATCTGTGATACAGGGTGAACCACTCTGTGAGAAACTTAAATACTCAGTTAACCATAAGGGAACTTGGTTGGTTTTGGCCAAGTAATTAGTGTCAAATATTGCAATTTTATAATAATGGGAATCTGAAAAAGCTACTGAATCAGGATTTCTGAAAAATTATTTTAAATATGCAGGAAAAAAATCCACAAAATCCCATGGTTCACAAAGATGAATATTTTTCTAAATGACTGAATGGAACTTGGGATTTTCAAAGCCATAGGCTTTTGGCAGTTTGCTCATTTTAATCCCATTAGAGTAGTGGTCAGGCCTAATAAAGAATAAAGCAGCTATAGAAGGGAGGGAAACTAACATTCTATTTCACAGGTTAGGTTTTTACTCTTAAGTGAATAAATTAGTAGCAGAAAATGGAGAGAGGTGTGATGTCTAATCACACCTGGACGCTCTGTGGGTCTCCACTTACTGTTTTGGTAAGATGTGTTCCATAGCTCCCAAGTTTGAAAATGCCAGCCACCTTCTGGAAATGGCCAACACCTGTGTGAGAAGTTATTCCAAAGAGATTTACAGTCCTGTTATGTGTTCCCTCACATATGGGCTATAAAATAAATAAGCTTAAATATGACTCTTTAAAAAGGGTCAGTTATCTTTGATTAATAGAGAAACTTGCAGTCTTTTATGAATTTGTCTTTTTCTCTTAAAGCACGAATTGTACAATACAATACCTTGTGGCTGCGCAGAGTGTCAGGGTTGGATTCCCACAAGCCTGACTGTTTTCGTTGACGTAAAGACTCTGAAAGAATCCTCTTTCATGACAGCAAAATAAACGTGGAGTTCAAACAAAACTGTACTAGGGCTCAGTTTGGGGTTTATTCTCTTTCTTGCCGTACTCAAGGCATGCAGGATTGAGACAATGGTTCTCAGATAAAACCTTCCCTTTCTCTCCCTTGTGATGATGCCCATGAGACAGTGTTACCTATGAGTGGGTATAATGACTGTAAGTGTTCCCAATCCAAGCCTATACATCTAAGCATGTAATTCCAGTTGATTTCTTAATGAAAAGTAATTTTTCTTTTTGTACAATGAAGTCACTCCACACATTTAAAGAATATTTAAATACTCTTAATATTGTGGAGAGTTAAACAGAGTTTGAAATGCTGCTCTTCTTACAAACTTAAATAATAATAATATAAAAAAATCTGCTGACACAAATGTATTAGAAACAAACCTATATAAAGGAGCAGTTAACCTAGAACTATTGTGAGATCTATATTGTTTGACATACTTTCATATGAGCAAGAAGAAGTACCCCATCCTTTAGACTGTGGTAATGTGCCTTATTGTTAAATTCAATAGGAAAAGCTATTCATACTGTAGTATGATTGAAAAGAAAATTGAATCCTTTTGATGTTATAAATGTATTATTACTGCATGTGCACACAAATTTTCCATGGAAATTATGGTGAAAGTAGTGGTTCTCCTAGAAAAATGCATTAGTGTTGACATGTTCAATTTTAGCCACATCAGAATATAAATACCTTTTAACCGTGGTAAAATTGTTGGGAATGTATATAGTGTATCTACATAAGTCAGTTGTCTGTCTAAAAATATGTGTTCCTATGGTCCAGTTATGTTCTCTGTTTCAGCTGAAAGGGAAATTAAAAACAGTGACTCACACAGCTCACTCTTTTCCTACAATATTGTGTTTAAAATATTTCAGTATGTGGACTATATTTTATATAGCTGTTCATGATTATTTTTAATTTTGAAAAACCACAAAACACTTAACAGGTTTTTGGCTATGAAGCAAATTATATGTGAGAGGTTGACTGTCCATTCACTTGCATGGCAACTGGTTCTGTGTACTAAATTTTCCTGGTAATAGAGATAGTCTAGGCTCCTTTTCAATGACAAATAAATAAAAAAATTTGAGTGTATCCAACCACCAAAAATTTATGGTAGTGGCACTTCCAAAGTTTGCAGTTTGTCCAGGATCATAACTAGAAAAGGAAAGTGTTTGGGTTTTTTTCCTCTCTCTGTGAAGCCTGCTGTATGCTGTCAACTAAAATAACACACAGTTTTAAAATGTACCCCTCAGTGCACTTTGTATATTAAGGCACATTAAGTTATACAGTATAATGCAATAAGAACTAACCTGACAACAGCAGACATAAAACACTGTGTGTACTGCACTGTAATTATGTAAAAGCACCAATGTCTTTAGGAGGAAAAACTTTAATTCTTCAGAGCTCACCCGATGTGGCTGTGGCAGGAATATTTCCTGTTGTTGAACCCAATGGAAAACACAAGATGTGTTGCTTGCTTGTTTCTTGGTTTGTGTGGGTAGTATTTTTGTTGGTTTTGATTTCTTGCGTGGTCTTTTTCAGGCTTAGTAGACAGAGATTTAATTGGCAGAGTATTCTAGATATCTTGATAAAATAAATAAACCTAAAAGAGAGCTCTGAAGGGCTTGCAGTTTCAGGTTTAGACTATAGTTTTATTTAATATCTGATTTGTTTTTTACCTTGGAACTGTATCTGAAGGAGCAACCAATGATCATTTTGGTATTTTTAGAAAGCAGAAATCCAGATCTTCGACTAGGACAAGCATAGGGTATTTCAGAGTGAAAATTACTTTATATCCATCTAATTTCTCCTGATATGTTGGGTTTGTTAGGCTCTCAGTACAGCTGAAATACTCTGTGACAATTTTGAATATTACTTTTCCAACAGAATGATAACTTCAAAATCATCTTTATCTATAGTGAGTTATCTAATATAGAAGGTTTCTATTGTAGTACCAGAACACCTTTCATAAAAATTCAACATATGAATTGCTGTCTTTTAACTCTGTTAGCATGGATGAACTAAAACGTTATTAGCCTCCTTTGAATGTAAAATACATTGATAGGTGTCTATTACATAAAGCATGAGAATGTTGGTATTTTGGGGAAAAAATTGAGTACTTCTCTTTTTCTCCATTCTTTTAGTCCTTCTGTTGTGTCCTTCCCTCCTCTCTCTTTCCATGCTCATCAGCTAAGTTAGTGCATCTTCTCTAAATTGCTCAGAATTGGGTGGGAATATTTACACAGAGTGAATTATGGCTGGATGTGTTCCTATGTCAACATGTACCACGTTGATTTCTCATAAAGTAGATCATTATTCTGTGTGGCATAAATAGTATTACCAGACTGATATGATTAAAGCCAGGGAGTCACTAATTAGCATCTAATTAAAAGAGACTAGTAATGTGTCCGTGTACAACTATTATTGTGTTACATTCTCCTTTATAGGAAAAAGTAATTCAAGCTTGCAGGATAATGTTCAAATTACTTGTCTTATATGGTATATTATATAATAGAGGAGAGAGAGATGAGTCTGATTTGTCAATTTCACTGGGAAATTTTGTGTTGTATTTGAAGAAATGAAACACTAAGTCATAGGAAAATTATAGTCCAGCAAGGGATATCTAAAAATGTAAAAATAATTTTTCTGAAAACATTCAAGGTAGATTGTTGTGTGACTATGCTAACACACAGGAGAGATGTAGCTGTTAATTCACATGGAAGAGAAACAGTCTTTGTGTAAATTCACTGTGGGGCAGGAGAAGAAACTGTGTAGGTACATGAATGTGTTTAAGCATGGATTGAATCCTTGCTTTTCCCTTTTCACCGTCAAATTGATTATTAACAAATCATATTGGTCTCATGGTGGTGGCTATTCAGAAGAATTTTGTGTGGATGAATCACAAAGCATGGAGACAAGGGCTTAAGAAAATCCATAAAGTGTGAGTGAAATCTCTGTACTAGGCCAGAGAGAATATTTAATTTTGACAGGTTTGCTTGGACATGAATTAATTACAGTTTTGCAGAATTGCATGATACACACTCATACATTGTTAATTAATAATTTCATTTTTCCTTTGTTAAAAATGCATTATTAATGTATATATAAGACCATATAAATGAAAATGGAATCAAAATATTTTTAACATTGAAAATTTCTTCTTCCAGCTTTCAGACAAAGCTTTAAACTTGATTTTGTCTCTCATGTTTGTGACCTGTACTTGACACTTCAAAGAGGTCATTGTGAAGACTGGAAGACTTTTTGCAAATACAGATTTCAGAGGAGCTCTAATAAATCATGATTTGTATCAGTTTTATAACTGGTAGAAAAAATGATGCATCAAAACTTTTGTGGAAAGGAAATTGTCCACTGTTCAAAGCCAAATATTGGTTTATTTTGTACCACCATCCAAGTTTTCAAAAAGGACATCAAAATCTTGCCTACAGATTCATAGGAGCAGAAAAAAAAAAGTAAAAATTGAAGAGCTAAGATTTGTATAAATTAAATTATGTATGTTCCCACACTTTAGACATTTGGTGCCTTTTGGTCTTTTAAAGTCTTTTAGTTTGAGGTTTGTTTTTTTTAAAGTTTTTAAAGTCTATTGAACTTTAAGCCCTTTTAGACCTTAGTGGTTATCTTTGTCCATTTTTGTCCAAAATCTCTTATATTAGAGATTTGGATATTCTAATATAATGCATAAAAAATTGGAGTGAGAGTCAAGGATGGTGTAGAGAATTAGCAAGACTGAGATTTTGCTGCTCCTTCAGGGCTTTGAAATTATTTTTGGGGCTGCAATGAGTTATACCTACCCCCAGTGGAAAGTCAGGAGAAGGCAAATGAGGGGAGCCCCTTGCTCTGGAAAGAGAGAGAACTTAAGGTCAATTACTTTTGCAGTCTGAGGTTCTTCAATCCAAAATTTTGCTACTCAAGGCAGTGCCCCACTCCACAGGCTGCAAGCTGAGTTCAAGAAGGCCCCAGAAGTGATTTCACACTGTTCTAGCAAGAACAGGAAATCTGCTGGGACACAAAAAGTGCAAAGGAAACAGTGATATTCTTACTTAATGGCCCTAGAGCAGTTTCTGTGTTTTTTTATGAAAAAGTCTTCGTTGTCCCATATCTATGTCACCACATCTTATATGAAAATAGGAGCACAACCATATCACTATTATGAAAGTAACAGAAAATTCATTTTTAGACAAGATACCTAGAAAATTCATTGCAAGAAGATACTTGATCTGTTTTAGTCCTCACTTAAACCTTGTTTCTGATTCCAAACCACATTCACGTGGGATGCTGGCAACAGAAACTGTGTCTGTTTTAAAACAGAAGAAAGATGTATTTCTTTTAATTAAGACAGTCACAGAGTTAATTAAAATAACGTTAGGGGTTTTTTTTTTTCTTTCTTGTGCCCTATGGGACCACTACCTTTAAAAAATTAAATTCTGCCCATTCTCTAGCCAGTGCCATAGCCTAAATTCTACAATTGCTTTTAAAAAGCAGAACCAGGGGGCAGTGGCATAATCAGAAACAAAAGTGGTGCTGTCTTGAGCTCTTAAAACTTTGTCAAAGATTGCTGGAATATTTTCATTTAAGGTCCTCAATTCTCATCTTTAATAACTAAACTCTTGTAGTTTCCCTCTGAATAGATATTTCTGATTATGAAGATTATGGTTGTGATCTCTCAGATGCTACTTAGGCAGAGTTCCCTAACTCATAGCCATGTCCTTATGCCTTTCCTAAGAAAACAATAGTTCCATTATATGCAGAATTGGAAATTTGTTATCCTTTGTGGTTCTGTTTTGCTTGATCTGAAACCTTGGAATTAAATGACTCTTCTGACTTTACATTCCAGGTTTTTTTAGCTTAACCCACAGCAGCAAGGTTTTCAGTCTGTCACCTAAAAAATACCATAATTGGCCAATGCTTAGCTCTTCCACATTCAAGGGACTCTGAAGGTCCAAAAGATAATGGAAAATTTGACAAACGGGATGAAACCTAAACTTTGACAAATTTGGACTTCAAGTGTGCTTGTCTGTGTGGAGGCAGGAGGGAGGAAATCAGCTTTAGGACTTGGAAAATGTGTAGCTGAACCACTAAGTGAAAGATTTGACTGTGTCCAAACAAGCAGCTGTTTTAACTGAGCGTCAAAATGCATTGTTTTGGTTTCAGAAGAAAATTAGCTAATTCTTATGATAAGTCATCTGGTGCAGACAAATACATTTACCATCCCCAAATGAGCCTTCAAATCAAATGGTAGTCATTGTTTGTTACATATATTATCTTTTTCATATTGATTTTTACTTCACAGACCAGACAGATGAAAGTAGCCACAAAGGGTGTAAACCACAGAAACAAAATTGGCAGGCAAGAGATTACAATTCCCCTGTTCTGGGATGCATTTCATGGGAACAGTAGCTTTGGAAGTACTGTCAAGGTAGACTTTCAAGTAGGTATGTATATATGTACAGAAAAAAAAAAAAAGAAGGGCAATGAAAAAAACACCAAAAAAAAAAAAAAAAAAGGAAAAAAAAAACACCCAAAAAAAAAAAAAAAAAAGAAAAAAAAAAAAAAAAAAAGTGCAATGAAAAACACACAAAAAAAAAAAAGGAAAGGAAAAATGAATGCAAACCATAGAAAAATGTTTTAAATATGGTATTTTGGAACATCTGTAAAATATTAGTAGATTCTCTCACCTCTTAAATTATGACAGAAGGAAAAATTTCTGTGGACTTACAAGCATGAAGTATCCCAAAATTAATGTCTACTTATATATCCTTTGTCCTGGTACTCCTATAGTGCCTATAGAGTAGCTCTGCCTCTTGCACTGTGAGATTACATGGCTTGAATTATTTCACATTTTTGTGAATGCACAGGACAGGAGAAGAGGAACTGAGGCATGGAGCAGTCTCATTTGCTTGCAAAACCTTGCACTCAGTCCACTTATTAACTGTTTCTAATGATCATACTCTTATTTAATAAGTCTTACTTGGGGCACAGTATGAGGATAGCCGAACAGAACACACTGTGCACAAATAGCACTCAGGAAAGCTGATATCTAAATTGTTTAATCAATTTCTCACAGTTGTTGTTGTTATATCAACAGTTTGAAGCAGAAGTTAAAGAAGCTACTCCTGCTGTCATTTACCCTGAGGTAGGGCTAAGCCTGAAAAGCTATAAAATAGGTTACATTTGTTCACAGGTCTGTATAAAACTGATGTGTGAATTTAATTAGGCCCAAAGTATCACAGAGGGAGGAATCTAAGGGGAAATATGCATCTCTTGTTGCTAACATGTAAGAAAATTAATCTCCATAAATGTCTTTTTACACTAAATTTGGGAAACAAATTATAGTCAATAAGATCAGTGATAAAACATAGTTGTGTTCTAGGCATTTCAAGATGCCACAAACATTTATTTCAGGGATATATTAGATAATAATCATACACATGCAGTTTTTCTATTGAAATCCATGAAGCTGTGGGCACTCAGCATCACAGAAGAAACTGCACTGCCACCTCACAGCAGAGGGTGCCTAATTGCCTTTCATCTTACTTAAGTTTTAAACAGAAGGCAAAAATGACTTTGTTTCTCATCAGTCAGCAAGCTGTTTATTGCAGCAAATGAGTTATGCCCCTGTAGTTCTGCCATACTGGTTCAGAGGTCTACAGGTGTGATACCAACAATCAGAGATCTTATTACAGCCTCTAGGTGTAAAATTATTTTTCTTTCTTTGCATTCCTGCATAGATTTCATTTGCATTTTCTCCAGTATGCTTTCATATCCATCACCAGAAGTTCTCAGTAGTGATTACCAGCTTTTGTTGTTTTATGTTGCTCTTCTGCTATTTGGTAGAGTCTATTTTTAATATTGCTTCTGACTACTGCATGTGCAGGCTTGTCTCAGCAGTTCAATCCTGAGTGTCAGGCATTCAATTAAACAGGGTATTTTATTCAAGGAGACTGCAGTGTGTCTAGCCCAGTAACTATCTGAGCAAGTAAGAAGGAATATTTCCCTTGAATATGGCATAATATCTGCAGCCAAATGTGAAAAGATCACAGGATCTGCTTTTCTTTAACATTATTATTTCCTTTCAATAAGGTGTAGAATTTTGAGGGGTAAAGTTTAATACTGGGTGTTGGTGTAATAAAATTGTGTTTGCATGTATGACATAGCAGAAATAAATTTGTACAGAAATTTTGGATAATGCCACTCTGGTATATGCATTTTAAGGGGTTTTTTTGAGCTCTTTTATACCATTAAGACCATTTTAAGGCATGCATTTTCAGGTGTGTACATATTGATCTATATATGATATTTTGAAACTTTTACATTTCAAGCATTTTCCCCATAGTTTTGAAGCTGCTGACTTGGACACTGAAATTTGAATGTAAAAGAATTATTCACATGCGATTAAAAAGAATTCAACATTACGTACTTTATACTACAAGAGTGGTATTAACAGAACATGCCCACTTGAATAGTTATTACTTAAACTGTAAATTTCTAAGAAGCATCTTGTGAATTTGTAGGTAAAGACTTATTTTCAAAAATAGCTATACATTTAAGATCATAGCTATATTTTCTTTTTAATTTCACCTAAACCATAGTCCTGAGGGTCATCATCAGCATTAGTTATTTTCTTGGCAGCATTTTCAACCCACTGAAGTAAAAAATAAAGGAATGCATTTAAAATAGCTTAAAAAATAAGGTTTTGTCAGCTTGAGTCATATTGAATGTAACTGGTTATTGAGTATTCCCAGGAGTAATCAATTGTTGGAGCAGAGGGGACAGAGAGATAACAAATGAGTGTGTTAAATAGCTGATTACTCAAGTTTTTATCCCTTCACTTACCCAAGCTAAAGATGGGAGGTCGCATGTGCCCATGCCATAAAAACATTTGATTTACTAGTCACCTAAAAAAATGTAAAACCACTGGTGAAAACAGGGTTTGGATATTTTTACCACAAGAAATAGTCTTCATAAAAGACTTTGTCATCCAAGTGGAGAATATATTACATATATTCAAATTGAAATATTAAATGTAAAATATCAAATGATCTGCAATAGTATCACATAGTATACAGGTGATTAGAGCATTGACAGCTGGGATTGTACATTCAGATGACATGCAGAGTGATAACTGCACTCACAATCTGCGTCTGCATTTCTGTTCATTGACATTCAACTGGAATATTTTCCCTTGGAATTTATTTGCAGGTCAAATGGCGGGAACTGATGATGAAAAGTTCACAGGCCCAAAAAATTTAAGCAGAATGAGACAAGTTTCATGTCTACATACATTACTTGAATGTTCAACAGTGACTTGAACATTTGTTATATGAACAACCTAAATGGAATAATTTCTGAGTGAAATTTCAGTAGTGCAGCCCTACCTGCATGCAACTTCCAAAGAGAGAAACACATTAAGTCATCTCTGATGATAACTTCTTACTTCTTGAGAAGTATTTTTCAACCTTTACAGGAAGAAGTCAAAAAGATTGACTTTTTTTCCCCCTCAGTAACAGACTGCTGCCTTCTCTTTTCTCTCTAGTAAGGAAAATGCATTGTCAAGAGCTGAGCTAACTCCTGCTGGTGTATTAATTAATACCACCATCTGGATCTATCAACAGCAAGACAGTCAGATTCACACTAGGGGATAAAAAACAATCTGCACCTTGTCAGCCCTGCCACACTGGGAGTAGTCACAGGTCTGCAGCCCCTGGTAATTACTCACCCGGGTCCTCACACTGCCTGCATTTCCATTTTGATTGTTGACATTGCACAGTACCGCCTCATCTGCCTAAAAAGGTGGGAAAAAGTGAACAAAGTATGTCAGGCCTGGTAATTACACCACTGTCACCTCTCCCAGCTCTTGGACCCCATCAGTAAAATGATAGTTGTCAGTCTCCTGTTAACTGTTTCATTAAAAGGGAATGATTATGTTAAGTTGAGTGAATGAGTTGACACTAAGAATCAACACCTTCTGAGCAGCTGTGAAAACATTTAGAATGGATTTTTGTACCAAGAGCCTAAGTGAAATGAGAAAGAACAACCACAGGTTGAACAAATTAATAAAAATGGGGAAAATATTCATTTGAATTAATCCTGTGTAGCTGGAAGAATAGATTTGAATTCCTGAAAACAAAATAAAACTGTATTTTTGAAGGTATGAATATATTTAAAAGAAAGCACTTATAAAATTATGAACTAAACTCCACTGAGAGGGATCCTCTGTGTTGTATCAGCAAATTTACATTTTCAATACTTTGCACACTTTTTAAAAAGTGTTTGTGGCATTTATCTGTTGATATCAAAGAGACCATTTCTTTCAGGACAAGATAAGGAAACATCAGTGGGTTCTGCACAAAACACAAAAATAGGCTGAGAATACATCAATAATTCTGACCCATATTTCAGCACTGACAGCACAGCTCAGTGCAGGATTACAAAGGATGAATGCTCTTTCTCAGGATTCCAAAGGATGAATCCACAAGGTTTATTAAATCTCTCTTATTTAGATTTGTTGTTATAGAAAATATCATATAAAACCTCATCTACAGTATAGTTGTCAAGCTGATTTTGGATAATGTGCCAGTGGTATGATTAGAGAAGTTCAGGCATTTCAAATTTTGTCTCCTGAAGCCTTTTCCATCACATAATACAGAAGGAACATGTTAGCAGTGGTTGTACATGGAATGATAAGGCACACATGGACAGAGAGAGATTAAAAGAGGATCCTGTTTTAAGGTTATCGACATCATCACCATCATCATCACTTGAGCATGTTGGAGGAGCTAGGGAGGGAGGTCTTTGGGAGGCAGAAATCTGGTGCTACTCTAAATTGTTTGGTGCTATTTATTTTCCATTTCTGACCAGAACCAATTGCCAGCTATCAGTAGTTCAGCTATATGTGAGAATTCCAGCCTTGTATGCATCAGAAAGGTAAGGATCACAAAATGCTGCTTAACAATGATATTTATACCTCAAATTGATCACCTGCTATTGCAGGACAGAAGAGAATTCCAGATCTGTAGTCTTCTTGAAGTCCTTAGTAACTCCTCCTCATTCCAATAGCCAGTAGGATTTGTGTATTTGTTGTATTTTATCAGATAAAAGGTAATATAGATATTGATTGCCAGTTCAGAGTAAAAAGATTCTCTACTACAAAGGACAACCATCTCACCATCCAGACAGTTACTGTGAACTCCAGAAGAGATCCCTGTAATGTCCATTTCTTCTATGTGGCTTTATTATTATTGTTGTTATTCTTAATGCCATCACGAAATAAGGATTTAAAAAAAATTAAAAATTTTTTTTTTAATTTTAAAAAATTAAGGATATTTAAAATTTCCATGTGAACTGTCCCTTTTGATGGCCAAAATTCGAGCTTGTTGAATCCCAACATTTCAAATGGGTTCAAAGAGAATACATAGCTTTGATGAAGGGATAGCACTTTCCAGTGATTTATTTTCCTGAATCATTGTTAAAGCAACACTGAGATTCCCATTTTGAGTTGTCATTTTCATAGGTAAATTCAGTTAAATAATGTCTGTACAGGGAGATGCACAGGAAACAGCTAGACAGAAACAGGGTTTGCTCCAAAATATTCTGAGTAGCAAAGAAATGCTGCCTCTGCCATAGCATCTGCAGCAACCTGGTACAGATGGGCTCATTTTGCAGATAAAACCAATTATTTTACTTTATAGAAGTTCTCTTGTCTATTCTACAAAGCATCTTGGAAGTGCTTTAGTCAAGGCGAGGACAAAGGTTTCAAACAAAATAGAATTAGCAGCCAAACAGAATCATTTTATCCATACAAAGATTCCCCAGTCTTCCTGGTATATGCCACAGAATAGAGAACGCCAAGACTTTATATTTGTTTCGTTTCTGTAGGAATTTATGTACTTGAAATACAAATTTGAGGGTTTTGGTCCTTCTCTGAGAAACTTATCAGCTCAACAATAATGGGGTTCACAGTGTAACTCCCATAAATTGTAAGAAGTATTATTTGGTTAAGCAGTAGAGGTTAAAGGGTTTTAACTTCAGAATCTTCATTTAATCTGTTCAAGATTTTCTAGCCTTCAGTATTGCCTGCCAACTGTGTGCCAGGATGAGTGCATGGAGAGGGATGGATGGAAGAGAGGGACAAATGTGTATTTGGAGGTGGAATACTTCTCTGGAGTTGGAAATGAGGCTTGTGTTGTTCCTTATACCATACCTTTCAGGGTGGTTTGTGGCTCAGGAGGACCAGGATGGTTTGGTTTTGCTTTGAAGGACTGTAAATTTTGTGTTTCAAAATACCATTTGTTATCAAATCTGTTGCCCCCTGTTAACTGGGAGGATAATGACCAAACCAAGAAACCAGGACCTATCCTATTGGTCTATTCCTATTATTTATTCCCAGTATGCCTACGTTTTTCTTGCACCTGCTGCCAAAACAACCAGCTGTATATTACTTCATGTTTATGTAGTGCCACACCAGGGAATTCAGAAAAATGTCATAAATAATAGTTACACAAAACCTCTCAGCCAAAAATGGTTAATGTGAAATAAATATAAAATTGTAAACCAGATACAGCAATGTGCCAGAGACAGTGAAATTGCAGCATCACAATACTGGCAAGCAATTTGAAATACAAAGATATGACTTTCTATTTTGTTTTGGCTTGCAAGCTATTAAGGTTAATGAGTGGAGCCTTCTCTCATCTTTTCTCATCTTGTAATTGCTGTGGCAGGTCACTAACCCTATATAAAATCATATAAGAGTAATAAAAAAAGCTCTCAGCTTGAACCAAATGAGTTCATATTTCTACTGTAGCAGAGCATGGGAGCTGGGGTTTTTGAACCCAAAGGGTAATATATCAATATGCTCAGGAAAAAAAAAAAAAGAAAAAAAAAGAGGAAAATGTCCTTTTTATCATATATAGAAAATTACTAGGCATAACCCAGTCCACAAATAGATGCATCCTTTTTTTCGTGTATTCCTCTTATTCTTTACTCCCATCAGAGTTCAGAAATCCAGGAGTGCAACATTGTCCCC
The DNA here is from genome assembly GCF_014805655.1 of Passer montanus. Lineage (NCBI taxonomy): Eukaryota > Metazoa > Chordata > Aves > Passeriformes > Passeridae > Passer > Passer montanus. Next base: position 2,319,990 of record NW_024366591.1, read on the forward strand.
CTGTCCATAACAATGGTGGTTATGGATAAAAAACAAATGAACACGGAAAGAGATTAATCTACTATAAAAACTGTCATAAAACTCTTTTTAAGGAGGGATCATTTGCACTTGCAACACAACATTGTTGACATAAGCCATTCTCTTGGTATATTGTTTTGAGTTACAAACTTACTCTGCAGGGTTTTTGTTCTGTTTGTTTTGTCATGATAAAACTTTCATTGATCTCCTCCATATTTCCCCTGATTTTTAAACTTTTAATCTATTATTAAAGTGTTCATTTGAATTGAAGGCTAAAGTCAGAAACAGTTTTACTGTACTAAAAGTTTTCAAATATACAGGCAGGTATCTATCCAGTAAAACTACCTAGCTGAGGAATATGCACCTAGAAACACAGAGAAATTAGATATAGAGAGAAACCTAGAAATTCTGTTTTGCTAATTTCTGCATTCTCCTCATACAAGTTATTCAAGTAAACAATTGTAGCTCATTTAAGTGATCAAAATTTTAAACTTGTACTTTGTACATCTACTCTTCTGATTCTGTTAATGCTTTATCTTCTGGATTTCTCCCTCAAAAAATATTTTATCTTCTAGACTTCTTCCTCAAAAAGTAAAAAAAAAATTTGACGTTAAAGGCAAGTATGCCTGAAGTCCAACATATGTTTAAATCACTTTATCTTCTAGATTTCTTCCTCAAAATGTAAAAAAAAAATTGACGTTAAAGGCAAGTATGCCTGAAGTCCAACATATGTTTAAATCAAGCAACAATTAACATATGCTGACTCGTAGGCTGAAGATTCCCAAATTACACATACCTTTTCAGCTATTTTAGAACTTTTATGCTCATACACTTCAAAAAAATTAAAACTAGCAACTTTAAATGGTTTTAAGTGTATTTTAAGTTCCTTCAAGTAATAAACATAAACTTTGTGCATAATAAAGATCAGATTCTGGGCCTGATAAATTCTGATGTTTTTGTCTCTCTCATTCACACATTTTTCTCACAGAAGTGAGAAGAAATATTCAGTCCCTGGTTTTTGTAATTTTACTGTCTCTGTGAATTTCTCTATAATGGTTTTCTGCCTTCTTTTTTTCAAAGTATGTGCACTGTATGTCTTCATTAATAAGGAGGGGCTTAGCATTTGGTTTGTCTCTGAACAGGGGACAGCTACAAGAAAGAGCCTAAAACTGTATTCCTTCTGCCAAATTTATTGTTCAAGCTCCAGTTGTTGGTTTGTTTTGCTTTGTTTTCAGAAAGCTATTAGATAAGACTATGAAAAGAAGTGAGCTTAAAACCATTTCTGAATATTTTGGTTATCAGAAAAGGGTCACACAGTTTTGACAGGAATATTTGTACTCCATCCTGCCACCCACTCCCTGCCCCCAGGATACTGTGTAAAATCCTCCTTATATTTGAGAGAATTTACTGAAAATTGTTAAGATGAAATGTGACAACCTAAAAGAAATTACTTTTTTTTTTTTGAAAATTGCAAGGAAATGGAAATAGACATTTTAAAAGAACAAGCTTCAACAAGAAGTAGTTATGATGTAGTTCTGGCAGACAAAGCAAGATGTCTTCAGCTCAGATTTCTCAAGATCTGAGGGAGTAATTCTGTATATGGCTCAAAATATTCTAAAAATGTTGGACCCTGTTCTGCAGTTTCCAGGCATGGAACTGCTGCAGTTTGGTTCTGTGGACTTCTAAGTTATGGAGAAAGTAGAATGCATTCATTCTCTGGGTATAAAATTATAGAGAGAGGGTCTCTCATCAGCTGAGCCACGTGCCTCTCTGTATCTGGAAAATGTGTTTTGTGTGGCCTTCCATAAACTTTGTACTCTTTCTTGTTCACTTGCAGATTTCAGAGTTGGAAACATGTAGAAGTAGAATGAGCAGGTAGCAAGGTGCTAACAAATGAAAAAATATTTATTTTGGTGTATGTTTTTTAATTTATTGTATGTTTCACTACCATCATGTGGAAACCAGCCACACAAACAAGTTGCATGTGAATACATAAAACTGACATGTCTCTTTTTAGAGATCCTAGTTTTTAAACAAATCAGACAATATGCAACAAAAGCTGCACATATGCAAGTGCATTTCTACAGTGCCAAAATATGTATTTCTTTGAACAATATTAATTTACATATTGTTCAAATTCCCAGTTTCTTTCCTTACTTGGGGTCTTCAGTCCAGCTGTGTAAAGTCCATTTGTGAATTGTATAGTAAAAAGGAGGCTCCCTTGAGTGAGAAGAGTTCTTTTGTTCCTTGTGCTTGTGGAGGATTCAAAGTGAAGTGAGAGAATTGCTTTAGAGTGTCACCATTCTTGTGATTTAAAATAAAAAGGCAATTGTTGATTTACAGGAACAATGCTCCTTCCCTGCTAAAACCAGGGATTTCCATGATATGTTTTGCTCCATTTAAAAAGACAAAACCAAAACATCTTCCAAAATTAATCAAAACTAACCCAAGACAATTGACTGAAACTGTCTTAGAAAAAGCAGTTGCTTTGCTGCACACTATAGATGTGTACTCTGTTTTTATTCCCCTCCAGACTTCTTAAAATCACATTGTTATCTTAGTCTTTGAAATGTAAAAATGCTGGCACATCAAAGAAATATTGTGATGGTCAAAGAAATTTAGAAGGAGAGTGTATATAATGAATACTTAACACTGGAGCTTTACTTCTTTTTCTTTTTGGTGCAGATATCCATTGTAGCAACTTAAAGCTGGAAAATGAGGCATGAAATTGTTTGTAGAAGGTTCAGTAAATTGAATCTTAAGCATTTGTATGTTTGCTGCAAAACTAAGCTTGCAATTTTAGTCATAACATAGGTTTCTTTGCATTTGTTCTGTAGCTTGTTAAACAAAAAGCAGATAAGAAAAACAGCACAGAAAAACATTTGGAGGATTATGAGGAGCATACAAAAGCCAACAACACATCAGGAGACAGAGGTGAGGACACCCTCACTGAATAAAGAGGTGTTTTAGCTGAGGATATGAAAAGTGGGGTGAATTTACCTTCTCTAAACTCCTGCAATAGGTTTCAAGCCCTCCACATGATCTGCAGGCAGACAGGGCTGCCATGACAGCACACAGAGCCTCTCCTTTCTGCTGCTGTGTTTATCCAGCTTGCAGTATTTAGGGTTGCCTGTTGGAAGCTTGCTGAGCCACCTTTACCAGTGTTCTTCTTTCCAAGAGCAAGCATACTCTTTGGGAATGGTTGGCTTGCAGAAGTCTGAATCTTGTCTTGTCCTGCTGCCTTCAGTCAAGATTGCCATTTGAAAGAAACTTTTCCTTAGGTCAGTAGTAAATTCCATCACGTGGTGGTGATCCCATTCTCCTGGGGCTCTGTTGAGCCTTCTGAAAATGCCAGTGTGGGGAGCAGCGTGTTTTAAATGGCAGGGGGGCACCTTTGGGTGGCCTGGTAACACTATTTGTGCCACCTCTCTGTTTCTGTCTAACACAAAACACGTTAACAACTTCTCATTTGGAATAGAAATTTGTAGAGGAATACTAGCTGGAATAGTAGGAGTTAGAAAAAAAGTAGAAATCGCTAAAACTAGTGCACTTCACACATACAGGATCTCCATCTCTGAGATATTTTTAATGAGTCTGTATGTTCCTAATTTGGGGATTAAAAGGATAGACAAAGAATGCTTTATTTGAAACAGAATACAGGATATGCAGTGTGTCTCTTCATTAGGTTACATTTGTTTTCTAAATATTTGTGCTCATATTAGACCTAATTTTATATTTTTCCTGTTTATTTTACTGTAGAGAAGGTAAGTTGCCTTCATCTAAATTTTAAGTATCTACTTCCAGAAGTAGGAACTTAGCTGTTACATCCCTGGACCAGTTCAGTGGGTGCTATTTCACCCCATCAGGCCCAGTGTAATTTGGTCCTCCATTTACTCCAGGACATCTTCAAACAGAGCCCTTCTGGGATATCATACCTGAGGAAAGCATTTGAGAATATTGAGAAACCTGTGCATTTACAACCCACTTAATCAACATATTTTCATGAAGTTGTGATTCAAAATAAAATGTCAGGTGAGTTGAAAAATTCTACTAATTAATTGGTTTGGGCAGGACTGCTCAGAATATCAAAAGAAATCGGACACCTTCCTACACACATCTTTGATTCAGAATAGTTTTATCAAAATGGAAGACTCTCAGCAATAGGAAGAGCTGATGAAAAATAAACTGTTATCATGCTACTTTTTTGTTCTTTTATAGAAAGTGCATGTTTGTTAAAGAAAAAAAAAAGGAAATTTTGCTGCTGTGCATGAATTCCTTCAGTTGTCCTCCTCAGGTATATTCTTCTGCTTGAATTAGGAGTAGAAATGATCTTATGTGTCATTGTTTGTTCAATGGTCATAACTCAGACACCAGCTTTTCAGGAGGTTTAATAGTGTTATGAACGAGATATAAAATAAGCCTGTAGTTATATACAATATAGAATTCTATATTATCATCTCTCTGTAAATGCATTTCTCAGGATATTAAGTACATACTTTAAAGAGCCAGTGGTAATTTCAGTCTTCAGTACAATACTTGAGAGGGCAGTTAAAGAAAATCTATTATCCCTTTCTCCCTCAGGAAAGATAAGAAGAGTGGAAAATTAGTTCCTATTGCCAAATTACACTTTGTCCTGGAGGAGCAGTTACTTCCATTCTTATGTCATATATCCTTAGTTTCTTCATTCACTGAGAAGATCCTGATTTACACAGGATGAAAGAGCAGGAAAAATAATGTCCAATCAGTTCCTCTCTCATTTTCATGCTCATCCACATATTATAATGCTGGCTATTTTCATCCTTAGGTTCATTCAGTTCAGCCTATGAGATGTGTCTGGGCTTCATTTGCTTGGATCCTAAGGGGGAAAATGTCAAAGATACATGTCTGGCCTGTATGGGGCTGTAACATTTGTTTCTTAAGGCTGTTTGATTAAAGTTGATACCAATTCCAGAAGCTTCAGAGTTTGAGGACAGAATACCCTATATGAACAATCATGTCCTGTATGAACAATCAGAAAATGTGAAGTTGGTTTTTCCTTTTTTCACTTGGTTGATTTTTGTCTAAGGCACTGTGTTCTATAATTTTTAGTTCCTTATAAACTTAGTAGTTCATACCTCCACAATAGGATTAATGGCAAGATTAATCCTCCTAATTTTTGCTTCCACTGTGCAGTGATGACAGTTATTATACAAGATACCTAATCACAGGCAGGCTTTTCCAAGGTATTAATTCCTTCCACTCACATTTACATTGTTTATAATATGGTGTAATAGTTTACATTTATTTATTTATTTTTATTCTACATATGTTTTTATATTCTATAATACTTTTAGAGATTTCTCCCTAATGTGGGGCCTAAGAATGTGGTTGCATTTGATACACGAAAGTAAAAGAACTTCTGTGTAAATAATCATTAATATTTTGATACATAAAAGGGAGAAGGTGTGGAGGTAAATCAACCCTGTAGTAGATTTTACTCTCAGTAAGGGAAATGGGGAAGGACAAATGACCATGAATGGCACATAAGCTCAGGAATGAGCAAACTGATCTCCACTGGTCCCATCTGGAGTCAGCATTGTGCTCTTGTGGCAATGCTACCCTGGGATGCATTAGAAGGAATCTTGCCAGCAGATCAGCAGAGGTGATTCCTCCTCGCTCCTCACACAGGTGAGGCTACACCTGGAATAATGTTCATTTCTGGGTTCCCAGTACAAAAGAGAGTTGGAGCTGCTTCCTAAATGGCCAGATCAAATAATGGACTGGAACATCTCTCATCCAAGGAAAAGCTGAGAGAGCTAGGATCATGCAGCCTAGAGAAGATAAGGCTTTTGTGCTTAGATATATATCTATAAAATTTAATATACTTATTGATGTGTATAAATACTTAAAAAAGGCACAGCCAGACTCTTTCCAGTGGTGCCCAGTGACAGGCCAAGAGATAATAGGCATAAACTAAAACACATGAGATTTCATCTGAACATCAGGAACCTCTTTTTTTCTACTGTGAGGCTCACTGAACACTGATCTAGGTTTCCCAGAAACTTAGTGGAGTCTCTTTCATCCCTGCAGATATTTTAAAAGGTCTGGATATGGTCCTGAGCAACCCATTCTAGGCGAGCCTGCCTGAACAAGGCAGCTGGACAAAATGACCTCCAGAGGTCCCTCCCAACCTCAGCCATTGTGTGAGTCTGTAAAGACAGGGAAAAATGTAGTTTCAATGGCAAAAACTATTTTTGTTCTCAGAGGAAAATAGAGGCTACAGCTATTCTGATTTCAGAGACTCCACTATATGCAATATTTACTATTCTTCTAAGTACATATTTCTTAATCAATGATTTAGTTTGAGCTCCTGTTTTGGTCAGCAGTATTTTGCAATGAATCTAAGATCAATAAGTCTGGGGTGCTGAAGGAAAGAAAATTCATGATAACCAATTTTATGTACTTCATTAATAAATTTAAACAGAAGAGGTTAATTCTAATAATGAAGGAATAACAGAATTTTCTCTTTTAAGATTTACTCACTTTGTAAATGTATCACTCCTTTATTTCTTGTACTCATGGGAAAGAAAAAAACTTCAAAGCACTTTGCTATTTGATTCTGAGAAATATACAGTCTCTTAGCCTCTGCCTCCAAAATCAGAGGAGATCCTTCCTTTACTGGTGAGTATTAGGCCTGGCTGATTTTGCTGCTCAATCATTTTGCCTCTGTGGTCTGTTGGTCTTTTCAGCATTAACATTTTCCAGCTGCACTTAAATCTCAGTGGTGGTTGGGTTTCTGCTGTGCTAAGTGCTTTGTGGACACATGCCTCAAACAACTTAGAAAATGAGGAGGAAAAACAGTAGTTCAGGAAGTCAGTGGTGGGGACAGAAGTGGAGTCCAGGCCTATATTTTGGACTAACAGTGTGTGTATGGGAGCATGCTGTGTCCATCTTCACATCCCACCACCTCCCATACGCTTGGGCAATCTGCTCCAACTCTGTGCAACAGGAAAAAAAACCCCAAAAAACAAAACAACACAGCAAAAAGTTTATTCATGTTATCCTTTCAAAAATCCAGGAAATTCAATGCTGCCAGGATATACATAATCTGTGCTTCTTGAAGTAACTTTGGAGGAGCAGCCATAGGAAGCCATATATCATGTTTTGTGGAGACCTGTCAGGAAAATAAATCCTGGAGAATCCAGGAAGGAAGACTGTGGAGTCCTCCACTAGAATGAATAGGATTCTGATTGAAATTTTGTTTCCTGCCTGTAGCATGTGCTCATGCAAAGAAAAAGATGTTACATGATTATTCTGTAAACCTTCAGACAAATTCTACAGGAGAAATGTAGTGAGATCAGTACTAACTATATAATTTTATTTTAAAGAAGTATCAATTAATTTCATAAATACCTCTACAGCACATATAAGGTAAATGAACAATATTTTTATTTTTTAATTTAAAATGTTTTCTTCTCCTACCAGATATCTTTGTTTTACACAATGAGAAAGAAACCTTAGAAAAAAACCTTCTGTAATATAAAATATAGACGTCCAGGAAGAAACTTGTTATCCTGGATTTCATGGTACTGTTCAGATTGATATAGATTTTGTTTTAAAGTAATTTAGGGATTCTATTGGGATATTTAGTCAGTTTGTGAAGGTTTTATGTTCACTGTAGAGCCTGTGTGCCAAGTAAAATAGTTAGTGAAATTACTCCTGTGAGTAACTACTCAGCAGCATGAAGATGTTGTTTCAGAACCCAGTCTGTATATTGAGGAGACAGGGGATGGTATCAGCACTTTGACATAGTCCATGCAGTTTTTTATTTTATAACAAATTATTTAAATGTTTCATTAATAATTTTCCTGTTTTCAATATTTGCTTTCAGGTTTTTGAAAAATCTTATCTTTAAGTCTTATTGAGATCTGAAGATTTTATTCCAAATTCCCAAAATTGATTTGGATATTTTGATGTCCTAATGGCGCTAAACTCCATTAGAGATTATATTAGTTTTGCATCTCTGTACATATTTATCAGCTGTTATCTATCACTCTGAAGAGAAATGGAGAAAATCTAAATTCCTTAGTGATCACACTGTGTAGGTATGAATGGATGAATTCTTTAAAGGATATTTTACTTACTTATTTACTTACAAGTTTAATAAAGGAGCATGGTTTTTTTCTTTGTTTTAAAGAGAGAGATCAATTATTCTGTGCTCCTCCAGGAAATTTTTTCTGTAATTAGAAAGCAGCCATATATCATATTATTCAGACACCTTTTGGACCTATACTATAGGAAGCAAATTGATAATTTCTTATTGGTTTCTGGATACTTCCTATCTGTATTTTAAGTGATCTTTTGTTGTTCCTTTGAACAACAGCAACAAAAACCTCAGCTGTATTCTCAGCTACTTGGTAACAATGGCCCAATTTTCATCTTCGCATCCTTTCATTCCAAAATTGCCTGTGCAGGTGGTTGCTGTGCAGCTCTTTTTCCTTTACATGACTACAAAGCCTGTGGTTTATCAGTCTGGTTTTAGCCCAGGACACTTTGCAGGGATTGCCCTGGCAGAAGTCAGGAATGATTGATTCCTTGCTGACCCTTTCTACCATCACCCAGGAACGTTCTGAGGGCCTGGGTGGTCTGACTGCCCCTTGGAATCACTTGAAGTCTGTTCCTTGCAGCTTTCTTGGTGTCAGTGCTCAAATACTTTTGTTAGCTCTGTAGCAAATAGTTGTCCAAACGAAATCACAGGCAATTTCTTCCAAAGTGGAAAAGCCCTTTTTCCCTCACTAATTCTATGACTTGTGTATTACCTTTCTCCTGGCCTCTCTATGTTCTTCCTTCCCTTCTAGTGTCTTTCATGTGTATGGCTAAAAAACTGATCATCAAAAGATCTCACATTCCAAAGCATTATATCTAAGTGTTTGTTTTTTTTTTGGTGGTGGGTTTTTTTGTTTTGTTTGTTTGTTTGTTTGTTTGGGGTTTTTTTGTGTGGGGTTTTTTTTTGTTGTTGTTGTTTTTAAAACTGATCATCCAAAGATATCACATTTCAAAGCATTATATCTGAGTGTTTGGGTTTTTTTTTTTTTCTCATGACTGTCCTGTTTTTGACAGGAAAATTACAGGAAAAATTAGAATGTTTCTGTTGGGGAAATCATATTCTACTCTCAAGATAAGTGAGAAAAAATTATGTCTGTTCCCCCTAACAATGCATTGACAGGTACATTTCTACCTAAGTCATTACACCTATTAGCAATGAAACACAAAGCCCACCAGATTTTTCTAGCAGTACACCCCAACCTGACCAAAACTGGTGGGTTCTGATCCCACTGAATATTCTTGTGAGACAGAAACACAGCACTGTTTCCAGGAGATGGAGAAAAACCACTCTCTTCATATAGTACTTTACTTTGTAGTTCTGTGGGCTAGACAAGTTAAAACTATTGAAATTTTCAAACTAATCCTGTATCTAGACACCCTAATTCTGACCAAAACTGATGGGTTCTGATCCCACTGAATTTTCTTGTGAACATACACAACGTGTTTATGTTCTTTGAGATAGAAACACAGCACTGTTTCCAGGAGATTGAGAAAAACCACTGTCTTCATATAGTACTTTATTTTGTAGCTGTGTGGGCTAGACAAGTGAAAACTATTGAAATTTTCAAACTAATCCTGTATCTGGCTCACTCTTGCTCAGCACTCATTCACAGGAATGCTTTGTTTGTATTTAGGCATTTTTGTGTGAAGACAAAGTGGTTCATATAATGTTTTCTTATCTTACACTCAAAAATGCATCTTCCTTTTTGGTTTAAATCCTTTTGATAATGAATGGTGATTGCAGGTGTGGTGTGGGCTGCCTTTCCTGTAGTACTACTAAGATGGAACAATCAGACAGCATCAATGTACACTAGAAAGAGAAGAAAAAAATAAAGGGAAGACAAACTCTGCACTATAGGAATGTGACAAAAATGATTTCTGTTTTCCCAAATCCATCATAGACATTGCGCCAGGAATTTTACACAAGTTAACACCTGCTCACGGCAAAGCTGAATTCCTGTCTGGTGGTTTAAGTCTTCTTCTTCTTCTTTTTTTTTTTTAATGGGATTTCAGTTATGAAATTGTTTGTGTTTACATAAACAGCCAAATGGAAATGTGCAAACTGCTCTGCATTTCAGAATAGTATCAAAGTGTCATAACTGAGCTCCTAAAGAGCACAGTCATGTTTTGGAAAACCTTAAGTTTGCAGATTCGAATTTGGGGGGTTGGCAAGGGGAAGAGAGTGTTGTTAGAGGAATTTTTTTGGTGGGGAGGAGGCTGGGTGCTGTGTTTGAGCACTTCAGGCGATGATGAAAAAAGAAATTTTACTGCAAAATTGTTCCATTTCTGTTTGGCAAACAGCTTTCTCTTTCCTTTTTTTTTTGTTTGTTTCGTTTGGTTTGATTTTTTCATTTGTTTGTTGGTTGTTGTGGGTTTTTTTTTGGTTGTTGTTGGTTTTTTTTTAACATTAAGCACTGCATTTTTTCATATGAAAAGTTTAATGAAGTTATTGCCTTATAGTATCCAGTAGGTCTACAGTGACAACCAGTTACCAGTCATCTGCTGGCTTTCAGGGGTGATTAAAGGCCAGTAAATGGACAGCACTAGAAAAGATTTTCAACTTAAGGAGTTCAGGCATACTCCCTCCAGTAGAGGGCATTGATACTTGAGCATATAAACCTGAATTCTTTGGGAATAATGTCACTAGCAAGAGATAATCATGGCAACAAATCTTTCACCCCACTGTACAAATCCAGAAATGAGTGTTGTTGTATTTGTAACCATGTTTTCACCTATAGCTTGTTTATCTCCCTGAGAACAGGAGAAACAATTATTTTCTTTTTCAGTTATCCACAGACAATATAAGGAATCCATATGCAATAAGGAATTTACAGCAAGTGCCAATGGTAAGCAAAAGAGGACACTTTTGAGGACAACTGCAATTCAGAGACTAGGAGCAAAAGAGAAAACATTGCTTGGTGTGTTCATGGGTGCTCAGTAAAAATTGTGACCTAGCAATGGAGCAACCTGCATGGAAGATGAGAGGTGCAGGTCATTAAAATAGAAATGATTCTTTATATCATTAAAACAGTCTCTCTAAAAGATTCTAAGTGAGTAGAGTTGCAGGATCTGGGAGCAAAGAAATGTGTACACCTAACAAACAGAAGCATAGCATCAGGAGCTGGCTAGCTGATGACCTAATGTGACAGAGCTGATTAGTGACAGCACTGAAATCCTGGGTCTTGGTCTCCCTGTCTACCCTGTTGCTATTCCTGCATTCCCCTAACACACAGCTCGTCCAAATGCTTAGTACTGTTTGCAGACCTTCTGCCCCAAAGCTAAGGTGGGAGTCAGTAGGTATTTTGGGAGATGCTCACAGTGGAAGATGATGCCAATTCACTCTCTTTCACCCAAGCAGTCTTTTTCCAAAGGTAACAGGGGCAAGAAAGTGTCCATAGGGATGGTATTAGTGATCCGCATACATTTTTTTAGTGTCCACAAGAGATCTGGGGATATTTTCCTGCAGGAATGTGTTTAGTTTTATAGGCTTGCTTCCTTATGCAAGTAAGTGACTGTGTGATCTAGCAACCTGAGTTGAATAGCCAGTCCTTTAGGTCTTTCACAGGCTATGAATACAGTAAGAGCACTCAACCCTTCTGAAGATATGCAAATGTAGGCATTTAAAAGATTTACATTCATCTTTCACAGGCCTCAGAAATATAAATATGAAATATCCAGAACCTTGTCACTTCAGTAATAATTAAGCTGATGGCCTATTATGTTCGATTGCAAATCAATATAGTATCTTTTGGTGCCACTTGAGTTCTTGAGGGTTGGCTTGGGGCCAGCACTAGTTATACAATTGAAGAGCTGCAGCTGCATCGAAAACTTCTCTGCCATTTCCATTCAGAAAGAATAGACTGGTAACAATGGTGGCCAGCCTCTTCATAGTAATTGTGTGCAAGTACACATTTTGAAATAGTGTTTTTGTTCAGCAGGTGCTGTTATTTTAGTTTAATTTGAATTTTGAAATATGGAGGAGAGAAGGGGCCTAATCTTAACAGCATCTAACCTACAGCTGTTCAGAACAGGACAGCAAACAGCATATGTTGCTTAGATGAAAATCATAATTGCTTATTCTTCCTGGCATATTAGCAGACCAGTGCTGAGCCTCTGAAATTATCCAGCATTTTCAGGCTTTTACTTTACAAAGTGATCCACAATACTCTGGAAGAACAATTCTAGAACATCTGACAGTGAGTTTTCCCACACGCAGCTACTTGGTTTTACTTCAGAAAACACAGACTGGGTAGAGATAATTTGCCAAGGCACTGTCAGAAGCACTGATCTCCAGAAATATTAATGCAGTGCAAAGTCTACGTTGTTTCAGCATACTGCAAAAACTGAAGAAATAGCTTGTAAAAAATTATGATTTCTTGGGAACACTGTCTGTTTGTTTTCCTCTTCTCCTTTCAGGCTTAAATCTATCCCTAGGGTCTGAGGAGAACAGAAAGGTCACACAGTTTCTGAGTTTATGCATTAGTAAAAAATATTAACTGAAATTTTTGTCCAGGTGTTCTTTTTTTCCTATGGGCTATTGTTTGTAGATTTAAAATCAGAGATAGATAACTTGTATTTCTTGAAAATTTTCTCCATGTAAGTGTTAGAAAACAGGACATACTAAAAAAGGCAAAAACGAAGAAAGACATAGAATAGGTGTGATTAGAGTCAAAGTTCAAAATTTTAAATTCATTTTGTCATAAGTCTGACTCAAAAATCTGACTAAAAGCCTTTACTTAAAAAGGTGTTGGTAATGATGCTTACCTTGAAAAGTAGAGGACATATATTTTAAAAATTTCATGTCATCTGACAAAGCTTGTATAATCTAAACTAAGGTACATTGTTTTTAGGAACAGAAATGAGAACTAATATGAATTTCATGCGAATGAGCATCTTTGGAATTGGAATATTGTTATTTAGATGCCTTCAATTTTGATTCTTTTTCTTGCCAGTGCCTGCTTATGTCTGAGTCTTCTTAATGGTCATTACAGAATGAGTAACATGTAACAAGTCAGGTTTGGCTCAAGCAAATTCATGAAACCTCAATGACCATTCTGTATTCATATTTATATACCACTGTTTACTCATTTCTACTTTGGGATGTGTGAAAACAATGATATCCTGTCAGTTTCAAATATTTGCTAGCTGCAATTTCATTTAGATCAAGATCCTGAGGGAAGGAGAGACACTGAAGATGTTGGTTTCATTGTTTTTTCAGAGGGAAAAGTAAAATAACGCATTCAAAATTCAACATGTAAATAAAAACAAAGACTAAAGTTTCTTCATTATATATTTCCCTGGAAACCCAGAGGTTTATAGTCTCGAAAATATTAAAGTTAAAAAAAAAAAGTATGATACATGAGACAATCACTGTCTGGTTTTGACAAAACCACTTCTTTAAAACATGAGATTTTTTTTCTTAGTGCTTTTCAAAGGAAGACAGAAAGTGAAAAACTTACTGAGTAATGAACAAGTTTGGTGGGTTTCTTTTAATACACCTGGGAAGGCTGGCTAGGTGAGGTGCTCTGCTAGGTCTGCAACCCATGAATTAAGGGGTAGTTGAGATTTCAGTCTGTTACAACTGCCCCTACAGAAGTCACAGTAACCCAGGTCTTGTTATGGACCCTTAGGGCAGATTAGAGGGAAAAGACACTGAATGATGGTGTTCGTAAATATATATATGTAAGGTTTGTTTCAGAAAGCTTTGGTTGCAATGGAAAGCAGGTATGTAGCCATTTTATTTGTTATTATCTGTAGTAATATAGCACTTAAGTAGCACTTAAGAAAACGTCTAAGGAAAAAAAGAGAAGGGAAGAAAGGGTGAGAATAGATCTTACCACCAGTTGACATCTCAACAAGAGCTGGTTGATGTAATTTAGAAGTAGTATGAAGTTGAAGAGGTCATTTTTTGGTCACCAGATCCACTCAGTTTCATTTAATAGAAACTGAGACACAAAAATCTTATTTGGATTTTCTAGAGTAACATATGCTAGTAAGAAATTATATCAATGCAATTAATTTGATTCCTATCCAGTACTCCAGTCCCGGAGACTCTTATGTCCCTTCTGTAGTTCAAAAGAGTTGTCCAGGCAGTGCAGCAATATATTTCTAATATCTGCTGTTTCTACATGGGAACCTGGATCTAATTGTACTTTCCATTACTTCTCTCCACTGCTGTTAAGGACCACATTGGAAAAGATTCCCAGTATTTCCACATTCAGCATTTCAAACCCTCTTCTGAAAACTTCTGGCTTATTAGAGAGATCATCACAAGGTATATTGAGTAAATATCCTTTCATAGCAATTATAATTCCTCAGAGACTAAGGATAAACTATGGAGAACAGAAGAAATTTTGAAATTCAGGTCATTCTTTTTTAAAAGAAAATCAATTCTTCTAGGACAACAAAACAAATCAGTCCTAGATTATTTCAGCCAGCAATTTAGAAGCAGTAGACCAACGATAGGCAGCAGATTTCAGCATCAAAAATATAATTTGCTAATGACAAGTTGTTGGGACTTTTTTGGTGTTTCTTTAAAATTTTATTTTTGTACAAATTAGATCAGAAAATATTTTACAGAATCCTTTTCTCTAATAAAACAGATTCTACTCTTCATTTCCTTTCTCTTTTTCCACTAACAGGTCTCCAGCTGGCCTGGGAGGCTTATCACCTCTATCTAGTTATTAACAGTCCATTTGCTTAAGTACCTACCATAATTACTTTGTATGGTTCCTCCGAGAGATGCTTCATTTAAGGAACTCTAGGAAAAGTTCTGCTCTGACTGACAACCACACAGTCACATATCTGCCACCTGCTAGCCTCTCTTAAGCCAAAATAAGTTTGTGGGAGAGACATCCTTCACTTGCCTATATTTTCAAGATTTTATTTCCCATCTCTCTTTTCACATTCCCTAATCCCATTTTAAACTGCCTTTTTCCCCAGCTTTAGCTCTTTATGCAATGTCAGCCCTGAGTTTCCACACTAGTTGCTGCTCTAAGTTTTGTAGGTAGGGTACTGTGCAATGCATGTAAACCAGGGGAATTGCACAAACTGAATTTAGCAGGTGCCTTGTTTCACCTTGACACGTTAACAGAATTTTGTTGTCCCTTCTGACTCCTGCAACTCCACAGTCTTGGTAATAACCTTAAAAGCTATTATTTAGAATAATTAAAAGCAAGAGTAAAGTATACTCTTTAGCATGTCATAGTGGTGATTTTATTTTCTGGTTGCTTATTTTAGTTTCATTTTTTGTGGGTTCACAGATTCCCATTTTCTTTAAACTTTGCCTAAAACATTAAAGTGAAATGGCAGAATGATTTCCTTTATTTTCACACCTTTCACATGGCTTGAATCAAAGCCTTGCATCAATCTCTTTGATAAAGTTAGGACCAGGTTAACTCAATTTCTGTACACATTTTTCACAGATTTGTCCTGGGTTTCAGGTTTGTAACAGATCCTGAGCTAAGACTGAGCCAGGATAACTAAGTTACTGGCCAGACACAGTGTCCCAAAGTAGTGTTGTCCAGAATTTCAGGCTTTTTAAGCCCAAATGGAGGCAACAGAAGGGATGAGACTGAAAACTTTATTTGAAAATGTAAATATGCTTATAAGGAATGACAGGCAGCCATTATTTCCCTTCTTGAATAAGAAGTTAGAGCAGATATAATTTTTATCTCTTGTGAGTCTCTTCTTGAGTGAAAATACCACACTAAGTCTATCAAAGACAATGGAAATATTCAGTGAATCTGGGTAGAAATACTTCATGTGTCCTTTAGTTTATGCCTGCATACCTAAACATAAATAGATAAAACAAATCGATAAACAAGTAACAAAAACCCCCAACACAAATAAAAAAAGAGCAAAAAACTGAAACCCCATAAATCTACAGCAAGGCACTGCCATGTTTGTTAGGTTTAATAGAAACACTCAAAGATTTCTGAATGTTATTTAACTGCTGTTTTCTATAGGAGAACAGCAGTAGGATATTTATCCACCAGATGTGACTGTAATCACTACAACCATCAAAAAAAAAAAAAAAAGGCAAACTGTCATTGTGCATAGGTTAGCCAATAAAAAAACATGATGAAGGCTTTGTTCAGTCATTTTAATGCACCACAATGTAAGTGCTGTAGATTTTAGTCTTGTGGCCAGCAGAACAGTACCTTCCCATTTATGCCTTAAATATATCAGTCAAATAAGTATAGCACATTGAAAACAAATTTTGGACCCTTGGATGAGTCAATAGCACACCTGTCAGAATCGAAAGGTGCCATAAAAATGGTCTTCAGCAGTGCCTTATATAATTTCTACTTCTTTTGTAAACCTATTCTTGATAGTTCTAGAAGCAGGAATTTATACAGAAGAATGACAGAAGTTGAACTGGAGAGGTGTGACCAGCGTTACTATGGCAACACTGAGTGCTGGGTATGTGAGGAGGCAGGTAAGACCCCTGTGGATCATCAAATGCCAACCTGGCTATTATAATGAATGGTAATTGGTTAAATTATTAAGCATTCTATTGCTTATCCCACAGTAACTAAATGGCCTTACAGTTGCTATATAATTACTGGATGACTGATGGTCTGTTTTCTCCTTGTGGTTTTTGTAGTTTCTTGTCTGTCATGATAACAAGACAGTCTAAATCTTTCTTACCAATCATGGGTCCTGTAAGGTGCTAAATGCCTTCGATTCATCAATTTTATAATGAAGTTGGCATGCTGAGTTCTCTTGAGGATTGGTTGTCAGGGTACTATAAAACAAAGTATTACTGCCACAGGAAACAGGTGTTTTGGTTAGGGTAGTGATCTGAGATTTAAACTTTATGTCCTCTGCTAAACCCAGCAGAAAGCCAGAGTTTGTACTCTAACTTATCAAGTATTCAGATTACCTAAGCTCTCGTTACAGCTTTTACCTGCATGGGTCCCATGGTGAGGGGTAAGTTTGTCCACTTCATTCAGCTCTGTTCTACTCTTTGAACAGCTGCTGAGTTGCAGCCAAGAGTCACGTTTGAGAGAGGCTCTTAATTGCCTCTGAGCCATCAGGTGCCACTTCTCAGCTGGAATCACAGCCAAGCTCACATATCTCCATTCCTTCATCGCCCGAGTGGCAAATTCCCACCTCCTCTGGGAAAGGGATGCTGTTAGCCCTGACCTCCCAGAGGCTTTAGGGGAGGAATGCAGTCCTGTGTCCATGCTCAGATTTGGTTATGAAGTTCCAGGTGACAGCTACAATGTCCCCTCAGGGAATGGGACTGTGGTTTGCCTCCTCCCCTCCATTACAGTTTCAAGCTGCGTCAAGGGAAATATAGGTTGGATATTAGGAAAAAGTGTTTTACAGAAAGGTTGATGAAGTTCTGGAATGGTCTGCCCAGGGAGGTGGTGGAGTCACCATCCCTGGATGTATTTAAAAAAGACTGGATGTGGCACTCAGTGCCCTGGTTTAGTTGAGGTGTTGGGGCTGGGTTGGACTTGATGATCTTTAAGGTCTCTTCCAACCCAGTCACTGTGTGAATTCTGTGAATGGTGAGGTCAGGTCCAGTAGAGCCAAGGAAGGTTTCCTTAAGTCTCTCTGCTCGATGCAAGCAGAATCTAACTCACGACAATGGAAAATAAAAGGAGGATTTTCCATTTATCATGCCAAATTAGCTACTGCCTCACTCAAATTACAGGCACCCAAATCTGAGTTTGAAAACAAAAGGACATTAGATTTTTTAGGTCAAACTAGCTACAAACATAGAGTAAAGAAATATGTATTTACTTTTGGGTTTGGCTACTAATTTAGAACATGGACCTGAATAAATCTCTTTCTGTGTTTACACATCCCGACTGTAAATCCTGCATAACGCTTTTGTCATCCTTGGTCTGATTAGTCTGTTTAAAATTAGGGATATTAGTGTCACTGTGGGGTAATATTTGGTGTGTATTTCTGCCAGGCTTGACTCAATAGTGTGTCTGTTTAGGGTCGCACAAGTTAATACCATAATTGAATTTGTTGAATTTTGGTATCAGGACACACAGGTCATTCTGGTAGACTGCTTTGATCTTCCTTACTCTTGGCCATAGTAACTGCACAGAGGGAAGAGCTGAATGGATTTGCATGATACAAGAATTGTGTCAGATATGCTAATTAACTGAAATGTCTTTATAGTCAGTTGTAAAAAGTGATTATGAGTTTTCTTCTGGACAAACTCATAGTCCATTGGCAAAAGGGCCTAAAGTCCCTGGGTTCCCTAATAAATGTGAAGTATATTTCTAGTTCTTTAAAACAAATATAAAGTGTCAAGCATCCTTGAAAAAAACTGGCAACAGGGCAGAATAGGCCATTTCACAAGAAAAAAAAAAAAAAGGCCAGGGTAAACATGCCCTGCAAAATATTGGCAAAATTCAGTGCCTTCCTTTAAAATGGTACTTCTGATCTTTTAGGACTCTGCATCTCTCAAATATAAGTGCTGAAGATACCCCTCTATCATTTCTTTGTAGTTGAGGATGGGATTTGGGATTGTATTCTAGAGAACCTGGAATACAACCAGAATACAACCAGAATCTGGAATACAACTAGATATTCTAGAGAATCTGGCAAGTGAGACTGAAGGTGATTGGAGTGGGTTATAAGCTTATACTTGACATTCATGGATTTTAGTTGATTACCATCACTACCTCTAACATAAACTGAGCTAAGCATCAGTAATTTTGAGTATTTTATATATTTTCTTATTCTAATTGGACATTAAGATTGTGTTCTTCACCTTTGAATAAGCCTAGGAGGACTGTAATTAGTGCAGAGAATCAAGTCATAGTTAAGGTAGATTATTTCCCATATTTCTGTTCCAATAAAAGGTTATTTTCAGGTCTGAGCCTGAGCAAAATCTAAGATTGTGAAAACCTTACCATTAATTATTTTGATCCCCTTGACAGACAAAAACTAAGTAATCACTCGTGAATCTGAAATCTCATATTTCTGATGCTCATATAAAAAAAGTTTATATGTTTTCAAGTGGGGTTGCCAGTTTAATTTTAGAGAATTTGAACTTTCAGTGTATGATTTCTCCTGATTTCTGTTAGATCTGCAGATTTTACCTGAGATGGCTATGACTTAGTTTATTCTTGATGTTTCTTCTAGAAGTGGTTTCCTAAAGCTTCTCATTTTAGAGATGGTATAAGATTTTAGAGAGAAAATACTATAAAAATGGAATTATTTATTTTTTTCTTCTGTTCTTTAGTCCACCATGCAAAGAGTTAATTTTTAATCTTGGGAAGCATTTGGTTGTACAGGCACTAACAACACAAGGTGTGTGGTGCAGTGATGCATGTACTGCTTCCTGATGGAGTTTGGCTCTTTCACTTTTGTCTGACACGTGAGAGCTCTAAGAAGCAGTTTATAAGGAATATGTTCTGTTACCATGACATAATTAAATATTCATTCAAGCAAAAAAGTAAACAAGTGTGGAATTCATGATCCGTAGGTTGGGATAGTGGTGTGGAATATAAGGTGGATGAATGCTCTGCCTGTTGCTTCAATGAATAGTTAATATGAAATACTCAGATATTTTGGGGAGCAGGAACTGTAGCTCTTCCTCTGCCTTCCAGTATGAACTTTCTAACCAGAGGACCATGAACTTATTATTTAATGGAAATGTGAAATAAATTGAAGTAATGATGTCATGTAATCTATATCTTCATAGTTGGAGAAATATCCCATGATTTGGACATTTACTGAGATAGAGATGCAATTATTAGACTAAGAAACCCTAGGCTGGAGAAATATCCCATGATTTGGACTTTAACAATACATTTACTGAGATAGAGATGCAATTATTAGACTAAGAAACCCTAGGGCTCCTTCATCCTGAGAGCATATTGCCAACTCTGTTTTGTTCACATACAAACAGCTATTTGGATATGGTGGGGTTTTGGAAAGTTTAAGTAGGTTTGGAGAATGCCCACCAAGAGAACCTACAGACAGAATAATTAGAGGAATATCTACTTCAGGAATCCTTGCCAGACATGTTAGACTGTTGATTGTTACCACAGTGCAGGCAGTTTTAACATGCCCAGGAGAAGGTTATTTTTAGAGCCTCAGTTACAGAATTATAAGGATCTATAATTCTAGAGCACTGAGGTTGCAGCTAGATAGATAGAATTTATTTGAAAAACTAGCTTCCTCTACTCTTTATACCCTTTTGTATAATAGTAATTGTCACAAAACCACAGAATTCTGAATACATATGCACATCACCACAGCCCTGAGTACATTTCATAAAATTGTAGAATGGTTTGGTTTGAAAGGGACTTCAAAGACAATCTAGTTCCAAACCTCACTGTTGGCACGGACAACTTTCACTAGACCAGGTTTTTTAGCACTTTAATTAACCTGTCCTTGAGCACTTCCAGGGATGGGGCATCCACAGATTCTCTGGCCAACCTATTCCAGTGGCTCACCAACCTTCCATTAAAGAATATTTTTTCCTCATATCTAATTATCTAATCTTTCAGTTTGAAGCCATTCTCCCTTGTCCTGTCACTGCATGCTCTTGTAAATAGTCTGTTTATCTCTCTTGTAACTCCCTTCAGGTCCTGGAAGGCCACAATTAGGTCATCTCAGAGCTTTCTCGTTTGTGAACAAACACAAATTTCTCAGCCTTTCCCTGTAGGTGCCCCATCCCTGTGATCATCTTGGTGGCCTCCTCTGGACTCACCCAGCAGGTCCCTGTCCTTCCTGTGCTGGGCCCCAGAGCTGATGCAGCTGCAGGTGGGCTCTGAGCAGAGCAGAGGGGCAGAATCCCCTCCCTGCCCTGCTGCCCACGGGGCTCTGGTGCAGCCCAGGGCATGTTTGGCTCTCTGGGCTGGGAGTGCCATGGCTGGGGCATGTCCAGCCTCTCACCCTCAGCACCCCAAGTCCTTCTGGGCAGGGCTGCCCTGGGTCTGCTCATCCCCAGCCTGTGCTGGTACCAGGGGCTGTCCTGACCCAGCTGCAGCCCCAGCACTTGGTCCTGTTAAACCTCATGATGTTTCCCATGGGCCCATATCTTGAGGTCATTGAGGTCCCTCTGGATGAAATCCCACTAGTCCTAGATTAGGCTGATTTTTCAAACTGTGTCAGGGTTTGTTTCTTAAAGAAAAAAAAAAAAAAGCCAAATGAATAGTAAGAACCACAGTATAGTTTAAAATTACTGGGGAAAATGTTTTTGGGTTTTTTGGTGGGTTTGGTTTTTTTTAAACAAACATAAAAGTGTTGTCATACTTTTTTGTGTTAAACTTTTCTTAGCCTCTAGGGAATCTACCAAAAATGCTTATAATAAAACCAGAAAATTTGAGACAGATGCTAGGTTATTTAGGAGATGCTAGTAAAGAACCCCAGTATCAACATTGCTAGCTTTTACCCTGTTCAGGTAATAATGGAGATGTCTTCAAACTGTGATTACGCATTGAAAAGATGAGTCAACCAAATTAGCAAAGAAGTTAAAAAGGCATAGCAAAATGACTGAACCTGTTTTCTTCATTTCTACCTCAGTTTCTGGCCATTTGTTTGATGTGTTGAATAAGAATATATTTTCTCCTTCCCATACTGATTAAATGTAGATCTTACAAAGATATTTCTAGTGTTTCATGCAAATCTAGCATGATATCATTTGGCATGCTATCAATGGAAGAAGAAAATATCAAATGACTGAAGTAATGATGCTTCAGTATTAAATGGAAGAATACATATGCTCATGATAGAGCTTGTTTTTTACAAAGTGGAGAAGTATTGGAATTAAATTCTTGATGTAGAGATGTTTCTGAAAAAAGCACACCCTAAAAGAGACTTTTTCATGCAGCAAAAGACATGTTCTGAAGTCAGAAACTGCCATTTGGCATCTATTAGTTAGCATAAGAGGATGTCCTGCTGTAAAAGTCCATTATAAATAAGAAAAAAATATTTTAAAAAAGCATTTTAATTAAAAATAAAATCTGTATAATAGAATCCTCATCTTCAACATAAAAATTTGCAATGATAATGATTAAATGAGTCTGCTGTTTAGTATTAACTAAACAAAAAAAAGGTATTAGAATATCTGGTTTATGCATTAACACAGAATGACATTTCTTGAGCTTAATTAAAAAAATATTTTAATATATATGCATGTATACATATATCTATATATATAATTAGCTGCCATGAATTCTATTTTGTATAGAATGTAGTTCTGTACATATATTATTTCATTTCTGTAAAGATATATAATTCTGAAATGTTAAGATTGTAAACCTTCAGAAGTTGAAAATACATTCCTTTCTAAGCAAGTGTCCACCTAGGAAATAAGATGGAGTATTTTACATTTCATAAGGCAGGCAAAATCTCCAAAGAAACTCCACAAGATCTTGTTTGTTTATGGTGTTGGGTTTTTTTAAGCAAATATATTTATGGAATGGAGATGGCGAAAGTTTTGCTCACAGATTTGTATTTTTGAAAAAGAAGCCAACTTTTTCTCACTGTCAATATTGTGCATTGCAGACTGTGAAAATCAAAAGATCTGATTTTCCAGAGCGATTCAATTGACATTTCCTTTCCACACTCTAGACTTCCAAAATGTTAAGAGTATTGATTAAACATCTGGTATTTTGGTAGGTTTCCCATATCTTTAAAAGAACAGCTCTCAAATGATTTGGAGACTCCAAAGGCTCAAAAGAGGAGCGTGCTGTTTCTCATTTTAGTGTAATTGAACAGATTTTGGAGGGAGAAAAACTTACTTAAAGTTTTATATATGTTGTGCTCTATAGATGTATGCATATAAATGGAATAAATACTCCAAGTGGCATCTCCTTTCATTTTGGATTGTCATCCTTGTATTAATTTGCTATGGCTAAAAAGGGAGGCTGTCTTTCTCATCTATTTGAGGAAACAGCAATAATTACAAATATGCCCATAATCTGCTGGTTTAAGAGATTAGGTTCATGGCTGGGCAACCATTTCTAAGTCTCTAAGCAGGGCTAGTAGCAGACACCTACAAAATATTTTAGGTAAAGGATGACTGTGGAGTGATCCTTTTGTTGTTACAGCATCCCAGCTGCAGCAAGCAGATACCCTGCCCCAGAATTCCTGCCGGGTTTATCAGTGGAATTATCCTCCATGAACTTGTCCAATCTTTTTTTATCTGTGTGACCTCCATGACATCCCGTGGCACTGAGGTTTGCAGCGTGGTAATGTGCTCCATGGAAATGTACCCTGATTTATTTTAAATCTCCCACTTGGTTATTTTCTGGGCTGTTCCCTTGTTCCTGTATTTTTTCAAAGAGAAGTAAACTGTTTCTTCTTCACTTTCTCCTCTTAATTCCTGTTTCTATAAACTTTTATTGTGTCTTTTTCAAACTGAGAAATTATTTTTACCCTTATATAGTATGGAAACTGCTTTAATCTGTCCTGTAGACAACCTTAGTGACCCTCTGATTCTACAGAACCTTCAAATTTTATGCATCTATGTCTATTTTTAGTTTGTTCTTTTGAATAAGAATTCAGGAGAAAAGTGAGAAATGAGGGGAGCAAAAAAGGAAAGATTCTCCCAGCTTCCATTTTCCTACTTTTCACTCACTCATGGGACTTTTTTTAATTTTTGGAAGGTAATATATTTGCTTAACCTAAACATATCTAAAATTTCTGGAATTTTATGCCATGAGCAGACTGAATTATATTTCTAATGCAAAGAATTTTTTTTCAAGTTAAAACAATGCTGTGTTTCAAATTGGCTTCAATGGTACCAGATCTCACTCTCAGAAATAAATAAGTGGGAAATATCTAAAACATTTCAGTTTCCAGCATTGCAAATTGGTTGAGAAAAATTTGGGCAACGTTTAAGTTGCTGTTGTGCCACTGCTGATTTCTTGTCATCACTCAGATTTATCTGTTTTATTTCTTGGTTTGGACATGTTTGAATGATGCAATC
This sequence comes from Passer montanus, assembly GCF_014805655.1. Lineage (NCBI taxonomy): Eukaryota > Metazoa > Chordata > Aves > Passeriformes > Passeridae > Passer > Passer montanus. Next base: position 2,344,012 of record NW_024366591.1, read on the forward strand.
TAAGCATGGAACTTCAGAGAAGGAAAAATTGAATTTTTTTTATCGATTTTATTTTGAAAGGAGAAGAGTTCTTATCAGAATATAAAACTTCAGGGTTTAGATTATACTCTAATAAATTTTAAGCTTCTGACCAGAGTCTTATGTTCTCAGGAAGGTAAGATTCCCCCCTCTGTAAAAATTCCCTCTCCCTTTGGATGTTTAGCATTCGCTTAGCATGCTTTCCCAACTGTTAAATGTGTAACTTTATTTATGGATGAAAGCCACCACTGCAATGTTCTTCAGCTGCTCTTAAAGTCTGAGGGCTGAATGAATTTCAAAAATGATACATCTCACGTGCCTGGGTGCCAAGTCGCAATTTTTAACTCGAGTTTCATTTCTCAACAAAGCTCTTCCCACTCAGACCTCTGGTTTCTGTCTCAGCAGACAGGTCAGGAAGTAGGAAAGGACAGGTCAGGTACATGAGCTGGACTGCTCCAAACACAGACTTTCTCCCTTTTTTATCAGCTAATGTAGCTCAGTACCCAGCAGTGGAAACAGCTTCCAAGATGGGAAATGAAGGCATGGAATTCCCACTGACACTTTTTATTCAATAGGATTTTTTTTTTTTTACTGTCTTTCTAGGTCGACACCATGAAGTGTGAGACAGGGAGCTGGCAGAAGCTAGAAGGAATTTGGTAACAGCAAGGTAATTGTTATATTCTTAATGATCCTAGTATTGCTTAAGGGATCAGTTATATTAATAAAACTAGTTAAAAATGTTTCCTCTGATAATTTTTCATCCAAAATTAAATTTTATTGAAACAAAATTTGCTAAAAGAGAAATATCTCAGTTCAGCCAATAATGAAAAGTCCAAGTAACTAATTTTTTGGGTTCTTTTTTCCTGATAAAAATACATTGTTGTGATTTTGCACCTCATTTTACATCACTGTAAATGTATTTTTTAAAATCTGCATTCACACAATTATAGCATTCTGTCCATGGCCATTATTTAAGAATTGAACTGTAGTTACTATTGCGGTGGCAACATAATCACATGGATAAAGGTGTCTTGCAGAAAAATGGATGATCCAAAACACAAAAAGTACTCCCAGAAAGTCAGGTGTATCTTTCTAAAGTCTATGCTTTTATTCCTGATTTGTTACCTTTTGACAGGATCCTCACTTCTGGTGAGGGGAAGAGAATCAGAGATTTTATTAGCAGGAGCAAACAGGTACCTTATATTGTAAAGTTCCTACACATATTTCTGGAATGCTGCATACAGCTCACTGCAAAGCTCAAGGATAATCTGCAGCCAAAACCAACATGAAACCAAAGTTTGAAACATTTTGAAGAAAACATTGGTAAAATGTAGGTAATTTATGCAGGGTAAAATAAGCATGTAATTTAAAGAAGGAGAATTCTTTCTGACAGAGCTGAGCAGTGATAACAGTGCTGAAATTGCTCAGTTTGAACAGTCATTTTCCACTTTTTCAGGCTGATTCCAAAGCTCATTAATTTTTTTCCCCTCTATTGTCTCCAAAGAGGTTTGAATGGAGTTCTTCCACAGAAGGGGCTGAAAATAAGAGTTCTGGGATAGCAAAGAACTTCAAGTGGAGGTTTGATTTTTTGCTTGCTCAATTCCAACTAATTTTTCTCTTCTAGATCCTGCATTCAGAAAGGTAATAGAAAACTACCATGACTCAGCTTAATAGGGAAAGCGAGAGTGGTTAAGGCAGTTAAGAGAAATGTGGAGTATTATTACTACCAGTGGACTGTTCTCTTGTTCTTTCAATTTCACTCCAAGAACTAAATGGATCCTTCAAAATCTGGCTAACTACCAAGGACACAATCAAACATCTGTGCACCAGATGCACAGAGCATTATATCCAGCTGTGTTACTGCAGCTACATCTGCAGAACACAGCGTTTGTCAACTTCCATGGCCAGCAGGCTTTGGAAATCCTATCTATAGGAATTAAAGCTTGCAGTAGAAGTAAAAGTGTGGGTTTTGCTTTCGGCATTTTTATATCTTCTTTTACCTGTCTGCATTTCTCAGCTGAGTTGCTTGTGAGATTGAAATATTGGCGGGAAATAGCAGGTGAGTTTTCAGCCCTGGAGACCTGGTTTCAGGTTATGGTAAATAAAAGAAAATGAGTTTCATCTCCCCCAGTATTTTTATTTTAAATTTTTACTTTTCTCTTAGGAAGTATCATAATCAAAGTGTTCAGAAAAATAGCCTTATCTTTTTATGGAGCTGCTGAAGTCCTGTATTGTAGCTGAGGAAAAATGAGGAGAGCATTTCTCCTAGAGGCCACTAGAGCAAACTTCCAGAAGAATTTGAGAATTTCTATTAAACTTGTTGAAGTAATGAGTTTTTGTCAGGAGGATATACTGTAGGTTTCTCCTACCAAACACTAAGAAGCATATGGAGGTTCTCTTGCTACGTAAATTAGCAAAGTTCTGTCATTCACTGCAATAATTGTTTTACATATTATCCTCTCCTTTTCTATTCCGCTCAAGGATCTGTTGCAGTCATCATAAAAACATGGGAAAAATATTATATTTGTACACCTTCATTGATCTTTCCTAACCATGTAACTCTGCCTTGTTAGGGTTATCCATTAGCAAGTTAGTAAAAGGAAATGAAAACGTTTTCCTTTTGCACAAAAAGGAGAAAAAGCAGCATTTGGTGGATGCAGATTGGTAAGAGTGGCCATTCTACTGAACTGGCAATATTCCTTGAGGTTTTCAGGCAAGGGGTTTTAAATTATAAATATAATTTCTCACAAACAAAGTGTAAATTTCGCCCTACTGAATGCATAAAACATTTTTCATGCTGGTATGTTTGCATATCTAAACTTGGTGTATTTTTATTTTAAAATGTCTCTTATATTTTTAGAAGTTATTGATTTGCTTTTTCAGTTTTACCTTGCTGAATCATTCTACTCAAAGTTCATCTTCAGTAAATACTCATTCTTGATCAGTTGTATTCAAACTTGTGATTTTGTTGAAATGATACATTGTCAAAATTTGACCACATGCAGATATATATTGCATTTGTATATTGAAATTAAAAATAAAATAGAGGGATTATTTTATGCATATTGAGAAAATGTTTAATCAAAATCACCTAAAACTTTGCAATCATATTTTGAAAAAAGAACAGACATTTGCAAGGAAAAATTAATATAAAAGCATAACGTGTCATTTTATTAATGTTTACTAGTACCAGACCCCTTATGCAGCTGCAAATGCTAATTATTGACCACATCTTACATAAAATTCCCTTTAGCTTTGATTCAATGTTCTCTCTGTTTATTTGTGAACCTTCTTCCTCTCTGTGTCCTGTTCTTCCAGTAGTAATGGCTGGATTTTGGACACATCTTGCCCTGCATATTTGCCTCTTCTGACACTGTCAAGAGCAGAACAGTGTTGTGGTAGCAGGAGACATAAACAAGATGAAGAACATTAATTTCCCCTAACTTAAATCATAGGCAGTGTTATCTAGGCTCTGAACTTAGTTGGTATCCAGATAATAATGGGAAGCAGGATGAAACATTTTTGTTTCTATTCCAGGCCTTTTAATAGCAAATATTTCTCCTTGGGAGAAATGTTTTCCTAACTGGACATTTTTTCTCCAAAAATGGAAGTTCCACTCTACTGGTAAGTAACTCATATGAAAGCTACTGGCTGTTTTTCTGCTGTTTGTAACTGGAACCAGAATAAAGGTTACAAATTGTGATTCACAGCATGGGTCTGCTGATGTGGTTAAAATGACTCATAAATTAAGGCGACGGCAAAATCAACTGCATTAATGCGATCTAGAATAAAATTAAGTAGTTGTGTGATGTTCTTGATTAAATGGCATAAAGTTGTTAAGGTAACTGAATTTAAGGAGAAGGGGAACTGATAGTCATAGATATTTCCAGTTGTTTTACTGTAGTGAATGTTTAATTTTTGCATTTTGTTTTCTATGATGTTAAAAAGAACCCACAAAAAATACTTCACTGATTAAAACATACTCCACATCTTATGCAAAACACATCTGAGATAAAATTACTCCAGTCAGAATGTGGGAGAACAGAATTTTATTCCAAGATTACAGCATTCTCACTAACATTCTCAACTACCTATACACTTCCAGAATATTTTGTAATGCTTTAAAATATCCTCACTGCACTTTTGAAGTCAGCTATATCAGTCACAGTTATGTTTTGTCTAGGGTAGTAGGGGATTTTTACCTCATTTCCTCATTGCCTTTGTCTTCTTCTGCAAGGAAAAGGGTTGGAATTACGTGTTTTCCTTTATTGCTGAAATATGCTGTTCCTTTTACATGACAGGTGTCTAGGATCTGTGCATTCCCATGGTGTAAATAAAAACATATTTACAAAGCTCTGGAATTAATGTCCTCTCTCACATGTGAAGAGATACTAATGAAAGAATAGGCGGGGAGATTTTAGTAAACAGAGAAAATAAGGGTGAGGTAGATGGTTACAAAAAGTAAATAATATCAAATACTCATATTCTGGAAAGTAGTATCTTTCCAGAAAATATATAAACATGGATAGAACAAAGAAGAAATAACCTGACAGCTGCAATGAATTTTGAAGTTTGTGAGGAGCACTAATCTTGCTAGGTACAGCTGGAGAGACATGGAAAACAAAAGTAGTAAAAGAATCTGTTTTGACAAATTGTAAATTAGACAAAAGAAAGCCAGAAACAGTTGAATGTTCAGAGGAGGTTTCAATTGCTGTATTATTGTTCTGTATTCTAAATGAAAAACTATTCTCATTAATTTTTCTAAAAAAAGTCTTGCTTATCCAAAACTTTATCAAATCTAATGTTTGTTTGAAAGTATTTAATAGATGTCAGATGGTTAATAGATGTCAGAAATGTTTGTGTATAACTCAGTCATCATAAATAAAAAGTACCTTGGAAGAAAAACTGAACTTCTGAAAATAACTTTGATTATTTCACGCTGAAATGGTCAGAAGTGACAAATGTTCAGTTCTGTGATTTACTCTGGTAGTACAGCCGTGTCTGGTGATGCTGTTACTATTGGCTGGTGGCATTTGTTACTAATGTAATGTCCTCAAATAGGTCACCCAGCACTTTATGGACAGGCAAAGGGAAGTATGAAAGGGGTCCTAAAGTCTTTGGGCACAGTGTCTTGAGTAGCTATGATAAAAAAACTCTTACTATATTTTTTATTCAGCTTTTAGATGTTCAAATCTGAATCCTTTAGGAAGATAGTTAATATTTTTTATTACAATTTTCCTATTTAGTGATAAGAAGTGGATGGAAAGAGGACAGGCTCTTGTATCAGTAATATCACAGAAGGCAATAAAGTATTCACTGATACATGATGTGCTAAGCAGCTTCCTACAAGGAATTGCTATGAGCTCTACTGTCATCTTACACTGACAGAGAAGGCAGGGGTTTAGGAAAGCATCATTAACTTTCTTGCAGAACAATTGTGAACAGTTTCCAGAATATTGGATTGCATTTTTATGCTGAAGCTCTGTCGGGCCACGTAGAACAGCTGTAGGTGTTTTTTTCCCCCCTCCTCATTACCTACTTTCCTTTTGGAGCACTGATGTTGCCAACTTTTAAACTACCAAGTTATTTTTCATCTTCCCTTGAAAGATTTGGAAACAATGATTTTCCACAAGTCAGTACCTTGTTAAAACTTGGCAAATGGCCATAGTTGTAAAATTTTCAAATCCAAAATACTTATTCTATTATAATCCATTTTTTTTAATTTTAGAAGAAAATTATTTTTTTAGTGCATGGATGCTGCTATTTGAATAGTGAAGTCCAGGATACATTTCTTCTGAAGGGAGATACAAAGAAATGATTCCAAGTCAAAATAGGAGATCAGAAAGACTCTCACCTAGAAGAGTTCCATCAAGATATGGTAACAATATTGCTGTGAGTTTGAGGAGGAATTTTCAACCAAGAGTCTTAGCTATTGCTTAAAAATATTTTTTAGCTGTTGTTAGGAAGCTGACTCGTGGTACTGTAAATCCTCTTTGTTTTCTGTATCCATGGATATTCTGTGCCATGTTTTGTTCTCTTTCAGATTTGCAGCCATCTTAAATAATCTGGTCAAGACTAGAAAAGGATTCTTGGTGTCTCAGATAATTTTTATTCTTTCTCTTCATGTGTGAAATATCTATGCCTAAGGAAGGAAGTAGTTACAAATCTGATATGCTGACAGGATAACTTTTCAGAGGAAAAAAATGTCTGGCTCATCTTCTAAACTTTGTAATAACCCTTTTTCATATGTTGAACTACTAAACCATTGTCATTTACTTTTTTTTTTCCTGGCATAATAGCAAAAAGAAGCTGTGCTGTTTTCAGGTGTGAAGATAAGGAATTTGAAACCAAAGGTATAGAGACTTTGTAGTGTTTCCATTTTTTGACCCTAAATTTTCCATATTATTTTTTTAAAAAATGATAATAAGTTTTATTATATCTTTGTTTTGTTTTGCAAGACAAGCTTCATGTGACCAAGCACAGAATAAACTTATCACTTGCAGAAGTAGTTATAGTCTATATCTTCCAAAATGAACCTAAATTAGAAATTAATGAAGATATTACAATAATTTATTTTTCATTATTGCACTTTTTCAGTTCTAGAATGATTAGTCTGGCTGCTAAGTCATGGGTAATGCTTCTCTGCTTTTCCTTTCCTACTTATAACTTGTTGACATTATCATTACTGTTTCTGAGCTATTGTTAAAGATAGTCATTCTGACACAGGTTTTTAAAAAGGGACCGATTTTCATATGAAATAACTTCATTTGCCAGCAGTCTTTGTACAGTGTTTTATATAATAAGTGTTAGAGGTCACTTGCCAGAAGTTCTTTGTGTCTAATACATCAATCTCATCCTGCTGTAAGCGTGGGAGTTCTATTTTAAATCGTGGTACATGTTTCTCCTTGTCTTTGCTGCTTTTATTTTTGTCTCTGCCATAGCACTGTGATCTGCTATGATTAACATCATGCCCTTGAAATCCAACATTCTCACTATATGCATGATATTTTCCTTTAACACATTTCATAGAAGGGCAAGTTCTACTTTGTTGCAAGCATCACTTATTCAGAACTGGAAAAAATTCATTTATTTGGTCGAAGGTTCCAAGGTCTTCAATCAAGGGCAGATATTCTCCTAGCATCCAAATCCTTTTGTTGCAAAGACTTCAAGTTTTGGACTATTGTTATTCTTCGCTCCATTTTATTTATGTATTTAACATTTTTCTGTTTCTCTCATCAATGAACAAAGACTAAATAAAATATTAAACACCACAATAATAAAATTAAGCTCAACTGCATATTCTGTCATTTTAAAGCAATAAAAACTGTCCCCTTACAGCCTAGCAGAGACTAAGTATGGAATCTCTCTGATGGAGGCTGGACACATTCACCAGTGTGGCCATGTTGATTGTTTCAATGCAGCTCCTGGCAGATTTTAAAAGGCAAAAAGCACAATGGTACTCATAGCAGAGCCATGACTCAATCTTTCAGCTTAAGTCGTTCCTCTTTCTTCTCAATTACCTCAGCCTTTTGTTTTTTCTTCTTTTTGTAACCTAGATCAATTCCCTGATCTACCTCAGAGTAGTTCCAAAAAGGGTTTTAGCACCTCAGCTCAGAGGTGGGATGGTTGTATAAAAATGGTGTCCAGGAACTATTTCAGTTGGTATTGTTCCCATCAGCTTTGCACTGTCAAACCAGGTCCTCAGACATGAAGACTATATAAGAAAATAGCAAATTAATTTGATATATTGGAAATGAGAAAAATATAGGACTGATCTTTTCAGGAAATGAAGAAATATCACTCTTTTTCAATTTTAGAGATTTCCTAATTTTAATATAAATTAAATAAATTAGGAAACCTTTTTTAAAATCCTACATCATTGTTCAAGTGCTGCATGAAAGGGTGTTCTCACATTGCCAACATATGTTATTCTAACAGTAATTCAAAATTAAGCTTGCAATGAATGATCAACAGAGAAACATATGTGCTCTAGAAAAAACAATACTTATGAAGCAAAATGACCGAGTGCTGTGGTGGAAAATGCAGCACTACTGCAACCAGCAAGATAAAGGGATTGCATTCTGAGGAAATTCCAACACTTTTCTTCTTTATCTAGGATTTTGAAGTGTTCCAGAATTGCAAAGTATTTTGGTTGAGTAATATCTGCATATTTTATTTCACTGTTATTGTTCCAATTCATGTCACTGTACTATATCAAAATAGCATTAACATCCAGTTTATATCTGTTGGCCCCATAATTGTGTTAAGGCATCAGAGAAACTGTTTCTGTTACTGGATAATTTTTTGTGAATCACATCTTCTTGATATTTGTCCTCTAAGCCATGTTTTAATGTGAATGATCTGAGAGGAGCCCACTTTCCCAAGCATATTTCCACAAATAAAAATCTGCCATCTTGATAGCTTTGGCAAACTGCTTCAATCCTCATGTTGAACAAAATACTAATGACCAAAATTCTGTTTTCCTCAACTCCTTGATTAACACACATTTGTAAAACTATGGTTTGAAATCGAGCTATTATTTTTCTTCTTCAAAATAAGTGATAGATATAAACATCAGTTATTTGCAGGACTCAAAACATCAGGTCTGTGACATACATAGACTTTGAAAAAAATTATCTGTATTTTCAGTTGCTATACAGGCTTTTTCTGTAGCTGTTGACTCGATGTTGTGAATCTTTGCTATGAACAGAATTTTGTTTTAGCTTCCAACATGTTTCTGATGCACCATAGCAAGGTGCACTGGTTTTACTACATGTTGATCACTTTTCCCAACACACTCTTCAGAGGTAGTACTAATTTTCTATCTGTAATTTGTTTTTCTACCTGATCCAAACTATCCCATGAACTTGTCCTGTCTCCTGGTGCTTTCTCACAAGTCAAACTGGATGTTTCATGGTTCTAAGAGCATATTACATCACTGTAGGGGCTGGAGTAAGTTAGAGTTGCCTGCCCAATCTGTTTACAATTTTCTAAATGAAGTCCTTTTTCTCATTGTTTTTACCGTTCTCTAACAAAAATAGATCTACAACTGGAAATGACCAGTATTTCAGCAGAATTAGTGAGTGTGCTGTTAGAAAATCTTGGTGATCTTGCTACTTGTTTTTTGTCAAAAAGAGCTGCATGCCAGCAGCGGGGGTGGGTGGGTTTAATCTTAGACTTATTTAATATTTTTTGTTTGGGCTTTTAAATTTCTCTCTTGATCTTCTCAGGGGTGCTCTTGTGTTTGCTTTGTGCTAAGGACTGGTCTTAAGGAATCTTGATGTTGCATGATTATTTGCGGCTTGGCTTTCTCTCTCCAGGCTTGTGTTCCATTCAAGCCACTAAACCAACTGGCAGCAAGCTTCTCTCTGGCTTTCCACGTACTGCTGGGAGGCAGAAAAACCAGTTTTATCCAGACAGCACTGTGAGGATGAGTTGCATGAAATTACTTATCCAGTCTGCTTGCAAAAAATTTACATTTCCTGTCAGCATATGCATTGTCTGTTATTAAAGACATTTCTAGGACTTAAAAATGCCATGCCATATGAGAGTATGGTTTGCTATGTGGCACAGAAAACTGTAGGTCTATTCAAAAAAGTCAGGTTTGAATGTGTTATCATTTTAAAGTACATCCTTAAATGGATGAAGTGGCATATATCTTCCCACAGGAAATCAGAATAAATAGGTTATATTGAGCAGTCATCATCATCTAGAAATGGGAAGTAAAATGTTTTCTACAGATTTTCTTCAGAGTCTTCATGTGGATTTTTCTTTACTTCACACCAAATATCATTAAGCTGCTAGTAGCTGAAAATCTTGTGTGTGAGGACAGAAGATAGCTTTCCCCCATCAGTGAAGGCATTTTTGTTTAATAACAACTTTGATCCTTCTACTGTTGGCAATGGTCATTGAGAAATCCTGACATAAAGAAGGTATCTGCAAGATAAAGTTCTACAAGGGATGATTAGCAGCACTTAAGTTTTCTTTCTGTTGAAAGGAAGAATCCCTGATTGAACAGTGCATTGAATGATATGACAAGCAAGTACTTGATCCCTGTCCAGCTGGAAAGGAATTGTATTCATCAGCAGCTTTTTAGCTAAGGATGTCTTTATATTTTCACTCTTTGTTTGAGTCTCTCCAGATCCTCCCTTTACTTCATGTCAGCACTATATAGTAGGTATGCCAAGTGGTTTTGAAATTTAAATTACAGTCTCTTTTTCAGATGTTATTGGAAAGAACATGTAATTTATAACCACGTGTTAGGAGTACAGGATGTTCATGGTTCACTGCCAATTCTTCTTTTGTAAAGTTAATAAAACTTTCATAAAACACTTATACACTTGTATATTTCATGGTAAAGATTTTTTTATCTCATAGGCTAATGTAAAGATTTATTAAAAACATTTTTTTGTTAAGAGGAGTGTCAATAGTTTGCAGCTGAGTGTAATTTTGAATTCCCAGTAGATGACAGTCTGACTGAAAATGACACTAACAGCTTTGTTGATTTAGCACTAAAAATAAAGGATTCTTTCAAATGATATAAAGCTCTAATACCCTGAGTGTGCTGAAATACACTTGAGACCCTTAAGTAGAGTTTCAGCGCAGTGTTCGCCAGCACTCTGGATTCCGGTGAACAAGCATCAGCGTGCTTCCTGGCACTGACCCACTGGGCTCCCACCTAGAAATTCATGGGAAGGATCAGGATGCTGCACTAAGAACAGAAACCGATATGTCTAAATATGGGAGCCATCAGAGCTTTGGGTAATGTCACGCTGTATGGACTTCCAGTAAGACCTTGTGACATCATTGTGCCTAAGTTTTTCTTTTCTTTTTTCCTCAACAAATTGAGCAGTTGAAGTATTTAATTCAGTAGCAACCCAAAACTACTACCATCTGATAGCTATGAAGAGGTATGTGAAAAGAGCTGATGGTTTCATGCCAGCTTCTGCAGGATGGTTGTTCACTCTCTTTTTGTGATGTGATAATTGATAGCTTTGCTGGCGATCTTGGCAAAGATGCTGAGGATTAAATAGCCCAAGAGATGGAACTTTCCTACTCCCCTAAGTGAGAAACAGACATGTTGGCCAGGCAGCATGGAAGAGTCTACAGTGCTCCTGCTGTACTGTACTATACTAAATAAAAATACTGTAAAAGTGTTTCCTCCATCTTTGAACAGCTTTTATTCAAACTAAGAGTATTTAGAGCTATATTCTCATCTTTATCTGATTTGAACCTATTTTTTCCCTGGAATAGGCCAGGTAATACAGTGACAAAAATATTTTCCACAACTCTACAGCCACCTACCCTAAGCATCTGCATCAGTGTAACTGGAATAGAAAGCTCTACACTTCCTTAAATGATTGCATAAAGAAAAGTGGTGAGGTGTAGAAAGTGACTTTGGTGTAGAGTTGGTAACAAGTGCTAGAGGGCACTGGTAAATTTATCATATGTAGGATCCAATTTTTAAATAAGAAATCTACAAAGTGCCTCTTTCAGTCTAGTAAAAAAAATAAATTAAAAATCACTATTTACTTTGAGCCTGCCAACTTTTGTTATTTCATCCATATGTTGTGACTACTGCAGTACATTTTTGCTTTCTTTAGTGTTTTTCCTAAAACAATTCACTCCTGATAGACAAGTGGCTAAACTTGGACAACAGAAGGGCTACATTTACAGATCCATAAATGGTAGTAATAATAATATCCACAAATGGCAGTTTGTGCTGTGAAAACAGTAGCACTGAATACTGTAGGAAGCAGAGACAGATCTAGAAAAAACTAAGCATTTGTTGTATTTTTCCATTTTATCTTGCCTATGTGATAAAATAGAAATGTGGATCCTTAGAGAATCAATTAGTGTGCATAGAAATAAGGAGGAGGTAATTATATAGAGGGAGTTAAAGACAAAATGGTTGAAAACTTAATGTGTTTATAAGAAAATGTTGAGTGGCTGCCGATTCTTGACCTAGATCACACAGTGATCATAAATTTGACTCAAATAAAATCACTTTTCAATGCAAATTAAAGTTCATATAATGGAGCAGCTTTTGACTCAGATTGACCTCCCAATAAAATGTGTGGGATGTATACACACAAATTATGAGAATATAAGTTGCTTTTCTGTATAGAGCTTTGCAAAGTGCATGTTCTGTGTTTTTTCTTCTACATGCATGGTTTTCGATTCAGAAAAAAAAAATGGAGAGACTCTTCTTACTTGCTGTAAAGGTCCTTGCAAAGTTCACATCACTAATCAAAGAGCATCTAAACCATTTCAGTCCTATGTAAAAGTAGCATGATAAAGTCAAAATTCTGGGGGTTTTGAGAAGCAATAACATTTATGTATTTATATATAAAACAGAAGAAGAAAATGGCTATTCTCTGCAAGGACCTCTGCTGTGCCAATTGTGTTATCTAAATGAATCAATGCTATCCATTTTGAATGTCAAATAAAAAGCCTGGTGAAGTTCAAGATATTTCTGCATAAGCCATGACTGAGGTGCAAGGCTAATTTGGCACCCTTCCTTAGTGAGGTTTGTGAGAAAAAAATTACTCTTTATTAAATCACCTGGGAAAGCCTGAAGATAAGAGAGTAACTTTTATTCACACAAGCCCTTCAAAACAATTGTTTTAAATTAATCTTTCTAGATCTGACAAAGCTGACCACCACGGGGATTTTTTTATGGCCACAGTAAATTTTCTTCTGCTAAATTGCTAATAGGCTAAATTTGTCTGGGGTAATTTCTGAGGTTTTGATCTCACCCCATCAGCCTTACTAAAACACATTTTCTAGGGAAGTGTTGTGTATTGTGCGAAGATGAATCTGCAGAGGAGATAGAATCACATTGGTACCATTAGTATTAATCTTCCTTAAGATGATTAGAAAGCAGGCAAAACATGTGTTAAACAGCTTGGAAAAGATGAACAATGCATATAGAGGTCTCTAACACCTTCCAATTGGAAATAAATAGTTTTGTTATTTACAGGTTTTTTTTAAATTCAATTTACAAGCATTTGACCATAATTTTAATATAAGATTCTTGAAATATGAAAGTCCTCTAGACAACTACAGTAAATTTATATGTCTTGGAATGGTCTTCTTCTGTAGATAAGAGAAAAATGAAAGGAAAAAAAAAAGGAATATGATTATAAAGTAGCGAAAAAAATTAATTTGTATTTTCCTCTATTTTTCACTCTGTTATTATTATCAAAGATTAAAAATGAGAAAAATTTGGATCAGCTGGTTTGTGGGCGGGATAGAGCTGTTTCAGCAGTGTCCTGTGAATGATGATGTGTCAGTCAGATCAGATATTTCATGATTATTTTGTTAAACTCTGTGGGCCTTACAGTGACAAGGAAAGGTGGCACAAGGTGTTTTCTCTCTGTGATGTGACCCAGCCCCTTGCCCAGCACCCAGTGACCCACCTGCACTCCTGCAGAGAGACCTCTCCCAAATGACCTATTTTTGTCTAAATAAATACTAGACCTTTGTCTGCTAACAAAACCACTAGCATTCTACAAAAACTAAAGGATAAAGCAAAGACATGAGGCATAATGCTTTCAGTGGTGCAAACTTGTTAGTGCTAGTACAGACTTAGTTAAATATTCACCAAATATATCTTAAGGTGTTTTGAATTTTTTTTTTTGTTATAAAATATATGTTAGAAGATTAAAGCATGTACAGAACATTCCTCCTTCTCATTCATGTCAAAATGAAATTGATAATTGCCAGTTTTTAACCAGCTCAAAAGATGCTTTCACAGCCTTCCCTTTGCAGGAGATTACTTATTGTTGCCTTTGATGTTGACATTATTTAATAGAGATCTTTTTTTTTCTTTATGAATTGTTTCAACTTGCTCATGCTGTCTTCAATTTAATGAAGCTGTTGAGAAGAAAACTGTAAACAAATGAGATAGGATGGTTTAGGAAGAATGTGAATTGTATTCTTTAGCAAGAATTGTTTATGGGGATGGTTTCATAATATGTAAAACATATGGACCACCAGAAATCTCAATGTCAGACTTTAGGTCTTTGATTTATTATTTCATGTAATTTACATTTTATCCACTCTTTTCCCTTTTCTTTTTCATTTTAACATATCATTTTTGTGGCAATAAAGCTGAATAAGATATGCTCCCATTACAGGACTATACCATTCATTGGAACACATCAAAAATGCTGAATGTCATGAATGTCACTATTTTAAAGCTTACTAAGGATCTGGAGGTATTACACTTGAAAGAGACAATAAAATTGATTTTGCTTTTATAATTATTTCCTTTTAGAAATGGTTTGTTAGGTCCATCCACAGTACAGATTTCCTGAGTCTGTTTTCAGTGCTTTTTTATACTTGCATTACCTCCATAAAACCTGCTTTCTCACCCAATGGCCATCCAGAACCACCAGATTTTGTTGCAAGAAAACCAGAACCAAATCAGTTTTCAGTATCTTTTTTCATACTGAAACAATAAATCCATTTTTCTGCACCTTAATTGTGAATACACAAGCATGTAAAAATAAACACTATATCACTGTAAAGTGACTGCTTATCACTAACTTCATTTAACATAACATGTTTTGCATTCTAGTAAAGGAAAACTGTACACAACCAATACAAACTATAGCCATGTGAGTTAAAGCCTATTTTAACAATGCCAACACAAAATAGTAGAATTCAGATTAATAGGATTTATTGCCTTTGAGAGCTTTATTTCTGGGGAGTTTACTTGAATTTTAACATTCTTGGGAAATTAAAAGGTGTTGCTTACTTTGCTCTGCACCTGTAGACATTTTGCTAATTAGCTTCACAAATTCAGATCAGGTGTTGACTAGTACAAAATAATTTGCTGCCCAACAGAAAAAAAAAAGGCTGGTGTGGAATTGTCATCAGGGAAAACAGGAAAAAGGAAAAAAAGTTGAGTAATCTTTGATCCTGCTTTCAGCAAACCTCTGCTGTACAAGTGAACAGGAGATCAAACGTGAACAGATTTTTGTGCTGTACTCTGCTATAGGAATCCAATACTCCAAGAATCCAATGTAAGTAAAAATATAAACTCTGTCAAGAACATCATAATTACTTAGAAATTATTAGTGAGAAATATAAAAATGTGGTTTGTATATATTGCTGAACTGATGGGCTTCAACCAAAGGTGGCACTGGGCTGTTGTCAGTCAATTACATCTGTTCAGGAGATTAGACTTTTGAGGGACATGGTATACAAGTACAGCATTGCTAACGTTGGGTAATCTGTTTTTCTGGGTGTGGGTTTGTGAAATTTACCTCTTCCTGAGTATTTCATAACCAGTGTGATTATTGGTCTCTCTAGAGCTGTTTTTTAACTTTTTATTATTAAATGATTTCTTTGTTGGAGACTCCTGTAAAAAAAAAAAAAGAAAAAAAAAAGTTATAATGGGTGTTACTGTTTTCCTGTATTATTTTCTAGCAGAATTTAATTAATTCCTCATTTTTAACTAAATGTTTCCTGGAAAATGGCATTTTGTTGGTTTTAGGATATGTATCTTCCTACACATTATCTGCACTAAGGTGGTCTGTATACATTGTATTCTGGTATAGCTAGTTAGGGTTGCATAGGATGTTTCAGGTTTGATTCTTTTTGGTGATATCAAATGTAGTCATTCATATCTGTGAATGTGGATATGCCACTGACAGGTGTTTTTTTCCCATTTGGCATGAAGCTAGACTGATAAAAGTATATGTACAGGGGAACTATGTCTCTATGTTGAGGAAGAGCAGGTTTACGCCTTTATATTACATTAGAATCACTAAGGAATACAGTTTTCATGTGTAGAAAAAGCCTTAAACAAAGAGCTTCAAGGCACACTGTGTCTTAAAGTGAGTAGCTGATAAATGACAGTGACTGAAAACAGTAGAAAGACGTTTTAGTTGAAACCCTGGAGCAGATGAACCTGTAATGCTGCTTTCTGTTTTTTGTTTTTTTAATTTATTTTTTATTGTGATTTCATTTTGCTTGGGCTAGAGAAGCTTTGTTGATTTGAGTTTAATAGCTACCAAAAAGGTTGTGATTTTGCTGCTCAGCACAGTCAGCCTGCTCACAAAGCTCTCAGTAAGATCCTTCTGTATGTTTTGGAATAACACCTGTGCCAGCAGCTTTTTTATACTTCTGTGTGTGTTGTACATTGTCTGAGTGTTCGTGTGTGTCTGTCAGCTGGGCCAGGGTGGAGAGGGGTAATTCAAATGAAATGGAACTAAGTCTAAATGCCTGGTTTAGGTGGCATCCACCCAATGACTGCTCTACTCCTTTTCCTGCTCTCTCTATCCCACTGCTTCAATAAAAATTACATTTTCTTTAAAAATCTTCTATACATATGAAAGAAATCTAAATACTAAAGCATCTGGATATGAACTATTTAGGGACCTAGTGAGCTCCCTTCTTCCTTGTATAATTCTTCATCATTGTCACTCCACCCTACTAAGGCTACCCACCCAGGCTTAATTTTGTTCCTTTCACTTGTTCCATACTGCAAATATTCATTTTTTTATGCCTCCTGTGATTTTAAATTGTGCATTAAATATACTTTACAGGGATTTATAAGAAATAATTTACTCTGTCATTTTAATTTACAAGTTTATGGGAGTTTTTATCTTTTTTTTCCCCTCTACAGTGAGCTATGTTGCTGTAACAGATATTTTTACATGTAAAGCTGGAATGCATAGTATCTTTGATATTATGAAATTTGTTCCCAGGATGCTACAGCAGATTACTTAATGGTACCAATCTTATTTTTAAGTCAAAGCAGAACTCTTGATTTTTTTTTTTTTTTCCCCTTTGGCTAGGTATTTACCTATCTCGTTCTTTCAGGGTATTGCTCTTCAATACTGTTTTTCCAATAGTGCCTTTTTAATCTCTCTTCTCCCTTCTATGATAATTAGCTCCCTTCTGTGTGACTCAGCCCACTAGGCAGCAACAGAGCCTAGATCAGTATTAGGTCAGTTAATAATAATTGTCAACTTTTCACATACTGGAGAAAACAGGCCCATGCAAGAAGCTCAGGCTGATTTTGGGTAACAAGAGAATGGAAAATTTTAGGGGCTAAAGAGTAGCTTTTGTTGTTGCACGATAGCTTAGGTAGTTTCAGTTCTTAAAACAAGCTACACCAGGCCTGGGAGCTCTGCATATGCTGTGTTTGAAGTGTTTCCCATTGCAGTAAGAGAATAACATTTGTAGAATGCTCAGCTGCCTGTCAGGAAAGATAAAGCTGGCTGATACCTGCTTGGTTCTCACTCCTGCAGCCTGTGCTGGCTAAAATGTGATCTCTGCCACTCTGAGATGTCATGTTAGACTATCATCTGTCATATTGTAGTAAGAAAAAAAGAAAAATATTTCTCATTCCAAATGATGGTGGCACTGTTTTCCAATATTTATACAGTAGTTCAACATGATGGAATCACTTTAGAATATGAACCATCCGTTCAGCCCTGAATTGCTGCTGAATATAAACAGGTTCTCACAATGTCCTGCTTTGTTATCTGGGTCAGGATAAGTCTTTTGGTGCTCTTTTGAAACTGTGCTTTCCTGTCTCAGTGTGAACCTTGGCATATGAAAATTTCTTTGTGACTTTAAACATTATAAAGTTGTTTTTTTCAGCACCAGTGACCAAGAGAAGAAGTAATTATATGTGGCTTGGACTTACTTCAATTCAGAAATAAATATGTAATTAGAAGATAATTATAGCTATGAGATAATTTGATATAAGGGAGATGTAAATGTAGATTTTGGATAACTTTCACTACATAACAAATCTTATTTACCTGTGGTTTTGTTCACATTTTAAGAACAGCTCTTTCAGTTCAGGGCTTGTGATAGGAGGAACTGATTAATTGCAGAGATACCCTTCCTAATGATTCAAAGCTTTTTAATTACTTGCTAAAGCTTCTTTGACAGATCTGTATATTCTGCCCTGTTTCTGAAATGTCCATACAATATTTACCTGAGTTAGAAGTTGGATTGATGCCTTGAGGAGGCTGACCTAGAACAGAGACTAGATGGAGTTAAAGAATAAAGTAGGTATTCATTAGAAGGCCTCAATGCATACACCTCAGGCACTATAAGAGCCCAGTCAGGACTACACCCAGCATGAACCCAGAATAGTCACAAAATAGACACCCACTCATGGGGTCTCTCACTTTTATAAGTTCTGGTCCATTAGCATACTTGAGTTAATTGTCCAATTACAGCTTTAGGTTATGAAGTCCCACCGTTCTTGTTCTTCTCTCTTCAGTCCATGTTATTTATGCTCTTGGGCTTGGAATTTGGATCATTTGTGCTTGGTTCCCAGCTGGAGAAGGAATTGTTTTGTCTCCCTGCTCTGTAAAGAGAGCTTACTATTCCCTAATATGAAGATCAGAACGACACACTAAAGCAGTACAAAATCTGAAAAATTAAAAAGCTAAACCCTGAGACACCAGGATCAGTCCTCCATACCATCAAAAAGCACAGGAAAAGTGCTTGACTCTGGAGCCAGAGGAATTGACATCTGTATCAAAGAAAGGCACAGACTGCTCTCTGGAGCTTTACGAGGAAAAGTGAGCACACCTTCCTGAGAAACAAGGCCTTGGGAGCTGCCAGGAGAAGAACTGCAGAGCAGGTGTTTCTGGATAATTGCTTCTGATCCAGAGCCGAGTGTTAGACAACATCTCACTTTCTGAGTTGTTCTTGCTCCTGGCAACTCCTGAAACAGAGGGACTGGACAATCTAAGTCCTCTGCTGAAGACATTTAGGCACCTTGCTGTCAGCTGATTGAAATGGCTGTAACAACCTTAAGCTGTATGTTGCTGCCAGCTGTGCTGTAGCTGTCTGTGTCCCTGGAGGGCCACCCCTGTAAGCAACCTCTTTCAAGCTATTTGCAGAAAATAGTATTTAAGGAGCAGAAGGGAAGACAGACTTTTTATGTTACCTCTTACTGTCAAAGCATTTCTGCAGCTGTTAGACCCCACATTCACTACAGCATTTGTGGTATGAAATCCTTCACCTCTTAAATAGCTCAAAACTGGTTAGAAAGAGAAGTCAGTAGCCTTAGAATACAAATGATGTTCTATGTATAATTTAGTGTCTCTGTTTTATTTAAGACATGCCAAATCAAATGAAACCAATAATATTGATATTAGACAGTGCTGAAAATTTTGTTCCAAACAGTGCACAGCTTTTGGGGAAATATTCTGGGAAAACTGAAAGACTAGCTCAGAAAACCAAAGTTTACTGCCAGCCAAAACCTTACTTTTGCAGTTATAGAGATGTCTTTATACTCTTGGCAAACCAGTAGAAAATGAGACCAGTAAGAAAGGCAAGGAAGGAGCTCCTAACTCATTGTTGTGGCCACTGTGTATTGGCTTTCACATGCTCACAGACACACCTTGGTCATGCCAGACTGGAGCCTATTTCAGCATGAACTACTGTAGCTCTTAAGATCTCTTGGACTGTGAAAATTCCATTTCTACAAGTAAAAGAATATATCCACCTGCAAAATGTTTTCCATTGTGAATAACATCTTGTGAGTTTTCATGTCAGTGGATTACTACAGCTACTTGATGGTCTTGGGGGGAATAATCCAACTTTTACCAATTTGATTTTGTCTGCACAAGGTTGTGGGGGATTTTGGTGTGGGCTTTTTCTTTTTCTTTTTTTTCACAGCACTATTTTGTGTGTGTGTGCGTGCATGCCAGGATTTATGACTGAATAAACCAAATATAGAACAGACCACTTACATAATATTTAACATATGTTATAATGTCAGATGTGAGTTAATTTTAGAAAGAGTAATGGAGCGAACCAGACAAAATGGATCATCACTTTTCCCTGAATGTGATTAAGCAAAGAGGAAGGATTCTATCCCACCCCACCCATGGATTCGGTATAAATTTCCTGCAAATCCTTTAGCAGAGAAATATAAAACTGACTTCCAAGTGAATATAGACAGATGTTGGGTGGTCCTATTTTGCACATGATTATTCAATGCTCTTCTATAGGAACACACTGGTTCTCATCCAAGTAAAAAGCCTGAAAAAAAATAGGTTCTTCATCACATTGTCCAGTCTAAAGGTAATGTATCTTTTAAGGAGCAAAATTCAGATAAAAAATGCCTCAGTCATTAAAGGGCCAATAAAAAATTAGATTAAAGCCCAATTGTTACTGAATTCTGAAGCAGTGTGGGTGTTGTGCTTAAAACTATTAAGGTTCTTACTTTGTATGAGTAATATGTGTTATGGTAATGTCTTTAAATTTCTATTCAAGCTGAAGAAAACTTGTTTCAAAAATATGCAAAATTTATGTGTGTAGAGAAGTAACTAAGAGTCAGACTCTGATCCATCCACTCCCTACACGTGTGAATGGTGGCTGATGTGCGTAGCTCCATGTTAATAGATGCTCAACACCATGCATTGTGTGTCTGGAGCTAAAATGCCAAGGCCTGGTGTTTGGACTGAATCTGAAACCCACAATTCTGTGCAAAATTGTGAGAGGAGGATAGTTTTGATTGTTTTCCTTTGTTTTGCAAAGAGCAAACTGGATATGCTTGATCATATCTGATCAAAGATGGATGGAAAATTAAATACTATGAATGATCCCTCTGGACCCAGGGAATTTTGTAGTATTCTGTAGGAAGCAGTGGGAAACCCAGAAAATTCTCCTTATATTCCACCTAATATTTTTCTTGCTTGTGTGTTACCATTCTTTCCTGGTTATTTCATGTTGCTTCTTCACCTCATGCTAATTCCCACAATATCTGCTATTTCTTCACTAAAATTACTTGTAGACCTATAATTAGTCCTGTAGCTGTTTGTCGTAAGAGAAATCATCTTAGATTCATGTGCATGTTTCAGTTCATTAAGATGGCCAATAGAGGAAGATCTAGGGATGTTACGAAAAATATAAGGCATAACTGCTGGTCTGACATAACTTTAGTTTGAAAGTTCTGTTGTAGTCAGTTTTATTTAAGATATAACAGCATAAGAGAAGTTTGTTAGAGCACTGTAAATATGTGGATATGCTTCAGGCAACACCAGAGTCCTTGTTCAACTTGTTTAGGTGTTTGTTTCGATTGCTGCAAGTTAATTTAGCGGCAAATCTGTATGTATTTTAGATCTATATAGAAATTTCACTTTAATTTCCTTCTTTTGGAAACAAAACCAATCAAAAACCCCTAAGACTTCAGAAAACATTGGGACTTCGCCTATGAGAGTTTAAGAGAAAATTTCTTTCCTAAACTCTGACAGCTGAAAATTACCAGGAATTCTGGCCTATTTACAGATAAACAGAAATTGTATTCTGAAAGACGTTTCTAGAATTTCAGCTCTTGCTCTCTCCTCTTCATGCTTTACTGGCAGTACTGTGTACAATCTGAATTTCTTTGTAGAGCAGTACTCAAGAAAAGTGTCACAAGTCCACCCTCTGGGCAGGTTTCAGGAAAAGTGTCAGAAGTGAAAGCCAGTGCTACCAGCTGTAGGAAAACAACATTTTTCTGCCCCAGTGAAGCTGAGTTCTGTGGCTGCTGACCTCCTGGAATGTTTGTGGCCAGCATTCATCATGACCTAGCTCTGTGGTGGGCCAAGTCCTGCAGAGTGGCTGCAGAACCCACATGGAAATGCTGGCTCACTGTAGGATAATTTATTTTGATTAAATGAGGTTGCAGGCTACAAGCTTAATTTTAGGTTATCCTGATGGTAAAATTATATGTCATGGACCAGAGGGAGAAGTTTTGTTTGACCTTTCATAATAAAGGATTGGGGAGTGACAGGAGATGTGCAGGGAGAATGTATTAGCTGGAAAACCCAATTAGAAGCTATTTTGTATTCTAAATTCTGTCAGACTCCACACTGTGAATAACAAAGCCCAAACAAAATAATAAAATTAAACTTAAAACGCACCAGTATTTTAGGGTAAATTTAGGCTATGGTGTCACCCAGGCAGAGATCTAAGAAAGTAATTAGTAATATTGTATTTTGAGTTCTAGTTTGATTCATGAATTTGTTATATTAAAAAATCACTTCTTTTTTTATATTGCTGATAATGAATAAAAGTGACCAGGAAAACCCTAGCTCATTTTTAATTTATTTTCACAGTATTTGCACAAGCAGAACAACTGTATTCCATAATATGTGTAGGTAAACAGGTAAACTCAGCTGAAACCTTTTAATAAAAGAAATAATGGGTAAATAAGCTTCCAAACACAGTTTTCTGCATATTCATCAGCCTAAAGTTTTGCTTTTCATGATTTAGCAGTAATTTTCTAGATATCATAAAAGTACACTGAAGTTCTTAGAAAAAGCTCAGCAAAAACTCCAGCAAAAGTTTCATTGTGTATTCTGTATTTAGTACTGGCTGACCTGGGATTAAAGATTAAGCTTTGCATGCTGAGTTAGCTCTTTCTTAATCATAATAAAATTCCAGCCACTTCACACTATTAAAGCAAAAGTAATCAAAGCCTTGCTTTAGTTGTATCCAAATTCCTTGATAATATCTGAAGAAAAATTAGACATAGAGTCCATTGTCAGTTCTCACTGCAGTATCCATGCAAAATTTGAAGGTAAAACTCTCCTTTGATTTGTTTATGGGATGGTTTTAAAAGTCTGAACAGAGTCAGAGCTTCCTGACTGCTCTCATAGATGTCATAGCTGTGTCAATAATGTCCTCTAAGTGCAGGACTTGGACTCTGTCTCCCTTTTTGATTTAAAAATTCCATTCCATAATAGCAAAAAGACACTTAAAGGAAAGACTTCAGCTTGTTGCCTTATCATACTATCCAAAACATATAATAATTCTCAGAAAATGCACTACCTATCATGTTTTAGTGCTTAAATACAGGTCAGAAAATCTGCCATACAAACAGGATGGTGTAAGCACTGCACTGGTAGGGCAGGGAAAAGTCTAACTCTGTCCTCAATTTCCATGACAGCAGAATCTAGAACAGCTCCAGTCAGAGTTCACAAACGTGGGTGCAGGGAAAGAATGATCCTTCCTCTCAATATTGATCAAGCCACACAAATGACATTAACCCTGTGAGAGGCCCATGTGGCAGCAAAGCAGATGCACTGGATCAGACTCTCAGACCACTGGAAATGGTGTAGTTTATGTCCAAGGCTGCAGAGAGCTTTTATTTGGAATATATTCTTGCAAGTACCAAAACAGAGAAGTGCTTGGGCCAAATTTACCTGTGGTGAACTATCACTAATAGCCTCAGCCTCACTTTTTGATTTGTCAGTTAGGATTTTAGTTGGATACTTAATACAAAAAAAAAAAAGTATTTAAATAAATAGCTAAATCAAGGGAGAAGTGAACAGCCTTTCATTTTCTTTTAAGAGGCCATATTGCTTATTTCAAGCAGAGCTGGTAACATTCCAGTGTTCTTTTGATAAGCATATTAACCAAGACCAAAGACCATGGGAACAAAAAGAAAATGGCATTGTGGGTTATGCAAGAAAGCATTTTTGTTTTCATTTCTGTGCAAGACGAGTGGTGTTGCAGGATGATACAGAGCAGAACTCATTGTTAATGCATTTTTGCTAGGAAGTTCTCAGAAGACAAGGGGTCTCTGGAAACTGAGCTTTCAGACAAGGTCAAGGGTAACAAAGTGCTTCTGGACACTATTCTTCAGGCTAGCAGTCTAGTCTGTATTTTTCTCATACACTGGCTGGAAACATTAAAAATAACAGTTTAATGATCTCAGTTGAAATTTACTGCAACATGAAAAGAATACTGTCAACTTTGTTAAAAGAACTTACAGGTACTCTCTCTGCCCTTTAGCCTGTGTGGCACTTTTCTCTGATTTATGGTAATTTTTTCCAGTGAAAAAAGGGTTCTCACATTGTTACTTTTTCAGAGCTGTACCAGAAGATGAGAAATGGAAAGCACGCTTGTGCAGTGCTACACAGGGAGTATCTGGTGAAATTAATTTAAACCAAACAGATGTCAAATATACAACGTAAACAAAATACATACACTGTGGTTTCCCACGAAAACCTTTAATTTATATTTACAAAAATGCTGCTTAGGACAACAGATAAAACAATCTATTATACATCTATGTACAAACTGTTCTAAGTTGATCATATTCATTTAATTAAGGCACTTATGAGCTAGGCCACTTTCATCATAACAAATCTTCTGTCCTTTTCTTAGTCAGAATCTTTTGGAACATAGGAGAGCCTAAGAAAAATGGAAGCTATTAAGATTAACATATTCATATTTAATAAATGGGTCTTTTTGCATAAGCAGTAAATCTCCTAGAATATATCACGTTATTTCCTGCAAATGGTTCTATGAAGTAGGCTCTTTCTTTTTGTTCCTCCTTTAATATGACTGCATTAAGCTACATCTGAGAAGTCTTGCTTACTTTTTCCTTATCTGTGAGCTGACTTTTGAATTTAAAGGCAAAACTCCTGTCTGTTAGATATGAAGAAGCATATCTACAGCAAAATTAGTGTTCTCTTTCTGATTATAGAATGATGTATTTGTGGTGTAATAGATATAGGATTAGCTACTACAAATTAAATTAGAAATGGATCCTCTGTTGTACATTTTAGACGTTTTTGTTGTGTTCTCAGTAAATGGATGTTGTGGTTCAAATTTTCAAAGTAAAAACATCATATGTCTTAAACTTGGAATAAAACCAACCCCTTCCTCTCTAATAGGTAATAATTACCCCTCGTTTTACACAGGCATTTTTATTTTGCCAGTGCATGCCAATGAGTAGTGTTCTCCTGGTAGGTAATTTTGTCCACAGTTGTCCTTCAAAGTTGTTGTCAGTTACTTTTAATTGAAAGAAAACTTTCCATAGCAATGATGCTCTCTTGCAAAGTAACTTCCATTTTTTCCACATAAAACTGCAGTCAGTAGCCTGAGAGCTGGTGATTCTAACAGTTTAGAAATCTTTATTCCACATTTTATTGACCCTCTGAGGAAATAAGAAACAAACAAGACAAGGGAATGCACAACTGAAGTTAACCTCATCTGAACCTTTAGCTGCAAATCCTCATGGATCATTCTTATATGACTATTTCATACAGAAGCTCTAGAGAATGAAGCAGATTTATATCAGTCTCTATCATAACAGTTTTGTAAGTCTACCACAATCATTCTTCATCAAAGGTGCATGAATGCTTTATTTTCATGGCCTTAATATCTATTGCATATTAAAACAGTCTTCCAACAGCATGACAGTTGCATTTTTTCAGGTCAGAATGTACTTTTTTATTAGGCACCTTCTGCAGAGACTCCCACTTAAATTACCATTAATCTTCCATTATGATTCAAATCATAATCAGGGTAATTTATACAGATGTCTTGTATTTTGGTTGGGCTGAGACACTGCTCCTGGGAATGATCTTGATAACAGTGTCACAAAGGTTCCTGCTCGAATCACCAGAATGCAGTACAGTTCTATCCTTATTCCCCACACAACTCTCTTCTACTTTTCATCTTCTGATGTAAACCCCAGGGGACATGTTCTGCTAGGACACTTGGGTCTGAGAGAGTCCTCTCTCATCTGTTGCTCACAAAAATTGCTGCATATATGGGAAAAACAGCTTCCTCAAGATCTGGTTACAGATGAGTACATGGAATAAAGGAGGTAGTGCCTGTAATATTTAAGAGTGTGAGCAGTGCCTTTTTATCTCCTCTGTCAGAAACTTGTAGTGTTGGTTGAATCTTTGCCTCCTCCTGTTCTAGTGGACTCTCCAAAAGAATTCCTTATGTTCTTTATGTGGTTCATCTCATGCCATCCCTTTTTGGTGTCTGGGGTTGGCTAAAGATGTTATTTTCCTTTGCCTTTGAAAGAGCTGCAGGAGATGGAAAAGCCTGGCCATTTTATCTCTGTAGAGAGACTATGGGGCATTATTTGCTTGCTAAAGTAGGTGTCATGTTTTGTTTGGGGCTGTGGCAGTGCCTGCTATCAGGAGGTATTGTCTGCTATTATCATCCTGTTTCTTCAGGCTGATATTGTCTGAAATTGGAGAGGGCATGATGCCTGTGTCAGTCCCATAACTAAAAGCCCACTGGGGATTGAGAGTACTACAGTGAAGATTTGCTTCCCACATTCTGTCTCTTGCAGGAAGTCAGAGTGCATAACTTACGAGCTAAAAAAAAATCTGGGGAAAAAAAGAAAGAGGGAGAGGGTTGTTTTTCAGGTTCTATGAAATGTTCACAGCACAGCTCCATGAGTTGTCAACACAATGAGACTGACAGCAAACTTTGCCAAGAGGCAAGAAAAAAGCCTTGAAGTTTTAAACCAGCACTGCTACTGAGCTCCCTGTCATCAAACCATGATGTAAATTTTATTGTGTTCTTTGGAGAGAAGGCCACACTACTGCTAACCTCTCTATAGATTGAGCTTTGCATGGATCCTTCTTCTACTGAAATACCTACGAAATCCAGTTCTGAATATTTCTTGTATCTGTATCTTGTTCACAAAGACAGCAGCTCTTTTTTTTCAAAATACCAGCCTTCATTTTTGCTCTAGAAAGCTGCTCGTATATGAATCTCACTCATTCAGAAATGGTGTGGTTATGGGCACTGTCTCAAGAAGTTTCCCCTGCTAAAAAATTCAGGAAGTCAGGCAGTAAAAGTTAACACAGCATATGAATTTTGGTTAGCAGCAATACACCCCTAACTTTTCTTCCTTTAAACTGCCAACAGTTTAAAAAAAGACATTTGCATGTAATCATTAACATTTTTGTTTTCAATTACCACTGAAAAGGATTCAGGCAAGAAATTATGGCAGATCTGACCAAAGGATGAACATCTAATTTTGTGGCAACATCTGAAGTTTCAGCACATATGTTCTTTGATGGAGTGAAAATAAATCCCCCTAACACTTTCTGAAACAAAATTTAATTGAGTTAAAGTAGAAAGGTGCTTGAGTAGGTTGGGATGACTGAGGACCCCTTTCCTTACTTGCCACATAAAATTTTCTTGTCAAACCAGCAGCATCCCTGCATTCTAGATTTGATACAACAGCCTTTCCAAAATCTACTCTTTCTCAAAAGCTGGAAATGTTTTTATTACTTTTAATACTAGGGCACCATGAGTAATTCTTCTAATTCAGGCTATAATTTGTTGTAGTTTGCAGCTAAATTGCATAAAGTTTTGGTTTTGTTCCCACAACAGTTTTCACATCACATTCTAGTCTGAGGACATCATATGTGTTTAGCATATATACATAGCAACATGCATATAATCCACACAAAGTGTCTCTGGTTCCAAGACCTGATATAGGACAGAACATCTGCAATAGCATCACTGTTGCTATTTCTACATGTCATGTTTATTCTAAGTAGAGAAATACAGATTGAAAGACTCCCTGAATTAGGTTTTTTTTTTTCCTTTTTCTTTCCTTGTAAAAAATAGGAATAATAATGTTCCTCATGAATTGAGGAGCAGACTACATTACTTCATGAAAAATTGTGGGTGTTAATATGTTGGTTGGTAGCATTTCACTCATGAATAGAAGTTGGTCTATATGAACAGCCATGAAAGAAAAAGGATCTAGTTGTCCAAATATCTGTCCAAACGTACTGTCTTTTGGTACTCAGGGAGATGAATGTTAAAGGTACAGGATTGTCATAAAAGACTTTCCCAGAGATTTGTGAAAAGTTTTCTTCTTAAATCTAGCTAAAGAAAGCAGAGTAGTTTTAGAAAAACTAAATTATGGTCTGTACATACATTGCTCCAGCTATTGACATGCAATATGGTTTTCAGATATTGACTGGAGACAGCTTTCAGTAAATGTACAAACGATGGAGAAGTGGAGCTGATGGAGTGTCCTGAAGCTGTCCTGTTTTTTGATATTAAGAATATTAAAGTTGATCTTTCATTAAGAGAAATTATTTTGGACATGCAGAATAACTTGTGGAAACTAAAGTTATAGTGGCATTTCCTTATTAAGACCTATTATTGTCTGGATGGTCTTATTCAGACCATTCTTGTCTGGAATTCAGGACAATTGCATCCATTCTGATATGCCTGTTTCCTGTGATTGTTCTTTTTGGAAAATAAAATTATTTCCCAGGTAAAACAAGCTTCTTCCAGGAATACTTGTGGTATCCTCTGCTACCAAGTAGCTACTGATGTCCACTCCTGAGGACAGTTTGGAGTGTGTGAAGAGCTTCTAGCTCACAGAACCACTAAACAGCCTTTGTTAAACTGACTCAGTGGAAGGTGACATACAATTTTGAAGTTCCACTTCTTTTCAATTAGCAGCTGATTACATTTGATGAGTTAGATTGTTTCCCTTGTGCCAATTTTCAGTCAACAGAGTCTATGAGTTGTTAAACATTGCCATGTA
This sequence comes from Passer montanus, assembly GCF_014805655.1. Lineage (NCBI taxonomy): Eukaryota > Metazoa > Chordata > Aves > Passeriformes > Passeridae > Passer > Passer montanus. Next base: position 2,372,339 of record NW_024366591.1, read on the forward strand.
CAGAAACAATAGGAAGTGATTAAAGTGGGGCCAATCTGGTCATGGTCATTAAAAAGGAAATTGCCTTATCCTTAGAAAGTAAGAAAGATAGATACCTTGGTATCACCCAGAGTACATAGAAAGTTCACTTCAACAACACATAACAGTAGCCATTTTCCTAAAAAGAGATCTATCTTAAAGTCTGACAAAAAATATACTGCACAAGTTTTGTATTAGTAAAAGGTATTTTCTGTCTCTTTATTTCATTGGTCTAATTCGTTATATTTGTTACTATAAGTATTTCATGTATGTTTTGTTGTAAAAATACAGAAGTGGGACCATGATATTTAAAGGATTTGAATTTGTTTTGATTTGAATTTGACTCTGAAGGAGTCTTTACCCTGGTAGTATAGATTTGCTCTTGCAAAAGGTATAACCAATAAGATTTCCTGCTCCACCTTGAGATCATTTCAGCCACACCTTGTGCAGACAAATGAGTGCCTCTGAGCAGGCCATTATTATCACCTAACCAAACCTTTTTTTATCTTGATAAGGAGAATTTCCCTGTGGTATAGGCACAGGCCAAGGGTTAAAGAAATCTAGCTTCAGATTTCCTGTCTCAGAACATTATATTGTTTGGTGATGATCCCTTCTTAGACTTTTGGCTTTTGAGATTTTAGGATCAGGGGTGCTTTATTTCAGTAAATGCCAGTGTGGGGAAGGCTGGGGTCAGACCCCAGACACCCAGAAGGGAAGAGTAAAGCAATATTTTTTGTCCCTTTGTTACTCAGAGAGATAAAAGATTGGACAGTTGTGTTTTCAGACAGGAAAAAAATTGCTCTTAGCTGTCCTGGGGTTATGATGTTTCTGTGGTTATTTTTTAATTAATTGCTTACATTTGAAGTTACCTAGTTTTCCAATCAATAAGCAAAGAATGAGAGATGGAAAGGAGGTGGTTTCACAGTTCAAGTTCCTCTTGAGTCATAGTCTCTGGCTTAGGGAATGCAAAGGGCCATATTTTGCATTTAAAGGATGAAATGTGTGATGGAAAAACGGAGTATCATGGTGAGTAGTCTGTCACAGGGAGGTGAGCAATGTGACATAATTTCCATCCTATTCCACACTGTGAAAAGTGTCTGTGCAGCCCTGTGTGCTCAGCAGCATGAGGCTGGGCTGGGGTGGTTATGGTAGAATGCAATTGCTGTGTTTTGGAACAGTCCCTCCCTTTTATCATCCAGGAAAAAAATTCATGCAGTGATCTTGTTGCTGCACACTCTCCTCAACATGTTCAGCTCCCTTTGCAGCCACCATACTTTACAGGGGAATTGTCCCCCAGCCCTAATTTTACTGCTCTTAATAACGTGTTCCCCAGGAAAGATGAACAGCTCTTAAAAAAAATCTTGGCTCAGGATGATTAGATTAGAATTTCCTCTCTTCTGACTCTTCTGTTTGAATTTTTAGAATTATTTGCTTTAATTCCACATCTGGGGAAAATTCTATGGTTTATTTATGAAAATGTCAGATGAAACAATCGGTGTGATTCTTTCTGGCTTTTGGAATCTAGAGATATATAGTGACTGACTAGAATTTACTTTAAGTGTTTCCTTGTTTAGGTTGTCTGCTAACATAAAATACAATAACCAGGATGATTCCACTTCAGGAGAAGTATTCTACATGCCCATCTTAAGATTGCTAGGCAGACAGTAGTGGTAGAAGAGAAAATTAAGGAGAATTTGCTTTTCCAACAACCAAGAAAGTCATTGTACAAAGTTCTGTGTTTCTCCTAGACTAGAAAAATACTTGTCTGTTTTCATGACAAATTTAAGTCCAGATATGGTTGGAGACTTGTGTTCTTTCCATCTCCAGTTAGCCAAGTGCTTGCATAGGATCTCAAATCCATCAGAATGTGTCTTTAAGGTTAACTGTGTTGATTAGGTGGGACACGCTTAAGCTCTTGCTTAAATATCTGTGACGTAAGATTTTGCATGAGATTTGTGTCTGAGCTTTTTTTTTCAAAATCTGAACTCCAAAGCTCTGATTTTGAGGGGTTTTGAATGAGAGTTTAACAGCAGGCAATTCTTCATCTGCTATTATGTTTCTAAGAACTCAGACATGGAATAAATCTCATGAAACAGTCACTTGCTCTTAGTGTTTTTAATGGAAATTATAGATAAAAATTGTCTGCTCAGCCATCAACTCTGTGTTTCCACTAGTACATACTTGCCCTTGCATACATATCCTTTCTCATAGAATGCAAGTTAAATAACAGGTACTTTTAGTTTTTTTTAAAGAGCAGCCTAACACATCTAATTTCTGCAATTTCTACCTATGGTTTTCCTCTTAAAGGTAATTTGTTTCCTTTCAAGTAATTACAAATTGTACATTTCCAGTCACATTATGCCAACATCAAGACTGATAACTAACTAGTTTGATTCCACTCTTATCAACATTTTATGAAAATTAGAAGTGAAAACATCACACTGGGACCTTTAGAGTTGCTTTAAGTTGTTTTGAATAAATAGCAGGGTCTCTTATAGCTCTAATGATTAGAACAGCTAAAAAGATTCCACTACAAGTTGTAATGCATCTCTCTTTATAAGAACCCTGGAAACCTGTTCATCCTGTTTATTTTACTTCCACTGTGTAGTGGCATTCTTAGATATGCATAAATGCTATTTTAGGTTCTTGCATAGTTTAAGCTTTACTGAGTTGGAATAACATTTCTCTAGCTAATCTTTTAAAGCAATCCCATCCAGGCAGAAACACTTCAGTTGCATTTGGCAAATATTGTCTATTCACAGCTGTTATTTAGTAAAATAGTTTTTATTGTCTTTTTTCTTTCATATGAATTGGATACTTAGTATTAAAATGAACACATTTTACAGCTTGGGGTTTTGTTTTTATTTTGGGGTTGGTTTTTTTTTTTTTTTTTTTTTTGCATTGGGAATTTTTTTGTTGATTTGTTGTTTTGTTTTTGGTTTCTTTAATTAAGAGAAGATCCATGGTATCTCTTCATCAGAAACCTGTAGGTTAGTTTGACCTAACTTTTATATTGTATGAAGATTCCTAGGTCACTCTGTTCAAAAGCAACTTCTAGATAATTACTCAGGCAACCAAAATTTCAATTTTTTTTGTCTGAGGTAAGGTGGAGAAAGCATTGATAAATGTCTAAATTATGTTTTGAAATTCAAAAAAAAGGAGAAAAAGCCAAGACCCCAAAAGCAACTTTTCTTTCACTCAGATTTGTTCTATCTGTCCTTTAGAACATCTTTCTTCTACAGTCTTAAAAGCACTTTTCAAAATTCTAGTTTTGAATATTTATCTAACAATATTTTTCTGCTCTTTTGCCAGATATTAGGTCAATAATTGCCAAAAGAAAGCTTGACATACAGTAGCAGTTTGGTGTTATGAGTGTAATAAGCTTTTCTTGTACATCTCTTCTAAGGCTGTCTCAAAGCACTTTCTAAACTGCAAAGGAATAAGTGCAACTGCTGTCTTCAGCAAGACTAGGATTTGGTTTTTTCCCCTCTTGAACCATAAACCCAGAAATCTAGCACCCATTTGCCAGACCTTATAGGAACTTCAGTGGACCTCAGGAAAATTGTCTAGAAATTCCAGACAACTGACTGTTTGGAACAGGTAAAAAAAGGTTGTGTTTGATTCTCATCTTTGTTTCTGAAAACAGTGCCAGGCTTTCCTCCAGTGTCAGACTTTTTTGCTTGGGTAGTCACTAAATAGTTTTTTATATTTGTTTGGTGGCATGCTGGCTTTGTACGAATTTATATAAATAAGGCATGCGAAAGAGGCAAACATAGAAAGAAGTTAATTAAAATTAACAGATGAAGAGTGAGGCTCAGAGAGATGCACAAATGTAGTGTCTTTACCAATAAATCACCAATGGGAATGATTAAAAAAGAAAAAATAGTATATACCTATTTTTCAGTTCTCTGATAAGCAATATGGTGGGAATAATTCTTTGGCTCTCGAGTTACATTCCATGTTAGTGGGTTAGTAATGGGTCACACATGACTGATTTAACAGAATAAAGGCTAAGATTAGATTACTCTTTTTAATAAAGTGAACATACTTCAGATGAGAATGTTTTGTCTATTCATCAAAATTATGCATGTGGTGCCAGGCATCCTCTTCTTTTAAATGTACCTCATTGAAAATACAGCAAGTTAAACACAAACCATCTTAAACATGTGGAAGCATATTGTAGCTACTGTGGTTTTTTTAATATGTCATGAGGGAAGCAGCAGTGCTGCACATGAAGCTGGCTTCTAAATACCAGTTTCAAATACCAAACTAGTGCCTGCAATATTTTCCTATATATATCAAAAAATGGAATGGAGTGCATATATATATATGTACACACAAATAGTCAATAGAGAGGAAGAAAATATTTTTTTCCAAGCATAATAGATGAGGTTGAGGCGAAAAGTTGGTTGCCATAAGATCTGATTTCTGATTTTCTGTGTGAATTTTTGTTTGCTTGTGTTTTCTTAATCCATCAAGTTACTTCTGGCCAGCTGCTTATTGACTCTCATGCACTTGTCAGTTGCATTCCATTATCCATACAAAAGGTCAACAATTCCTCAGGAATTCTAACTGCTATGTTTATTATGAATTTTGGGTTTCTCAGATGCAGGGGAAGGCATAAAATTGAGAATGGCAGCTTGTCTGTGAGGCCATGTATGTATTTTGCCACTTAACACCCAATTCATGTTTGCACTCTGAATTACAGAGGAGTTGAGGCTGAAAGAGACATCTGAAGGTCATCCTGCCCAACCCCTTGCTCCAACGATATCCAGACAACTTTTGCATATCCCCAAGGATGGAGACTCCACAGCCTCCCTGGCAGCATGTGCTAATGTTCATTCACCTTCACATAGAGAACCTAAACCTATTTCCCAGAGCCCATTTGCAAAGGGAAATTTAGGAGTGTTGTTTGAAATCTATGGGCAAGGAAGTATTGAACATATTACCAGTGAGAAACCATATTTAGTTCTTGTATTGCTCTCTTGAGATAGGAAACCCTCAGTGACTCACATTCTGTGACCTGCTGTATATAATGTGCTGTTTGCTGCTTCCCATGATGTCCAGGGGGAAGAAAAAACAAACCTAAGTCCTTGACACACTTTGATCAAACCAATGGCTTGGAGTCACTGTCTACCTGTTTAAGGGTCACAGTGGGCCATGCAGGTAGCAGCCTTGGGGGTATAGATGAGGATATGATGAGGCCCCAGCAACAGCTGGAATTAGTCTAGAAGGGAGAAAGTTGACAGCAACCTTCAAGAGAGGTTGGAACAATCGGTGAAAGAGCGATGACCTGCTCTGTATGACATATTGCTGGGTAATGCTGCCAGATGAGTTAATAAAGCCATTGCCTAATTAAACCACATCCTTTGCATCATGTCTTCCTGCACAGTCAAGCTGTGTGCTTTCTGGCTTGTACGGTATCATCAATAATGCAGATCCGACATCTAGATCATCTGGTGGTGGTGCAGGAGTTAGAATGCAGCTCACTTCCTCTTAGCTGTATTTGGCTGTACAGAACTAACAGGAGTAAAAAATGGTAACAATTTATTTTTATCACTTAAGTGAGTACATTTGGACTGACTGCATATGGAGAACAGATCTACTGAATAAGACTTTTGCCTAGTAACTTTTTCTGACTGTAGCCACATTTAATAATTGTGGTTGAAATGCTGGCTTTACATTTAAAAAAATGTTGACAGAGTATCTTTCACAAATAGGAACATGCTCACATGATTCTAAACATATGCTATAGTCCTTTCCCACATCTACATCTGTTTCTTTAATTGATATTGTATTTTAATTATTTTAGCTTATAAATACACACTAGGGCTGATAAATGCATTTTCTATCAGATATTTTTGGAAAGAAAACTGTCACCAGAGTTTATTTTCTTTTCATTTGTTTCCTGCGGCACTTTTTCAAGATTTTAAAACTTTGTAACAGAGTTGTTTCTATTAACTTCTGTTGGATAAAAAGATAGGGAAAGGTGCAGACTGCTCAAATCTTTAACAGTGAGATAAACCTCAGAGTATAAAAGAAAGCTCATAATAGGAGAGTATGTTCTATTGTGCAGTACATTCATTTTTGCTCAGGAAGAGAGAAATGCTGGTATTGGGAAGCAGTTAAGTCACAAGTTAATTTCAGTGACTTGCAGAAGGAGCAGCAATGACATATGCCAGAGTGTTTTAGCACTTCTTTATCTCAAGGCATATTTGAAACAATCTGGAATTAGTAAAAGCAATCACTAAACCCACTAAACTCCTGCCGGAATTTACAGGTGAGTGTCTCTGTCTGAAGATCTCTTGTTCTCTCTATTTCATAAGGTTATTTATTTGCATAGTACCCAGTTCCTTTCTTTTCTCAGTTAAATTAGTGGTAGATGGATGAGAGCTGAGTTTTTCAAACAGAAGTATTAACTATTATACCAAATATGGGTCAGAATTGTAAGTGATGTTCCACCCTGTCTGGTGCTGATCTTCCCAAAGGATTTTTTTTAGTGTTGGCCTTATCAGTCAGCTCTTCACTTTTATTTACTTTAGCAGTTTCTTTAAAAATTCATTCTAGCATCTGACTAAAATCAAGAGAGGGAAGTAAATGTATCTGCTCTATCTCATTGGTTAACAGAGACACACAAAGGTTTGATTTCGGTTTATGTCAAACAATATTCTATAATTAAGCACAGACTGTCATCAATTCTCTACCAGAGTGACCTGGGAGGTTGAAATAGGTTTGGTGTTTAATAGAACATAATTCAGATAAAACAAACATTTTGGACCTAATTTTTTTCAGGTGTCTCCACTAGAATCAGTGGATTCTCACAGCAGGAGCAAGCATCCCTATTTATGCAGATATCTTCTATATTTTAATTTTTAAAATTGCTGCTTCTTTATCCTCAGTTGTTGTTTTAATATTAATACTGAAAGTCATGGAATTTTTTGTTTGAACTTGTTTAATGACTGATTAGTGTTGGCATCTTAAAGGAAACAAAATACCCTAACTTTGACCAAAGTCACAAATATGTGTTGAGAATAGCAACTTGCTTGTGTTCCCACAGTGGATGAGAAAGGCTGGCATATCATGATGGAAACACATGAATAAAGAAACAACCTATGTTATAAATTATAGCTCATGGATTAAGAAACAGCTAATGGTATAAATTATAACTATGGAATCTAAATGGAGAATGTCAAATAAATGTGCTTTTTAAGGCCCTGAGTCAGGCTCAGAGCCGATCTCAGTTCCCTTGGGAATCAGAGCCTTCATCTCTGCTGAAAATAGGTGACTCCAGGCATTCTTGTAGTGAATTGATCCAATCTTGCTCCTCCCTTTTAAAGTGAAGGCAGTGATGCTGATGCCCTCCTTTTTATAGCAGTGCATAGTGTTTAAAATAGTGGTTCAGAAAGTGGGTAACAGTTCTCTTTTCCAACAGAGGCTCTTTGAGGCTTCATCTCCTACTTCTTACACAGTTTGTGTATGACAGCATTTTGCTTTCCTTTTGGACAAGATTCACTTTGGAGGAATGAACTCCTAATTCAGTGGGAATAAGAGGTGGGGCAGAAAGGGTCAAGGTGCCATAGTTCAGGGATTGATACAATTGGTGAGAGAAAGATGCTTGCAATTCCAGTCCTCTGTCTGTAAATGACTTCTGTAATTCGCATCAAATTGTTATCCTGTCAAAAACTCCCCCCAAAACTAAACAACAACAACAACAAAACCTACAACACAAACACACAGTAGAATTACTATGAATTCAGAAACTAACCCAACCATCTCTTGATCTACAGGAGTAATTTAAATTCTTAATATAAGTATCAGTTCTGAGTCTGATACTGAAATCTTAGAAAACAGGGCAAGTCTAGAAAAAAGTGCTCTATGCATTTCTATTTTCTATCAGATAGCTCCAAACACTTATCTTCCTACTTCTTATTTCTGTGTGCCTAATTTTCACTGGGCATTTAATAGACTGTCTAGATCCTGAATGGGGTTTTTGAATGTCCAGTCCATTAGGTCCTTAACTACATCTAGAGACTATAGATTGGACTCTAAATAGCATAAAAGCATACTTTGTGACTACATATTTAAGCAGGTACTGTTTGATGCAGTGAGAATAATGACCTAGCTCTAGGCAATAATTTTAGCTCTTTTACAGGTTAGAGTCTTGTTGAGGCAAATTTCAACAAGGCCTAACATCTCTCATAGAGTAGCACTGCAGATATTACCCAGATCACTGAAGTGTTTTTGGAAGTTTGACTTGTCTGAAAATGGCTTTGGCTCACCTGCCAGTATAATTTATTGTTGCACTCCTGTTTAGGGGCACAATGGCAGCATCCTCTGAAAGTATTACTGCTAACACAACTGGATTAGCATTTATGGGACCACAGCAAATCTTTGGACCCTGTGAGAATTCAACCTAATTGAGCTGAATTGATAACAGACAACTTCCACAAGCAACCTCAAATTGTATTGGAAAGGCAAGACTGAGCTTTGCTTAGATGAACTGTGGTGCAAAGTTTTGTATTAATATATCAACAGGGATCTCTGAATGTTGGGTTGTTACTCAGATCTTTCCTTGCAGAGAGCCTCCCTGCCATACAAAAGTGGAAATGCAGTATTCTACACCTCTAAGAGAGACTATTTGGATTAAGATATATTTCCTTTTCTTAATATGAAATACTATGGGACCTTCTCATACAAATACACCCTCTTGGCCATGTCTCACTTCATAGTATCTCTGCTGATAATTTGCATTTTTTGTTATCACTAAAGAGAATCAATTTCTTTTTAAGCATCAATTTCTTTGACTATCTATACATTTAATTTTCCCTTAAATCTTGTGTAATGTTGGAATGACAGCAGGAAGTTGTAACAAACACTAGGTATTCCATTCTGTGGAGTAGTCAGGGAATTAGAGGTAGCTAGGTTGTCACTCTTCAGCACAGGTATGGACATTCCCATGAAAGAGTAAGGTGTTTTTCCAGCTAGGTGTGTGAGCTTTCCTTTGGGCTGATGAACTCTCTCAGGTGGACAAAGCTCTCTAAAGAAATGTTAAGCAGGACCTCCCTGACAAAGCAACAGCACAGTCAGGTTATGGGCTGAGGTATCAGTGCTGCATTTGAGCCTGTCACATAAATCAGATTCCATCACTGAAATAAGGCTATCTCCTGCAGAATGGGGATAAGATTAGGCATCTTTTGAATTGAAGGCATCAATTGATTTCAAGCAGTTGACTTTAAAAGATGAATTTATTTTAAAATCACAATGTAGTAATATTTTTTCATAAATCAATGAAAGTCCCAAGCACAGGCATGATTTTGTTTGCATAGTGAACCTGGTATTCCGTTTTCTCCTTGCATATAGCAATTATGACTGTCAATTCATTTATCTTTCCCTTTTTTAACCTTTGTCCAATATAAATCTATAATTTGTTGATTTGCATATAAATACTTTCATATATCAAGTTCTGTAGTATTTGTCTGTTATTTTCCACTATTTTTTATTATTCTGAAGATTTTGTTATGGAAAATGCAGTTGACCCATGTGAAAGTTAAGATCTTGTCTGCTCCCTTCCCATAGCTGCTGGGGAGTATGATAAATAGCTGTAGATAAAAGGGTTATGGCAGCTTGTTTCCTTCTCCTCTATTGTGAAACCATTTTAGCTTCTGTCTGTTTTGTCTTTGCATATCTTGTTAAGTCATATCCAAGAAAGGGAGTATTAAGCATGCACCACATTGCATTCTGGTTAAATGACACAAGCAAGGAGAAGGGTCTCATTTTCTGGAGGAACTGCTCACATTTGTGATTAAGATTCTTGGAAAGCTCTTTTAGTAAGCTGAGTGGCATTTCCCCTTTAAGCAGTATTAATTTTTGTTAGTTAATATTTAGTATCCATTGTACCTGAATTATCCATATAAATAAGACTTTCTGATTATGCAAACACTTCTGAAGATATGAAAGGATGTCACAGTTTTCCAGTCTTCTGCCCTGAATGGCTCATGCTTCTGCTAGAGGAACATGAGCAGAAGCATCTCACAGAATGCTGTTCCCAACAAGCCCTAGCACTTCAGCAAGTACCACTTAGCTTATTCTTAATGAAAGTGCTAAGAACCTAAGCCATGGCTACTTTAAGTGTTAAACTACATATCTTTTAAGAGTTTAATCATATTTGATGTAAGCCCAGACAAAGAAGAGAAGTAGGTAGAGGATGATTCAGACTTTGAGCTGTAGTTTATTGAAAAAAAATTTTTTTGTAAAGGGTCACAGTTTAAGCAGCTTCCATTATCAACCACTTGTTCCATTTCTCTTTCTTTTGTACTCATATAGCTGAGTGTGATGCTACACTGTGAACCTAAAATAAACATACAATGAGTAGTGTATTCTGGTGTGCAAGGGGAAATGCACTTTACTGTGACCTGTCTCTAGCTTTTCAGTGGTGTTCTTCACTGTACTTGACTTTGAGTTTTGAAATTGTCAGGATATTATTCTATTCCTGTTTAAATAACCAAGTATATGCAGATATAAATATTTACCAAAGCAAAATTTATTCTAATTGCTCTCAATGAATTGTCTATATTTTGCCTATAAGAAAGAGCAAGAGGAGATTAAAAGATTATACAGTTTTCCCAGTATCACATCTATAACCTGTTACTGAAGATCTGAACAGAGTTATCCCTCATCTCAGGGCCAGAGATCACCTTTGATTATCCATTTAAGTTTTTCATTGGACCTTGCATTATATTTTCAAAGAAAAATCTGTCCAGTCTGATGAACTTGGTGAATTTTATTTTCACCATATAATTGTAGTACAGTTACAACAGTAGTTTTCATTCTGTTCCCATGAAGTCGCAGAATCACAGAATGTTTGAGGTTGAAAGGGACTTTTGGAGTTTGCCTTGTCCTACCCCACTGCTTAAGCAGGTCCACCTAGAGCAGTCTACCCAGGATCAGGTTCAGATCATTTTCCAATATCTCCAAGGGTGTGGACTCCACAACCTCTATTGACAACTTGTTCTGGTGCTCAGTCACCCTCACAGTAAAGAATTGTTTCCTGATGTTCAGATGGAAGTTCTTATGCTGCAGTATGTGCCCTTGCCTCTTGTCTGTCCCTGGACACCACAAAAAAGACTCTGGCTGTGTCTTCCTTACACTCTTGGGTAGAGAATACAGCCCTTATCCTTTTTCAAATTTCTTATGGCTAGTGCTTGCCCAGCTCTCCAGTATATCCAGACCTCTTTGTAAGGCCTCTGTCTCCTCCCAGAGGAGTCCACAGCTCCTCCTGCTTTACTGTCATTGCTAAACTCAATGTACACTCAGTTCCTGCATCCAGGTATTTATGAAAACATTCAAGAGCACTAGCTCTGAAACTGAGCCTGGGGGAGCCCACTACCAGCCTGACATAATCCTCCTTACTAAAACATTTTGAGCCTGACTTGTTAGACCATTGCTCATCCAGCATATTTTGGACTTGCCTGAGTGCTAAATATTTTGTCCGGAAGGTTACTCTGAGAGACAGCATCAAAAGCTTTACTGAAATCCAAACCCACCACATCTACTGACTTATCTTGGTCAACTACACTGGCAACCCAGTCATAAAAAGGAAATTAAGTGGATTAAACAGGACTTTCCCCTCATGAACACATCTTGGCTTTCATCAGTGATTGCATTGTCTCTCAAACAAGACCAGGAAAAACTTTCACAAAGATTTTAGCAGACACAGACAGGCCTGTAATTACCAGGGTCTTCCTTCCTAATCTTACTGAAAACTGGGAAAACATTTTCCAGCTTCCAGTTGACTGGTCCACTTCAGACTCCCAAGAGTGGTGAAAAGTCATGGAGAGAGGTCACACAGATATCTCTTTCAGTACTCTGGGATGTATCCCACTGGGCCCCATAAATTGACGCATCCAGCTGGAGCAGCAGGTCTTGAACAAGTTCAAGGTTGTTTTGGATTTTGTTTGGCTTGTTTTGGCTATTAAGTTAGCCAAAACACTGAGAAGTTATGATACTTTTCTTATACAGTTTTACCATCTAGAGCTGAAGCATTTTATGCTAGCTTCTATTTGGAATAATGAAAAGACTATTTCAGGAAAAATTTACAGTATTTTTCTTTTAAAATACTCTTTGTTTCTAAGATTGTGGTAATTACTTTCCACATTCTGTTATTAAAATATCAAAAGTATTAGTAAAGAGTAGATATGACCACAAAAATAGCTCATTCCTAGCTCAACAATCACTGGACTGTGTGCACTAGAAAATTTAAAAAGAAGTATACACGATTTAAGATTTCTCAATACCCAAAGGTATGACAACAAGCCAAAGAGAAATAATTCATACCATTGTGAAAAGTGTGTGTATGAATAAGTTTAGGTGTTGGCAAGTAGTCATTATACAAATCCACTCCTTAAAAGTGACCTTGCTATTCATCATATCTAATCTCAAAAAGAAGTTGTTAAAATATAGTTATTTAATGTTTTTCTTTATTATTTTACTTACTTGAGAGTTTTAAACCCATTTAATTTACTCATTAATTTACTTGTGATTTTTCATTTTCTCACTTTGATAAAAACACAAAATATGAAAAAGTAGAACAAAATCATTGAGGTTGGAAAAGAACCCCGAGATCATCAAGTCCAACCTTTGACTGATCCCTACCATGTCAGTCAGACCACAGAGAGTTGTTTCTTGGACACCTTCAGGGCCGGTGACTCCAAAACTTCCCTGGGCAGCCCATTCCAGTTCTTGACAACCCTTTCAGTGAAGAAATTCTTCCTGATGTCCAATCTGAACCTCCATTGGCACATCTTGTGGCTGTGTCCTCTTGTTGACTGGAAGAAGAGACTGACCCCCACCTTTATGGCAGCTGTAGAGTGATAGATCCACCCTGGGACTCTTTTTATCTGGAATAAACACCCCCAGCTCCCTCAGCTGCTCTCACTGACTATAAACCCTTCACCAGCTGCATTTCCCTTCTCTGGACTTGCTCCAGCCCCTCAATGTCTCTCCTATAGTGAGAGACCCAAAACTGGACACAGCACTTGAGGTGTGGCCTCACCAGTGGCGAGTACAGGGGGACAATCACTGCCCTGATCTTACTTGCTGTACTATTACAAAAATGCCTATAAAAGTAGATTAAATGCTATTTAATAAGATCAGTGTCAGAAAAAATATTAAAGAAAATTGAAAGTACAACTTGTATATCATTTCAAGAGATTGCTTTCACATGCAAGGGTAATAATACTTTGAACAGGATTTATCTGTGCAGTTTCTACAGAAAATAATTCCTTCTCTTGTGCTAACATTCAGTGAACCTCATATTCACTTAATGTGAGCACAATGGGATCAGCTGTCTTGTCAAGTTAATCTATAACATTAATGCAGTGTTTTATCTCTCTTTCTCAGACTCCATGCACATGAAACATTCATATATATATAGTTTTCAGCAGAATGTTCTTGTGTCCATCAGTTACAAATGCATGGTTTTATCCCTGGGCCAGAGAAGTGCCTCTGTACCTTGCTGTTACTGTGTATGTACTGTGATTCCCAAATCTGTTACAAAAGAGTATGCAAATTAAAATGTCTCCTATATGTACTCTAAGATCAGTGTATAGGATATGCTTCAGTACATACTGTCACTTATGCTGTATTTCTGGTTGGTTCTTATCTGCTTTGATGGAATATAAAACATTGGAAGGGTCCTTTCTGAAAGCTGTTACAAAGGAACTGGTACTTTGGTTTGTAGAGACCATTACTACATATAATCCAGAATTTTCATATCCAGTATCAATTCCATTGTTACTTGTGGGCAAATTTGTTAAGAGGCATGATGAACTCATAGGAAAGGCAATAGAGGGGAAAACCTACCCCTGGCTCTTTTTTAATTTACTTTTTTATTATCAGTAAGATATTGCCCTTTGTGAATGATGATTTTATAAAGGCTGTAAGTTGCTCACCGTGGTACCTCTACGTACAGCACTCCATACTCTGGGCATCATTCATCACTTCCAGCTCCTGCTGTGCTATCTGGAAGAAGTAGGAAGTGTTTACCTTTTTGCTTCTTCTCTTTCTGTATTGAAGAACTTGAACATGTATTTCAATGAGAAGATTACACCTGGATGAACAGATTAGAAAATAGGGTGCTAGATTCTACTCTCTAGATACCAAGATAAATGAATGCAGGAGCATTAACACAGGATGGGGAGAAAAAAAAGGCATTAAATTTTTATTTCTTTGTTGGTAAATCTCTGCAAAACAACATCTCAAATTCATAATTTGAGCAAACATTTTGTCTTTGAAAATATTTTTTATTTTGCATTTACTAAACCAAAAAATAATTTGAGTGTTATGATCAGGCCTTTAGTTGCCCATAAGTGCAAGAAGTGCAAGGGACTTCTGTTGTAGTACTTGGCTTTACAATTATGCAGTTACATTGTCCAGGGCTCAAGCACTGTTTGAAGTCTTGTATATCTCTTTTTTCAGGCCCTTTGTACAGGGCTTGAGTTTCATCTTTAATCAACAGCCAGCTGTTAGGGCTGCCACTGATTCCTGACCTGTAATTACCCCAGAACCTCATCCTGCTGGCTGGCTTCTCAGAGTCTCCTGATATGCATGCTACAAGATTGAAAGTGGCAAAAAATCCTTTGCAAAGGTACCAGGAGATTTGTATCTTTGCACTACAAATCAATCCAAACACTGAAGGCACAAGTCCTGTTCTCCTCTGCACCCCCACTCATTTCCCCCTTTAACTCTGTCCTGCATGTAATTGTAATTAAGGCTAACAATGTGAAATCAAGCAAGTTTGCTTGAACCTGCCTCTAGCAAAAGATCAATTGGCAAAACAAATGCATGATATCTTTGCTGATGAGATCCATGATTTTTTGCTGGACCATCTGATTATGTTTTAGTATGAACTGTGTAAGCTTTCCAATGCAATGCTCTGTTTGAGTGAGCTGCAACCATACACACACTTAAAGTATTATAGATTCCAGTTGTCATGAAACATTTACTTCATTGTCAGCTCTATCTGCTGTATTCTTGAATTTTGAACTACAAAGTACTGCCAACCAGCAAACATGCATTTTTATTCCAGGATGAATGATGATTGCAAGCCATGAATTGGTTTCAGTTCTCTTGCCCTTTCATCTGAGGGGAAAAGCTTGTTTTTTTTAAAAATATGCCATGTCCGTCAGATATGTATTGTAGTAAATATATATGCAAAGGAAAGGCTAGAACAATGGCAAGTTTTCATTGCTGTTATTGCTAATTGTATAGCTAGCTCCTTTTAGAGCTGACCACCATAACTAGTTAAGCTAGATTTATCTTTCTTTAGCTGAGGGAAATAGCCTCACATCTGTTAAAAGATTATCACCTGATGATACATCTGAGATCAGAACCACTTTGCATCAAGCTCAGGTCTCAGCAATGCACACACTCGGGGTTGCTGTCGTGATACAGCCAGGCTGCTCGCATGAAGGGGCTGACACATTCTGAACACCTGTGTTTTAACAGGTGACACTTTGTGAACAGGTGACAAGGATTATGGACTGCAGGAGAGGCAGGAGACCTAGGAGCAAAGATGATCTTCCCTGCATGTATGTGTTTCTCTATTCACTGGAGAACGAAAAGCAGATCCAAGGGTTTTTAGAAATTTCCGGATTTTTCTCAACTAAGCTATATGCTTATGCCTTTTTAATGCCTTGATTTTTTTTTTTATTTTTTTTATTTTTTTTTTGCCAAACAGCTACATTCAACTTAACATTTACTTGCTGAGAAATGTTAGTGGGAATATAAATTGTTGCTAGGTTATGGAATGTATCTCTCAGTATTTCCATAGTCAACGGTTTTGATTTTATCTGATAAACTCAAGCATTGCACAGGGGAAAAAGTAAGCTGTATTATTAACATGGGCTGTTGAGAAAATCTTCTTTTAAAAAAGCAGAACTCCAGGATGTAATATTAAGAATTTTTGTAGATAATTACATTAAGTCTGAAAATACATATTCAGCTCAGATGCACAGCAGCATGGCAGAGACTAAGAGAGAAGTCAAACTCAGATCTGATTAAGGGTTTTTGTGGTTTGCTTTGTATTTTTTATTTTCTTTCACAGTCATATTGTCTTTTTCTAGCCTTGTTTCCAGTCTGTATCTGATATTCAACTACACACTGTAAAAGTAACTTATGCATAACAATTTTCTCTTCATTGATTAAAAGAAGGATAGGCTACCATACAGAAATCTTCCTGCATTGATTGAAGAAGACAGTTAATAATCAGTAGGATAAAAGGTTATTCTATACAGTGAAGAGAAATCTTTATCCATATCACAGAAAAATGGCGAGGTTGTTATTAGTATTTGCACTTTGACTCAGAGTTGTTCTTGATATTTTCCCTGTGACATGACCTGGGCAAAGAGGAATCTGAAATACAGTGTTCAGTTTGCACTTTCTGAAACCAAGCTGTTGTCTGGTCAATCCAGTTACTCTGATCAAGGCTGTGGTGGGGATGTTCAAAGAGGAAAGAACAGACCTGGCATCTGATCCCCACTGATCACAATGGTTACATGGGTCTGTGGAAAGTCAGAGGGAAATTTTGGCAGCACTAGAAAAATACAGACAACCATGCTGCAGTCAATCTTTAAATACGTGAAACACAACAAAGTGGTGAGTCTTTATTTCCTACCACTGCATTTTATAATTATGTGGCATCTGCTTTTAAAATACCAATTTTTTATTGCACAATACAAAAAAATGTTTCTTCCATAAATAATGTTTTCTAGGTAACACTAGCCTACAGAGAGAGAGGAAAAAAAACACAAACTAAGAAAGGATACATTGTAAAATGAGACATTTACAAAATAAGATATCTGAAGTTAAACCTAGGTCTGTTAAAGCTTTTTTAATCTAAAATAACACTGCAAAAACCAGGAAGTTTCACTATATAGATATGCATATATATTTTCAAATATTACTGTTCAATAAAATGTGTTATTCTCTACAAGAGAAGGAGACACAACCCCAGAGCTTTTTGATAAAACTATTGTTTGTCTTTCTGGAAGCTTTGCAGAAACTCAGTCAATTGAGGGGAACTCAATCTTAAACTCTATTTGCCAATCAAGAGCACCTGAACTAAACTTCTCAGCTTCCCATTAAGTGAGATGTTATCTAACCCCAAAGGGCAGAGCAGCTTTTCTCTTGTCTGAGACCCAGACTGGCAAGTACACAAGACAAGCATGGAGGAGAAGGGAGGCATTAGCTACTAAAAATTATGGTTTGCCTTTTCTAAGAACTCCATGTCAGAAGATGAACTGGAATTATAGCTTTTGTTCTGTCAATTGGAAAAGAGGCCCCTGAAAGCACGATGCAGTGCTCAGAGATGGCCATGTCTTATACCAAGCTAAGTTTTCCAAATGGAGGGGGGGACAAACTCAGTAGAATGCCAAAACCTTTGTAAACAAGAATCAGAATAAATGCATTGAAACTTATTGCTATCTGGGTGTTAGACATGATTTGGTAGTTTGCATTAACTTGCTTCCTAAAATTTTTGTTTCTTGTGTTTGTACCTTAATTTTTAATTTAAAGCAAATTTAATTTAATTTCTATGAGCACAATCATTGAACACTTGAGATTCCACCACATTTTAAGGTAATTTTGCATGGAATATATTTAAAAGGTTATACACTTTTAGTTCTTTATCACGTAGTTTGTATCCATTAAGCGCATTACATTTTTAAAAAATAATTTTATGAAAATACTGTGTTGAAGCATTTTTCAAGGGATGAAGATTAGCTGGATAGATGTAGGATGCCAGTATATTATGTACGGTGTTAATCTGTATACCATAATACTTTTGATCATCAAAATCTCTGCAGTTTTACAGGCTTGTTACTGCAAATTCAAAATTTAATTCATGTGAACCTAAATTAAACTAGAATGCATAAAGACATTTTATTTTAACATTTTTATCCATAGATGATTAAAAAGCGGTAAAACACAAATTCAAATTTTATTTAAAAGGCAAACACAGGAAAAAAAACCAAACCAGTTTTGAGTCAGGGTAGGAATTTGTTTCCAAATTACTCCTTTTATGAAAAAATAGATGAACTAAGGATCCAAAGTGGGGAGAAGTGGATGTCACAGAGAGGAGATGTGCTTGGAAGTAGGAAGTAAATTTAAATCATAGTTATAAAACTATGCAATAGTTTGCATTGGAAGGGGTCTTAAAGATCATCTCATTGCAAGCCCCTGCCATGGGCAGGGTCACCTTCCACTATCCCAGGCTGCTCAGAGCCCCCACCAACCTGGCCTTGAGCCCTGCCCCAGGTGGGGCAGCCACAGCTTCTCTGGGCAACCTTTTCCAGTGCCTCACCACTCTCACAGTAAAGAGTTCTTTCCTAATATTTAATCTAAATCCAACCTCTTTCAGTTTAAAATCATTACTCCTTGTTCCATTGCTGCACTCCCTTGTGAAGGTCCCTCCATGTCTTTCCAGTAGGCCCCATTTAGGTAATGGAAAGTGCAATTTTAAAAAGAAAGGGAGAAAGAGCATTTTATTCACATTTATAAAGGTGGTCTTTAATTTTCCCAATTATTTTTCAAAACCACTAACTGGCTACTGAGGCGGTACCTATGGCAGCAACTAGGGAAAAAAAAAATCAGTCATGTCACCAGCCAGAAAGTGACCCACAAAAGGAAGGTTCCCATTCACAGGTTGAGGGTTAGAATTCTTCCCTCATCTTCTTTACAACAGTTCTCATCCTAGAGTTATTTATTTGCCAAGTAATAAATAACTGTTGTATAGAAGTGCTGTGTAATAGAATCCAATGGATGCAATTAAAAGCCTGACAGGTGGGTGGGAATAGGCCAACATCTCCAGAGATAAAGTCTTAGCTTCTGGATTGGGACAAATGTCTGAGGGAATGGGAAGTGGAAAAAGTGGAAGACAGTCTTGAGTTCTGGCCCTTCTGGTCACATTTCATGAGAAGAGCAGTGGAATCAGCTATTGGGAAGTTCTTTACGGTGAGGGTGGTGAAGCACTGGGACGGATTGCCCAGAGTTGTGGACGTCCCATGAGAATTCTTGTCACACATTTCTGTAAATTTAGACTCAGTATTATGTTCATGTTGCTGCACATGAAGTGTTGTGAAAATTACAATAAACTATTAGTAAAAAAATTTAAAAGAATACTATTTTGATGCATTCAGTAAAAACAAAATAATCCATCCTTGTGTATGATCCTTACCATTTTCTGATGTGTGAAGCCCAAAAATTTCTACAGTTACCACATACATTCAGAAGTACTGCTTTGTGCCAAGTCCAGTGGGAAAGCTGAGGTACAGGGGTTAATGTTGACATAAAGGCCAAATCCTGATTTCTTTGATGTTAAGAGGAAAGTTTTCATTGAGCCCAGTGGGATTAAGATTTAGTGTACATGTTCTTGTTTCTTTGAAGTTAGTGTGGTCTAACATTGCTCAAATCTATTAAGTAGTCTTTACTAGTTCTGTGCTGGTGAATTAAAGAAAATTTTATGTTTAGAGCAAACTTTTTTCCTTCTTTCCAAACAAAAATTTTTACCAAAAGGAAACTGCAACTAGAATAGATAGATACTTGGTTTACAATCTGTAATAAAAATATAGGTAAGAATATAAGATACATGACGTGTTTTTATTAGTTGCTTTTTAAGCTAAAGACATCTATAATAATAGCAAACATAAAATTAGAAACTTTCAAAAAAGGTTTTTATAACATATCTCTTTTCAGCCATTCAAGAATTATTTCAAAATCTATTAGGTTCTGGAAGTAAAAAAAAATTATTTTCTTCTGTGTTAAAGGAATTTTTAGTACCCGTTTATAGTTAAGAAGCTTTGGTCTACAGCTATTTCTTACCCAAGGTACTGGTGATGCAGTCATGTAGGCGTTAAACAGAAGCAGCAGCTTTAATGCAGATATTCTTTATGTGATTGACAATTATTCTGCCAGTGTTATGTCTGAGCATATCATTTTCTTAAATGTGCAAGATAAAATCTCCCTTAAAATTTTTATACAGAAAAAGTGGCTAAAAACAACAACAAAAAAATTTACAGAAAGACAAAACTGATGTGTATTCCAACATGAAGACAAGAAATGGAAAAGTAATCTGTCAGGTTTTTGTACCTGGAAGAGCACACCCCTTATAGAAAATCACTGACTTAGAAAGCAATTAGTTTTTCATGGTTTTGAAGAGTAAAGAAAATGCAGAATGTAACACAACTTATGGGTTTGAGGACAAGGGACATCGATTTTGCCACGTAATTTCGATTTAATAAAATGTATTTTAAAAAAAATTACAAGGACAATAAGCTTACATTATTACCATAGGTAAATATGCTTAATTCATTTCTATGCTTCTAAAGGCTTATTATTGGGATATCGACAAAAAAAATTGCATTTTAAATTGCTGTCTAACTCCCAGTAAATTTGATTTTTGTTTCTTTGATATGAAAAATAAGCCTAAATCAACATATATGTTTACATAACCTATGGCATTTGGCATTAAGGCCTAGGAAGTAATTCACCTGATGAGAAGATGGGGCTGAAGTAGTTTTACAAGCCCTCTGTCTTAGCTGGGGTGGTTTCATATTTACAATTACATTTTAGAGATCAAATTCATTAAATCCTAAAGCAGGAAAAGGTTGACTGCTTCAAAGGACTTTTAAATTGAAAAATAAACATAAACCAAAACCCAATAATTTATACAAATATTTTAGAAACAGTACAACTAATTATTTATGGAAAAAAAGTGACACCTCTTCAGAGAAACAATTTAGCTTTTAGATTTAAGCTAACACTGCTTAACCATTTGTTATTCTAACTATTCTACTGAGTTCAGGTCTAAAATAGTCCATAATGCATATATATCGCTGCATATATCTGCATAGATTATACACTAAGCATTTAAGTTTGTATTTACAATTCAACTTCAGAATTTTTCAAAAGTAGGTCTATTTGCATTGCTCCTAATTCTGCAGTAGGTGGCAGTGGGTAGTGGAGAATATACAAGAATATACAGTCTAGATGTCATCACATCTTTAAGGGAAGCTTAAAAATGGCCAAGCGTTTTATGCTTTTGAGTTATGTATATATCAAACAGAAAGGAACTGTCAAACAGAATTTCTAAATTGTCGTGTTTAAATAGTAGCTTTGGCAAAGCATTATGAAAATAAATTAAACTGATAATGGAGTCAAATGAAGATGGAAATACAGCACAATTTCCTGTAAATAAGTATGATACTGAGTCCATGTAAGAAAACTAAATCAAAGGTTTAAAACTCGGGAGAAGGTTCTGCAGGGCAGCTCTGCAAGTTAGGATAATGTGATGAACTCAATTTACAAAGAGAAAAAGAAAACTGCCCATTTGGCTTTATCTGTATTCCTTTGGAAATTGTTTATATTAATTTTCAATATTGCACTGGCTTTTGAAAATACCTTTATAATTAATGAAATAAAAAACAGTTGGATGGGAGAGGATTTGGGCATAATGTTGTCAGTGTGGAATATTAAAAGGATTTCAATAGGTTGATTGTGTGGGAGGATGGTTTGTGAAGTTTACAACAGAGATCTGATTTTACATTCCTTGCACACCTGAAATATGGGAGCTTGAGGGTATACAGAATGTGAAATTGGATGAAAAAGTCTGTCCAAGAAGAATATTCTAAGTCTCGTTTATTATTGATTCCTGATTCTTGCTTATCTGAAAATCTAGCTCAGTAGATTTATATTGAAAGTGCTTGGTCAGCACTGCTGATTTTCACATTTTCACCACTGTATTTTGTCCTCTAAATAGACCAAGTAAGACTTTTAGAAGTGCAAGGCATCCACCAGCTCACATCTCAGGTACTTTGAAGTGACCAAAAATTAGGAGTCCTTGTTTTCACTTGCTTCCTGTTTTAATCTCCAACTTTTCAAACCGTGCAGCTGGAAGCTGTTTAGTGCTCAGTGTTTTGAGAACCCTGGTCATGCATTTTGCTGGACCTGGACTAGCTGAGGTAAAACTCCCACTGAAACTGTTTATAATTTTGGGGCCAAACTCTGACTCCCAATACTTCACATGGTTAAGTAGTACAAAAACATTAAGGTATATGGTTGTGCTTAATGTTAACTCTCTAATCATAAACATTGTCCATTAATAGATATTATCTTTTGCGTGAGTTAATAGTTTATCTTAAAATGGGTATAAGCAAATCCACAGAAACAGGGAAAATGATGACTCAAAGTTAGTTGGATTTTTGCCATTGACTCAGCAGTAGTAAAATTATTGTAATCTCATTGGGTTACTCATCAGCTAAGTTTCTGTGAAATTAAAAATAAGAGTAGTGTTTTGGTAAAAGTGATAGTGATGAAATGCTTACAGGGTGTTTAAAAAATAAAAGTTTGAAAAGATGCAAGAAAGAGACACAGTTAAAGTGAAAGCTCCAAAGTTAAACCCCAGGTATCAATAATTTTAAAAAGACCCATTTCACATTTAAACTAAAAGGAAATAATTCCCCCTGTTGAACAATGGTTGAATACTTTCTTGACTTACTTCTGCATTATCTAATTTTATGCTACTTATTGCTAATTTTAGCAATATGAATGTGGTCAGTGAAATTTGGTTACTTTTAGTTTAAAATCATGCATTGTTGACTTGGATTTTGTGTGCTATGTGTTGTTCTTTGATATTGTTTTGTGTAAATTTGCATCAAGTATTATGTTGCTCTCTAGGAAACTGAATAACAGTTGTGATAAACCTTGAGCAGTATTTCCCAAGTTATGTCAAAATTCTCTTTGAAAGATATCCAGATTTTCCATTTTCTGTGTTGATTTTTATGGCTTTTCTTATTTTAAAAATATTGAATTTTTCTTGTCTCATTATATTTGAGGTTCTTCTTTTGTTCTATAGTTGTTTACCTTTCAGTATTGTACATTTAATTTCTATTCATATGATTTAACCATCAGTGTTTCTGTCTTATAAGTCTTTCAATGACTATTCTTGCTGCAAGTAATTGTAGTTGCTTATCTTTCTTTAAGTTAGAAAGTTACTATTTTTAGTGTTTGGGAGTTCCTCATTCTTTCATGGGCAATGCCACAAATATCTCCAAATTTTTATAATATAGAAGGAATAGTATAGCAATTTTGAGTGTAAGTCAAAGAATCAAGTATGAAATTCAGATATAAAAAATGAGAAAAATAGGGAGAAGAAAAAAGTGATGTTCTCTAACAAAATATGATTTTGTTATTTTGGAAAAAAAAGTCATAATTGATTTATATATGTTTTTAGTCGATTTAGACAAACAAAGTAGGGAATTGGGATTTTTTTATTCTATTCATTGCTAACCTGCCAGCATGTTTATGCTTGCACAGGAGAGTGCAGGACTCGTGAATTTTGCTTGTTGTGTCAGTGATCATTGCGTTTACACTCAGTCCAGATTGCACGTGAAGGCCAGGTATGACTTAATTTGCCTATGCCCAAACAAACAAGCAGAAAGAGTTAAAGTCTGAGAACATCCCAGCAGTGGTAAGGGAGTGCCTGGAGGCCACAAGTTCTCAACTGGCCTCCTGCAAGTCACAAATGTATTGCACCTTTTATGCTTTGAAGCCTTTCTGCTCTGACACGTGTAGAGTTCTGCACAGAATTCTGAGTACCCAAATATCTCTCTCAAAGCCTCTCTGCTGCTCTTTCTTGGCCTGCCAGAGATGAGACACCATGTGTCAGGCTCCCTGGTGAGATAAAATGAGACCAGGGCTGAATTTGGCCTAATCACTGTCTCCATGAACTGGCTGTTAGTGTGAGTCTCAGTAGTGGAACACATCAGCTTCAGGAGAGGAGTTGCCAAGGCTGGTTTAGCAGATGTTGAAGGATGGTTACCCACATTAGCAGCGTGGCATTGATAGAGAAGTGCTCTGCCTGAATGCCACGGGTGTGGAGATCTGCAGAGGAAAATAGCTCAGAAAATTATTAACTATGAGAACAGCTTCGTTTTTTGGGTGTTTTTTTTTTTTGCAAACCTGCAATGAGCTTGGAGCTGGGCATGATGAATGATGTAGAAAATGTGAGTAGGAGGTGGCATGTTCTTGAACAGAAAGTTCTCCAGCATCCTTCCCCACCTCCCTACGCGATCTCAGTTTTTAAATGTGTATGTGAATACATGGCTACTTGTCTGGTACTGGAGAGACAGTTGTGGCTTAATATTAGCACCAATTTTTCCTTCCTTCTAAAAATTCTTTAAGAATAAGATTGGGGTGTAATTTTGGTTTTTCTCTCTTGTCGTCCTCCCCAAGATTAGACAAACTACCATGAAGGTTATGAAGGACTCACCTTATTGGCATAATGCCAACAGAAACACACTTTTGTGAAACACTGAACAGAGTTATAAGGAGTCTGCTCCCTCTGAAAGACAGTATTTAAATTTTAAGCTTGGTGAAAAAGATAATATTAAATCAATGAGTAGAAAATATCTTCTGGTAATGTGATCATTTTCTCTATGAACTATTCTGTCTTTCCATAAAGTATCTCTAATTACCCTTCTTGAATCTAGAATATTTAGGGAATAATTTTTTAAAAAATCAGTTCTCTAGAAAATCAAAACCATATACACTTGCCATCATGTCTCTGGCTTATTCATTCTTGGCACTGATGTGAGTAATTGTCTCTCTTCTTGTAATAGTTCCACAACCCAATCCTGTAATACACATTTGATATTGAACTGGGTAAATCAAAAGGAGTAATTTGATTGTCCAAAGAACACAGAGTCCCCAAAAATAAACTGTTGTGTGAATAAGAGAATGAGATAGAAAGTAATGTTAACATATGTTATGAAAATTTAGCTCTGACTAGTGGAATTTTTTAATTCCTTATAAAATCAAAGACCTGAATGAGGTCCCTAAACTGCTCTGAAGTGAAGTGAAATCTTACAGGTCCAGTCTAACACCTAAAGCACTTCTAAAACCTGATCCAGTGCAGAGAACAAGAGCAACAGCTTGAGCTAGCCTAATAATTTTAAAAAAAGCAAACCCTACCTTTAGTTCTGAGGCTCAGTACATTTTACTAAATTGTTGCTTTGAGGCAAAACTGTGCATTGATTTCTTGTAATCTGACAGAGGTCTGTGGCTTATTCTTTTGTCTTTCTTCAAAACTTCCAGCTATTTTCCTGAGTCATATTATAAAAACAATTCTAGCTTCTTAACTCACTTTTAATAGTTGCCAGTGGTAGCATGTCTCTTCCACTACTTGTCACTTCTTGTTTCTACTTCCTCTAGTTGCCAATTTCCAGCTGACAGGATGGCTAAGAGAAGGATTTGCTTCCTATTTTGTTTCCATTTTTTTCTGAATTTCTCACTCATTGCTTTTTAAGCGTTTTTGCTATAGAACAGGGCTATTTTTAATTGTTGAAGAAATATTCAATCAGTATACACTTTGGCCAGGAATCCATAAAACAATTTTGGTTCTGTATTCTAATTCAGAAGATGATCTGTCAGAATTAATTGAGAATGTCTTAATGTAATCAAGTCCAGTTCATTAGGCAAACATTTAAATTATTAATTTAAATACTGGGTAGTTCAACAGCATTTATGACAGTAACAAATACCAACGTATTTCAATCTTTAAATTCCTCCTCTGTGCAGAAGTTGATGTCCTGCTGTAGCTGCTGCTGTTAGACATAGAAAGTTGTCACCTTGCTAGTATTTAAGCTTGTCAGAGTCTGCTAAAGAATTATGTTCAGAAAAGGCTTATGAAACAAAAATGTATCTTTTTAAGCACATGGTGCTTAAAATTAATCAAGCCTTGAGTGTCATTTTCATTCTTGCAACTCTATTTTGGATCAAGTAGAATTATACCAGAGATGAACTTGAACCAGAAAGTTCAGGGTCATGCCATTTCATCAATTTATAGAACACTTAAATTAATGTATCATTATTTACCATAAATCTACTACTTTAGTACCTTAGGCATTCCCATTTCTTTAGTGCTGAGAAAAATATCTTTTTTAAAAAATTAATTAATCTCTCTTCCATTTTTATTTGCCTTATCTATCACACAGAGAGAGATTTCCCAAAGAAGCAAAACATTAGGAGTGGAAAGGGGAAAAAAAGATGAGAAAAATTGATTAAAAAGAGAGGAGAAAAAGAAAGCAAATGGTGATGGTTGTGAGTGAATAACATAGCATTTGTTGAAAAGAGTGCATTCATTCAACATGTTTCACAGAAACACAGAATAGTTTGGGTTGCAAGGGAGCTTTAAAGGTCCTCTAGTCCAAGCCCCTTAAGATGAGCAGGGATATTTTCAAGTACAGCAGGTTGCTCAGAGTCCTGTCATGCCTTCCCCTGAATATTTCCAGGAATGAGGCATCTACCAGTTCTCTCCTTGTTACACCATCCCCAGAGTAAAACATTTCTTCCTTGTGTCTAATCTGAATTGTCCCTCTTTCAGTTTAAAACTGACCTGTCCTGTCACAGCGGGCCCTACTCAAAAATCGGTCCCCATATTCCTTATAAGCCCTCTTCGAGTACTAGGATCACCCCAGGACTTCTTCAGGATGACCTATCCCAACATTCTCAGCCTTTCCTCACAGGAGAGGTGCTCCATCCCTGTGATCATCTTGGTGGCCTCCTCTAGACTCACCCCAGCAGGTCCCTGTCCATCCTCTGCTGGGATCCAGAGCTGATGCAGCTGCAGGGCAGAATCCCCTCCCTGCCCTGCTGCTCACGGGGTCTGGATGCAGCCCAGCTCTCTGGGCTGCCAATGCACATTGGCAGCCAATGTCCAGCTTTTTATCCACCTGTATTCCAAGTCTGTCTCTACTGGGATGTTCTCAGCCTGTCTGGATAGCCTGTCTTCAGGGATTGCCCTGAACCAGGTGCAAAACCTTTGACTTCGCTATTTTTTTAACCCTATGAGGCTCCCAAGGGTTCACCTCCTGAGCTTGTTTCAGGTCCCTCTGAATGATGTCGTCTCCCTCAGATGTGTCAGCTGCTCAGCTAGAATCATCTGTAAATTTGCTGAGTGCACTTATCCCACTGTCTTTGTCACTGATGAGTTTATTACACAGGACTAGTTCCAATTTCTACTTTCTGCTCTGAGTTGCCCACTTTGGCTACTGCAGCAAGGTTTGCATACAGGTTTTGAGTGACTGTTTTGGTTATGTGCATCTTAAATCCATACCTGCCTGTGTGGAAGTGAGAGTAGAGCCTCTGGGGCTGATACATCTACTTGTGAAAACACAGGTACAGGGAGTCAGGGAGTGACAAGTATCTTTGCCCACTGTTCCAGGGCTGCATGCCATACCAGCTGCAGGTATTCCAAAGGAAATTCTCTTCAGATAAAACAACTGAAAGCTGGGAGGCATACTGCAGTGATTTCCAAAGTATTTTAACTCATGGGCTCAAAAAACTTTTTGTAAATATATGGTCTTGCTATATGTCACCTTAACTGCAGGAATTTTAATACACACTTCATTTGAATCATTCTTAATGCAACAACTTAACTTCGCATTCAGTTGTAATCCCTTCACTCAGTTTCTCTTAGCCTTTAAGCACATTTACACTGCATGTCTATTTTCTACTCTTCATTTAAGTTATTTCAAATATTTTTTAAGTTATTGGGATCTAGGTTTTATTGTTAAACTATATCAGTCAAATATGACATGGAGCATTCCTAACAACTGAGTGTGGAATGCATTTTTTCTCTATTCAGATAGTCTGCAATATTAAAAATATTTGTTTAATAGTAAGTCTTTACAATTTTTTAAGTAGTAGTTTGTTTCTAGAAATATTTAATTACAAAAAATATAGTCTGTCCCCGATTGCTGTAAGGAAAATAGCTCAATCTGTAAAGAGAAAGATTTGCTTAATAAATGGTGTTCACAGAACTGACTAAAAGAATCATTCAAGCTGAATGTTGCAGCTCAAACAGGAGCAGGATCAGCAAACAATACTGAAGAGGGGAATTTTAAGAATTCTTCCAGACAGAAATTGTAGCACTGGGGAAGGGGCAGAAACAGAAAGTAGTTTCACAAAAAGCTCAGAAAGCACTGGAAGCAGAAAAAAGTCAAATCAGACTGGCAAGGGCAGCAGCATCTGAGCATTTGGCTGTCAAACAGGCAGAGCAGGTCCCATCCTCTTAGTGAGCATCACCCAGGTGGCCTCTGGCTTGCCCTCCTCCCTTTGGAACCAGTTTCAGGGGGCACTGCCTGAACACTTTGCAGAACTCTGCACACCTGCAGAGTCCAGGGGCCAGAGCTGCCTGGGGAAACGTGAGGACCAGCAGGAAGAGAGAGGTGTCACTCCGAGAGATGTGTCTCTCAGGATGTACGCAGAACAAAGCAAGGGAAAAGGGTTTGTCCTCCAAGAGCCTCACCCCAAAAAGTCCTCTCCTGTCACTTGTTCCAGCTCACACATAGATGCACACACACACACACAACCACTCTTGACTATGGCTAAGCACATGGGTGTGCACAGTTATTATGTGACCTGCCAAGCATGTAATTTTTGCTTTTTTATGAATCATGTATTTAGATTAAAAATTTACAGTATTGCATTTCCTCTGGTAAAAATAATAAAGGGAGGAAAAAAAATTGAACAAGAAAATACTCTGAGATTAATTTTTTTCTTTTTGATCAACTGATTTATATGATGCTGTTATTGGGAATAGGATATAAAAGTACTGTAGAAGCCTTCTTGTAAGTTTTATACTAGTGGTATAATAATGCCATGTTTTATATGCCTACTTAATACTTTTACAATTCTCTGTTAAGATTTATGCCATACAAATATAAATATTTTTCTTTTATCACTTTTTAGTCTCTATAGCAAAAGCAGTACATAATTGTATCCGTCATTTCTGTTTTCTCTTTCTTGGAAATTGTTTTTAATACAGAGAAGGCTAAAGAGACTTAATTTTCTGTATTTCCCCCATTAACCCTATCATCCATTCCCATTTGACAATGGTGCTGTTTGACCCCCACTTTTAAAATTGCTTCTCTTCAAAATTTGAATGGTGTCAAAGAGAGAGGAAACCCAAGGCAAAATTAAAAAGTGGCAGTGGGAACTTAAGCATCTTTCCCAAATGTTTCATTGGTCTGAACAAAGAGCAAATTTGTCTCCATAATTTCTGTGGTTGTTTAAAAGCATTAAAAATGATCAGGAAACAGATATAGCAAACCTCATGGTTCAAATGTTATGCATGCTTTTCAGGCTGTGTGGGAACACACCTCTATTTGAGTGGGAAAATACACAAAATATGACAAAACTAACTTGTTAAAAGGAATTCAGTTTTTAATTTTTTCTGCCTTCAAAAATGTCCTGAGGAAGATTTTTCCACACAATCCAAGGCAGAAAAGAACATGGGTTGTACTAGAATTTATGTATTCCCAAATTCCGTCGCTGTTAGGAAAAAAACCTTATCATTCAATGACATTTTTAGTTCTAATTGTAAAACTAAAAGTAACACAAGATTTCATTTTTGTTTTCATGTTATATTAACGGTGTTGTGTTAAAAGTGTTGAGTTATGGGTTCTATGATTTCAGTGGTGAAGTCTGAAAGTTTGAGCATCCTCATCTAAACTTCTTACCTTTCCCTTCAGCCTGTTTAGGGATAAGCACATTATCACAATGGCGTTGTCTCCCAGCAGTGAGATATTAGATAACCATCATAAGTGTATAAACAATTTGTTGTTATGTGTTGCATTTTTTGTGAATGAATACATGTAGGCTGAGGGAGTGCAGTTAAATTTGCTGTGTTTTCTTAGCACGTCTGTGTCAGTCACAGGAATTGAACTGGAGGATCCCTGGTCTTAGGCACATTACCTACCACTATTTTTTTTTGCAAAAATAAAAAAGGATCAGTGTTTCCTGAGGCACTACTGTGCATGTTATTACTGCTTTATATCACTTTTTAGATCTGAGTTGTCTGATGTATTGAATAATGAAATTAAGGCTTGTGAAGGATGGCTGAACCACAAAATATCCCCTGGGGTGAGCTTGCTTTTAATAGGGATTTTTTTTTTTTAGGAATGGAGGGCAGCAAAGGAAAAGAAAAGACCTCCACTTTAAAAAAGAAATAAAAATTTCTGCAATAGAGCCAACATCATCTTTTCCCCCCACACTTCCTCCTCGTGCTCCCCTGCCCGTTTAGCAGTATTTTCCTTGTGTGATTGAGAAGCCCTTAGTGTTGCTCAGGGGAAAGGGCTCACGCTGAGAAGTAAGGGATCCCAGTTGTACACTTAATCAAAGTGGCATGCTCCACACTTTTGTTTCTGAGCAATTTCCGTAGCAAAGGCATGCGATCTGTGTGCTGTGCCTGCATGAATCAAGTCCAAAGTTTGCAACTGACTCAGTTGTTACTCCTGCTGACAGGCAAAAGGTTCTTTTGGGGGAGGCAGGGGATGAGGTTCAACTCGATTCAGGTTGCTAAAAGGGAATGAAAAGGACGAATTGAAAACCACAAATAGTGGGATGAGAGATTACAGATAGCAAACAATAACTGTCCATGGTAAACTGTTGATTGGGGTATCTGTATCAGGTGATGTTTGTAGTCTCTACATGTAGTATGATGGAAAACAGATTAGGGCAGTGAAAGTAGAACAACAATAGAGTCTGATTCTTTGTTTTCACTTTTCAAAGGCTTTTTTCTGCTTCTTTCCTTCCTTTTTTTTCTTTTTTCTTTTTTTTTTTTTTTTGATAAGGCCCAGGAAATTGTTAGCAACATGCTGGTGGGAACCTATGGAAAAGAATACACGCTGTATCAATGGTGCAGCTCTTATCCCAAGAGCTGTGTTGGTGGGTGTGGGAATAGCAGGCTTTCAATGTGAGCTGCTGCAATGAGATAGCATTGAGAAACCAGGGCAGGGAACAGCACAGATTTAGTCTGGGGAACCAAGGGCTTTATCCAGCAGTAATGTGTGTAAGGACAGACAATGTAACACTATAGTTGGTTTCACAACAAAGAACTGTAAAAGGATTTGATAGTAAGGGATTGGCAGAAAAGCTGAATGTATCTGTACAGTGCAGTAAGTGTTCTCTTTTTAAAGGTATTTAACTAAAACAACTTAAAAAGACAGTACTTAAAGTTGTTTGGGTTTTTTTTTTATTATAGATATTATTTTAGAGTAGGGTCATTTAAAAACAGAGAGTAAAGGACTTAAGTAAAGCAGTAAAATACCTAAGAGGGTATTTTTTTTCAACAAGGGTACAAGGAAGAAGAAGAGGCATGTGTGATAAAAACAGAACTGACAGGTCTTTTTTACAGAGGTCTGTTTACTTACTGTATTTGATTTCTGAGCACCTTTATGGCCATCATCACCACCAAATCACCCAGCCTGTATTTTGTTTTCAAATTTTAATTGCAGAAAGTTTTGCCTGTGACTTTAGCAAGACCCCACACAATCAGTGGAGCTACCTGGGCTTGAAATAAACCTATGGCTTTATGAAGTCTGTGTGGTAAAAAGATAACTATTGCCACAGCATACTCATGCTGGCTGTCCTTCAGAATGAAATAGCATTTCTTCGTTTTTATAGCAGCTGTCATTAGCATTGAAAGCTAAAAAAACTTTGTAAATCCTCAATGTGCCAGTGCTGGTGTGTTTGACCAAAGGTATTAGTGATTAAGTGATCCCGTGTATTGGTAACAGTTCTTCTGTAGGAAAGATGACTGAGAAGGAAAATTAGAATGGAACTGTATTTTGCCCTTGTGTCTGGTGACCTTTCTAGCACAGGAAAATATTCTGGCAAGACAGGTAAAAATCAATTGGGAATGTGGGAAAACTTTCATGTTTTCTGTCTGGTAGTTGCTGGTCAGGGCTTTTTGAAGATCCCAGCAAAACCATCTTTGATTTAAAAAATCATGCAAATGGATGCTTAGGTTAAAAGCACGTAGATCTCTGCTGTATAGTTAGTGAAATTTCCATTGAATTTGGAACAATGTTTATCTAGCCTGCTCTGCAGTGTGTGGACCTACCTTTGAACTTAAAACACCAAACTGTATTTTCTGGGTTTGTGACCTGCATGACTTCCATTAGGGAGTGAACAGAAGCATCAAATTCCACTGCAATACTCTTAAATGGAAAGATGCCCTTAGGAATCCCTCCTGTACAATTATGTGGTTAACATTTTGAAATGTAAGTGAATGGCTGCCACTCTGTCAGTACTTTCAGATTAATATTGTATAAAATGCTAGCCACATTGTCAGTCTCCAGAACAGTGCATTTTGGACATCTGATGATCCAGAATAATATGGCATCTTTCTGACCACAAAGTAGCCTATAAAGGTCTGCAGCCAACTTGCCTGGTTCTTGAATGCTATATCATTTATCAGGCAAGATACTTAAAAACAAGAAATAGAAGGATTCTGAAAATCCATTACAAGCTTAAGAGACAAAATCATAAATTTTAAAAAGGCACATGTGACTAATAAAACTGGGTTTGCCTACATTTGTACAGCAAAACTGAAGAGTGTTAAGTTTTTCACATTGTCTTGCATGCATTTTTAAATGAACTTTATAGAGCATTCTATAAATTCCCTGTGCATAAACAGACTACATGATGTATGTCTACATTCCCAGAGCTTCTTGTTGGACATTCACTGCTTGTCAGCAGGCAGCAAGAGGCTAAATAAAATTAATGAAAGAAAATGCTTTTGGGATGGGGGAAAGGAAGGGTTAGAGGCAAGATTAGGGTGAGTAGAGTCTTCTTAACAACATATTTTCATTTATTTCACTGTAATATCTTTTTTTTCTAACTGCATAAACTTCAAAGATAATACGAAATTGGAATTAGGAATAGCACTGCTTTGTAGTGAATGTATTGCAAGATTCTTAAATAATTAAATTATTCCAGTTCTTAAAATGGAGTGTAATTAGTCATTAATGAGCAAAATCTGTTGCTGTGCAGAGTTGATATACTCCATGCAGACCATCCTTAAGTTTTACAGGATTTGGTTTAATTTCTAAATGTATATGTGTGGTAAAAATCAACTGTTGTATATCTCTTAAGATAATCACTAAATTAGCTAGTAAGTTACGTAACATATCAAATATTTAATTTTTGAATAATAAATTATAGATTTGTCAATGACTTAATTTTCTGCTTCTGTTGAATGAGCAGCTTCGTTTAGAAGCATGGTGAGGAACGTTTTGACATTAACAGGGATTAATAAATTTTAAAGTGATAGGCTTGGCACATGAAGATGACAGCTTTTCACTCATAAACTTACAGTTCAAATTCATGCTACACAGGTCCTGCAGGAACAACATGGATATATAAGAGCCATAGGATATGCAATACATAGGAAATACAGGATATATGTTATATCTTGTTCTAGGGAGTTAAGTCTGATGAGAAGAGTTTATTTTCTCAATTTGCACTAACTAAAAGATAACCTTTAAAACTATATGAGCATAAAGGGTAAAAAAGGAATGGAACATGACGCCCTGAGAGAGGAGGTCAAGGCTGCTGCACATTCAAGACACTATTAGAAATTTACATTTCTGCTCTTGGAGTAAATTCCCTAGTACTGAACTAAGCAGGTGTCTCAGAACCAGTGAACAGCTCCCACCCTTGAAAACATTTAGGGTTATGTACCTTGTGGGTTTAAGCCAACCAATAATGGCAGCTTCTTTCTATTGTTAAAAACAAGGTGGAAGAAGCAGCAGCAAAATAGGAATGGGATCATAGACTATTTCATTAGGAAAACACATTTTCCTAATGTTGGCACTTCAGAAAAATGCAGTTAATCTTAGCTAAATAAATACCATGTGTTTAAAAGTGTGGTTAACCTGAATAAATTGTAGGAGTTTGCTCCACAAGCCAGTCATTAAGAGCTTATGGTGTACAGCACAGACTTCAGTGAGCTAATTAAGGCTATTTCAAAGATGAAGAGCTCTTTAGACTGGTGTTCTATGTTTTGTTATTTTTCATCTCATTTTCTTTCTTGTCAGTGGGTCAAATTCTTTTCCTAGTGAAGTGCTGAACCTTTGCTTTAGTCAGTCACACAAACTAGTTACAGAAGGGAAATGCTGATATTAAGAATACACCATTTAATCGTT
This sequence comes from Passer montanus, assembly GCF_014805655.1. Taxonomy (NCBI): domain Eukaryota; kingdom Metazoa; phylum Chordata; class Aves; order Passeriformes; family Passeridae; genus Passer; species Passer montanus. The sequence goes on from NW_024366591.1 coordinate 2,406,400, forward strand.
GCAAGAACTCTCTGACCCTTTAGTGAAACACACAGTACGTACCATGAAAATACAAATACTTCACACTCAGATGACTCTGTTTGATATAATCATATGTTCTCTTTGTAGTTCTTTAGGTCATGACTCAATCTCAGTAATGCTAGGCAGAGAATGATGCTAGTGTTGCTGAAATATTCTTGTTGCTTTATATAGAAATTGGCATAACATTAATGGCTAGTGTGCAGCAAATGTTCCTTAACATGGGTAAGTGAGAAAAAAAGGTGTGATCTGTTTTCCTTTGTTCATCTTTCCTGAAATCCAGCAAATTCAACATGAGACTTTTAATTTGTTTGGCTGACCAGGGTCAGTCAGAATTTTTTGTGTTTAACAGATTGGTCACATATTTGCACAGGTTGCCCAGAGGAGTGGTGGAGTGTTTGTCCTTTGTTCAAAGCAGAATTGGACATAACCCTGCTGTACCTGACCCTGCTCTGAGCAGGATGGGTATCAGAGAACACCTCAGCTGCTCTCTGATTCTCCAGTTAGCATGGGCATCTGTGAAATTAGTGAAAAGAGAAATGATTAGAGAGAATTTGATTTTGTTAAAGCACTGGTCTCCCTAAAGGACTGAACATTTTAAAACATAAATGTAACTTCAGGTTTGTTAGTGAAGAAGAGAGAATAATATTCAGCATTTTGTCATTCCAAAATATCCTTGGTGGGACATGCTGACCAGGCATGATTGACTTCTTCATGCACTTCCACATAAACAGAAAAATGAAGAAAAATTCAAAAAGACAATGGAAGAGAGCATGGAACCTTCTACAACAACAAAAAATTTAACATTTCCAAAATAAGTTTTAGGCCAAATAACAAAAAATTATTTAAGCTGTAAAAAACATACAGGGAATTACATGACTGATTTGGGAAAATTCAAGAATTTGCATAAATAGAAGCTAAGCAATGGCATGAAAAGCTAGAAATACAGGTTGATGAAAGGTTTCCATCAATAAATAATTCACTTTGGAAAAGAGACACTCAGGATACCAAGATACCTTTTGTGTTCTATTTTTCTGTACTACATTCAAATTGCTAATAAAAACTACATCTACAATATGTGCAAATCAAGGTGAGGTCTGATTTGGAAGTGCAGAATAACCCTCAGTTCTTGCTTTAGGCTTCCTAACTTTCATAATCTCCTTCATGCAGGAACTGTTCTGCAGTAAGAGAGGGTAATAAGGTCTTGCTGCATTAGAAGAGCATTTTTCTTTCAATGGCATGTGCTACCAAGTTCATCCTTGCCCTAAGAATTTGGGATTTCATGTAGAAGGATGACGTATGTAGAAGGGTGATGCCTTGTAAAGTCTGACCTAGAACTGAGGCTAGATGGAGTTGAAGAATAAAGTAGGGATTTATTAAAAGGCCTCAATAGATCCACCTTGGGCAGCACAAGAGCCCAGCCAGGTCTGCACCCAAGAAGAACCCAAAATGATCACAAAATGGACAACCGGTCACGGGGTCTCACACTTTTATAAGTTTTGGTCCATTTGCATGTTGGAGTTAATTGTCCAATTACAGCTTTGTTATGAAGTCCAATCCTTTTTTTTCCTCTCTTCAGTCCACATTATTTATGCTCTTGGGCCTGAAATTTGGATCATTTGTCCTTGGTCCCCAGCTAGAGAAGGAATAGTTTTGTCTCCTTATTCTGTGAAGAGAGCTTACCATCCCTTAGTTGAAGCTCAGAACTACATACTAAAGCAGCACAGAATCTGAAAAATAGAAAAGATAAAACCTGAGGCATCAGTGGCCATATATTCTCTGGACAGATTTCTTCTCTGTTCCGTGGAGGTAAAACTGCTCTGTTGCTGGATTTGCCTTCATTGTATGGCTGTTTTAAATGCATTCAAAATAATGTAGAATAAAAATTAATTCCTTTCAATATGTTATTGAACATAATTATTGTTAATTAATCAACTGAGTTTTAAACCTTTTCCAAATGCTTCAATGAAAGTCACTGTAACAGTGCAAAGCATTCTCATTCAAGTATTTAGTAATCCTTGTAACTTCAGTAAAACATCTTCAAACTCTTAGAAACTGGCAAATTAGCTATTTTTTGGGCAGTGTTTGCAAAACACACACACACTGTAAAATTACTTGTTTTGAATTTATGTTAAACTGGTAGTAAAAATACATATGGTTACTTTCACTGCTGAAGATGTGCTGCTGTGTGTTGATCATCCTTTAGTGCATTTTGAATGATAGTTAGTCTGTGGGGACCGGTGAAGACCTCCAATTAATTATTACTGGAGAACATGAAATCATAAACAAAATTCCTTGTAATAAATTTTTAAAATGAGATTGCATGTTTTATTTACGGTACTGGTCCATTTTGGGGCTTTAAATCTATGAACGAAAACAAACATGCTTTTTATCAAACTGAAATAAAAATATCAATAGTATTTCTTTCTTATCAAAGTAGGACACAATATATGAACTGGTCTTCTAAATAACTGCAGGGAGAGAAGCAAGGGAAGAAGGAGATTTACTTTTCTCTGATTGATAGCGAGAGATTGAGAATGTATATAAACAATGTGGAAAACAGCAAATGCTTCCGAGCATTGTGAGATCAATTAATCTTTCAGGTAGCTGATATGATGGAATTATTTTAAAGGAAGTATTTGTTAAAGACATAGTTAATAACTAAGAACTCTCATAAATGTCACATTTTTACAGCAGAAATTTGGTTTGGTTTAGACAGAGGAGAAGCAATGCTGAGAATATGTAATATTTTCAAATATGCTGGGTGACAAAAGCCTGCCACAGACACACAGTTAAAGGTGCTTTTTGTCCCATAGGGATTACAGCTGAATTTTTAAAAGGAAATATGATCAATAACCAATAAAATAAAAGATGAGAATCACCCAAATCTTTCACTAGAATCTTGTACCACCTTTTTTTTTTTCCCCCTTTTATTTTTCTTTTAGGTTCAGCCCATCTTCCTGGAAAATAAAAATGCACAATAGATATGTTGCAGTTTAATGGACAAATGTCAATAGATGAGAAGAAGGGCTTCTTTAATTGAACTGTGTGGAAATCCTATAGTTAGTTTGCTGGGATTTTTTTCCTTGCCACTGAAAATCCTCCTATTACAAGCAATATGCCTTCTTCTCTCTGTTCCACTGGGAGAATTTACTTTTCCTTTCACCCAGTCAAACTGTTCCCATTCTTCACAGCTCTGACCCTAATTAACCAACACCTTCACAGGACGGGGATATATCAGTGTGGATTCTGGCTCTGGGAGTTGTGTGATGACACCAGGATATCTAAATGTGTTTTAAGCAAAAACCTGTATCACAGTGATAGGTGCCTACTGGAGCCTGCAGACATTTTGAAGAGCTTCATCCAAATGAATCTACAGGTCTTGCAAGTGGGAGACTGCTGGTCCAAGTAGACCCAGTAATTCTTCATCAAAGGAGTATTTGGGCTCTTTTCCTAACGGGATGAGTTTCTGCACTAGCTAGATAGACAGCTATGTCCATGACCTATATTGCTGCTTCTCTCTTTATTCATATGGAATTATAAAGTTGTAGCATAGTGCCAGGGCATTGCTGTGTCTCAGTTGAGTTTTCTTAAATTCTTAATTCCTTTAATCTCCCTGTGATAAAATTGTACCTAATTTATGCAATCCCTTTCTCCTTCATTAGAAAAGACATCATCAAATCATTTCCCCATTTCCCATCATTTTCTTCTAGGTGCTGGCTTGCTTTCATGCATGGAGCTGTCACTGCCATGCACCACAAGATCCTCTCCAACAGAAATTTGAATCAATGCTAGTATTCCATGAGTAATATAGAATGCTGGAAAGATCCCTATATAAGAGGAAGCTGTAATGAGCTCAGGCCTGCACATCATAATTAGGGTCATCTTATATAACTTTAGTTTTGTGAAGGTCACTTGTCTCATACAAACTATTTTTCGGGGATCTGTTTGTGCCAAGGGAGGTGAAATAAGTACCCACAGAAAGGAAAAAAATTCCAACTGTATTAGACAGCTGCTGTAGGGATAAATGATCATCTGGGTGAATTCTGACAGCTGAATCAAAAACCTGATATTTTAACATATAAAGTTTTTTAAGGTGTCTGTAGAACCTTGACAAACTCCTATGTTTTATTTGAAAGTGACAGAAGAGAGGTTTTAGTCTCTGTACTCTTGAAGATTTTCAAAATTTGGCTGCATGAGTCCTGAGAAATCTGAATTACCTTTGAGCTCAGCCTTTCCTGGAGCAGGTGATTGGACTTTATAGCCTCCATAGGGCCTTCCTAAACTAAAGGATTTTAGTTTTCCAGATCAATGAATTCCATCTTGGTGCTTAATTTCCATTCTTTGATAACTAAAAAACCTAAGAGTTAAACAATAATATCTGCAGGCCCTCTTCTGTGCTATTGCTTTGAAAAGTTTCGTCACCTTATTCACAATGAATAATTGTTTTTGTTATTCTCACAATGAATAATTGCTTTTGTTATTCTCTTGTTACCATATAGATGTGTGCAGAATTTTAAGAAATATATCTGTTGGAAATAGCTGAGATAGGATTTATTAGGGTAAATTTTATTTGCTAAATAATCTACATAGTCTTTAAAAATGTTTCAAACAAATCCAAAAATTAGAAGACTAATTTGGAAAATTTTCCAAAAATGTGTTCGGTAGTAATGGTAATCCCCATTCTTGTGGAACACAAACTTTTTTTTGTTAAAAATATACAGTGTTTGCACATTTTTTATTAATTTCAGTGCATCCCATCTCTTTTCTTGTTCCTTCTACTATTTTGAAATAATTCCCCTCATAAGTTACCTGAGCTTTATTAAGTTTGTTGTGTACCTTTTCCTTTTAACTCTTAGTTAATGTTTCTGTGACACCCACCTACAACAACTTCCAACCTTCTCTCAGCCCTCACACGGCGAGTAACCTCTTTAACTATCAGGTTATTGTCATCCCAGGCCCACTGTTGTACTTCCAACCCAGAGTTCCTCCCTTTGCTCAGACTTTCTGTGTGTTTAATTTAGGTGTTTAATTACCAATAGAGCTTTTAAGCTGAAGTTTACTGACATATTGGTAGCACTAAATGTCATATGGGACTTCTCAGGACTGAACCTTTCAGATCAGCATTTTCTAATTTAGCAGTTGAAGAGGAACTTTTGTGGCTGTAGCTGCAGCACCAATAAAAACAAACAAAATGTGAGGCAGTAAGAATTGTATTAGACATATCCGAGTTTTAGTACAGGGGTTTAGATTAAGCTGAGGAATTGTCCTGCAGTGTCAGAATCTGGAGAGGACTGATGCTCTGAGATGGACACACAGCATGTGATGGCCCCTCAGGCAGTCAGTCCCTCAAGCACTTTAAATGCCACAGAAAAGTGGGCAGATCAAATCACTAATTTTTATTATCATTTTCATTCTGTTCCTCGTATTCTTGTTAAAACTCTGAGTTACAGTAGCATGTTTTCTCCTCTGCTGCCCCTCAAATAGTCAGTTCAAGCTTAACCTTCTAGACTTTTGCAAGTGACTCTCAAGTCCAATTTTCACCAGTTATGAAAAATTTCAGTGTAAGAAATCCAATTTCGCATCACAAGTTTCCCATATGTTCCAAAATTTATATTCACAACAAATAATACTAAAAAGCTTTCACAAATATTTTCATATGAGTATTTAAATGCATGGCTTTGGATGGTGGGGAAAAAAATAAGATGAAAAAAATATTCCTTTGTGGTAAACATTTGTTTTATAAAAGTAAACAAATAAAATATTCCTGAAGTACTTAGCCATCAGTATTTGAAGGCCTGTGGCAGCATCTGAAAGACAAAAAAGGAAATAATTGATTAGTGGATTTGTTTGATCTGCTCAGGGATCAAAGGGACAAATACTGTCTACAGGGATGAAAGGATGGAGAACTACTCTCCATACTGCCTCAGTTATCTGGTTATTCAGATGTTCTTGCAACATGTTAGTGATGTGTGTACCTGACCCTCTGTAGTGCTTGAAGAAAAAAAAAATCCCAAATTAGGTGTACTGTACTATTGTGCTGCAATTCTGAAAGGCTTCTCAATAATCAGACATGAAAAATGCTGTTTAAAGTCTGTGAGAAGGAATACTGCATCTGTTTTTCAGTTTGTAAGCAGTATTGACTTTGTCTGTAATACAATTGTGACAATGTCATTTTTACTTGTTTGCCCCCTTCCCACATATGGAATGTCTAGAATTTGGTTTTGGGGTGTCTTAATGCACCACAGCAAAATATACATCTATTTTATGTACTGTGTGATGGTACAACACTTATCTCTTTGCTCTTCCTGTAGATATTACTGGTTTGTTTTGGTATATTCTTGTAGAGGAAGAGTGATGTATTTCAGAATCTTGGGTGTTTTTCTTTCTCAAGGTTTCTATTGCCAGTCAAATGCACAGTTATGTGTATGCACATATCCTACATTAGTATGAATCTGTGTACCAAGTGGTGCTTTTACTTATCTCTGTTTACATTAATTTAGAAGTTATTAGGTTATAATATAGCTCTGGGTAATCTTGCACTTGGGCGGGTATTTGTTCACAATGCTGGTTACCAGCAGAGAGGAGGAGTGATCTCTGACACTGTCAGTTATCCTGGGAAGATCACCAGAGAAAAATGAGCATATTCTCAGGTGTCTGTTTGCTCTCTAGGGATTTGTGACCCCACTGAAAACCAGTGGAACTCCAAAGATGAGAAAAATTACTTGACTAGACCAACCTTTTCAGCTGTATTTGTACACAAGGTGTTCAGTCTGTCTGATCTGATGATGCACTCATTTGCTTTGAAATATGTGTAGACTCTTGTAAAGATGGAGGCCAGAAAACACACTTGCAAAAAACCACTTTTTTTCTGTGTGTGAAAGCATTTCAGTTCCATAACCACTGTCACAAAGCCTTTGTCAAATTATGGCATTGTCAAGGCTACTCAGTTAAGTAAGTGTAGTATCTGAATTTAACAGTTGATTTACAGTTGAATTTTTGGGATACTTCACAAAACTTATAGCAGTTATTTGGTACCTTTTAAAATATTTAAATCAGATGGTGAACCTTGAAATTATAAGAACAAGGACAGTCATTCCTACTGACTGTTGGGTACAGTACACTCACTGTTTGCTAGTGTGGGAGACTTCTAGTACCCCTTTTAAAATCTTGCCCAAAGGCTGAATAGAAAGAATTGGAAGGCAGTCAGAGAGCCATATGTCATGTACAGGTCCTGTTATAGATGGAGCGCCTTTATAAGTGGGGTGTAGTAAGGACATTCACATTCAGTTTAATCAGGATTCCCAAAACCACATAACCCTCACCCTTTAAGGCACCTCACCAAGTTTGTGTTTATTTATGAGTCATTAGAAACACAAGATATTTATGCCATTTTAGTTTATACATTCTCCATACTGAATGAGGTTATGAGGGAGACAAGAGACTTGTTGATGGTCTGATGACATCACAATGCCAGTCTTCTCCCTCTGACATTTTCTGTAGCCATCTCCAGTTCTGAAGAAGAGGTATTCTCTTTCCCCTCTCACCAAAGATTTGAGGCTTTGTGAAAATATTAGTTCATTCCTTCTTATACAAATCTTTTCCTTGCTGGTTGAGCCATGAGTTAAAAAAGCTGCTGTGTTCTGCATGGGATCTGCTTATTCTGCACAGTAAAACTGCCTGAACAGCTGTTTGATGCAGATTGCCAGATTGCCTCATAAAACTCCCTGGTAGTCAGAAATCAGAAGTCCTAAATGACCCTGGATTAGAATAGCTTTTGCACATCTTATAAAAAAACCTTTTACCTATTTCTTCTGCTCATATATAAAGAGAGCAATAGCTAAAGGTCTGGACAAAAAGATTTCCTAGCTTCTTTCACTACATGCAGATTTTTCCAGATGTCCTTATTTTAGAAATTCTTAGATAGTCCAAACCTTTGGTATGGAATTTGTTATGAAGCTGCATCAGGGGAAGTTCACACTGGACATTATAAAAAAGGTCTTGGTCATGTGGTTTAATTGTAGGTAGCCCTGTGAGGAGCAGGGAGTTGGACTTGATGATCCTCATAGATCACTTTTAACTCAAGACATTCTATAATTCTATACTGGAAAGTTTAAAGCCTGTTCTTCAAATTTTGAAAAGTTGAGAGGAGGTAAATCCAGAAAACATCAAAATAAAACAGGCTTTAAGTTCAGTCTGTGAAAAACTGAGTTGATGGAGAACACAGCTATAAATTTTAAAGCATGTCATAAACAGTTAACATGAGATGTGTAAAAAACAAACTATCCAGTTCTACTGAAATTCTTGTAGGAAGGATTTGGAAAAAAAAAAGAAAAGTACAATATGACTTATTAGGTTCAGGAAGCTGATATCTAGTTTTCCTGACCAAAATGTTTCTAGCTTAATATTCAGATAAAACTCAAATATTAATAATGATAGAAAAAGATTCCTATTGTAGTCGGGAGCAGTCTGTTACATATGGGTGTAGGCCGTGTTTTGAATATTTTTATTTTTTTGTTTTATTGTAATATTGTACTTTATTATGCAAACCCATGAAACCTACAAAACAATAAGGCACAGCTTTTACCATTCTTCAATAATGGACAAAAACCAGAAAAACTCACTTAAGAAGAATTTTATTACTGTTAACAGAGCTCTAAATTGTTTGTCAATGGTCAGAAAAAAATGTAGCTGCTGTGCACTCTCGACCCTTCAGCGGTAGCTTGCTGCCTAAGTTGTTTATTCACTGAAAACATTTATGCAAGGGACAGGGGTGGAGTAGATGCTGAACAGAATCTCTGTGATGGGATAAGGGCAAACCTCTTGGAAGAATTTGTGAAGGAAAAGTTCAGATTTGTTTCATCCTCTTAACCAACCTGAGGCTCTCCTTTTCTACCTTCCTCTCTTGTCTTTTTAAGAATGCAAAAAACACATATCACTTGGGTATTCTTAGCTAGGTCTTCTTCTCTTGCTGACTAGGTAGCATAAGCCTGGTGCTGTGCCTCAGCTGACACACAGGAGGAGATTCTGTTTTATTTAGAATACACATACCTTCTGCTGCTGCTTGTTGAGCTCCACCTGTAAACTTTTCATGGTTTGGGTTTTTAAACAAACATCACAATGAACTTCATATCTCTGAGCCCTGAAGAAGTCTCAGTAGGATACACAGGAATTTGGCATTAATTAGAGCCTTTAGTAGAAATGTCAGAAGGGGATGCAGCTACCCTAAAGTGTCACACAAAATGAACCATTTTTTGAACTGCCATATTTCTCAACAGCAGGCTCTTTTTATGTTGAAAGACCACGTAAATCAGGCCACATCACCAGGAAAATAAAGGAACTCCAATGTTATTATCAGAGTCAACTCAAAAAACTTTTTCTTTTTCTTCACTACTTTGTTTCTGAGTTTAGGTTGAAGCTGTAACTTTTGGAAAGAAGCAAAAATGATAATTACTACATATTAAACAGAGAGTTCCAAATTACCTGCTTGCATGTTTAATAGTAACCCTTTCCAAAGTGCTACTCCAGTAACGATGGTAGTAAAATATGTATTAAAGTCAAATAATCTAGTACAGATTCAAAAATCAAGTAAGCCTTTCTTACATGGTCATTTCAGGTAATGTGGGGGTTCTTAAATAAGAACAGAGGTCTTAAAAAAGTAAAAGTGACTTTGAGTCTTCTTTACATCATTTCTTTCTGAGACCAACAAAAACACTACTGTTTTCCTATTGCAATATTTTATGACAATTTGAGATTTCCTATTTCCGTAAAGGAGCTACTTGTGAAAGGAGAGAGTGCCCAGTGTGAGAGTGGAGAACACATTCATCCTTTGTGGATACACTCATTTATTTTTCGAGGGCTACCATTGGTGGAGTTTCCACTACCAGTTGCAGTGGATGCTCTTGTAACACAGATAACACAGATCCACAGCTGGGATTAATATTATTTTAGGATGTTACAACATAGATATTTGCATCTGAATCACATGCTCTGATGCACTCCTTAGTCTGTAGAGGAGATTTCAGGAAGTTATTAATTTTAGCCAATGAAACACTGAAAATAGCTGAGGTGATCCCTATCCTTAGATAGCCTCTGTTGATGTAGGCACAGCCCAGACAGTTTAGTGGAGGAATGGACACGTGCAATGTGGACATCTGAGCTGAGATAGGATGAATGCCAGTTCAGCTGAGGACCTCACTGTTTTGCCTAGATCTACTCAAACATAACTTCCATTACTTTTCTCAGATAAGAGCTCTGGTTACTAGGCCAAGGTATCAAAGTAATTTTGGGGAAAAAATATACAACAGGTACGAGCTGTAATTGCTATAAAACTGAAATACATGAAAGAAAGCTCCTCTCATATGACCAGGTGTCTTTCTGATATCTCAATGAGCTCTGGAGAAGTAATAATAGAAATCATGAAGATCAATGCAAGCAATGATAATTTACTTTATGAGAATTTCTTTGAAGTAATTGACTGTAGTAATTATTGCAACAATAACCCAGATTGTCTGTGTTGGTTGCACTGGATGTTAGCTACAGACAGAGGTGGTTATAATCCTAGTAATGGTACAACCTATGGTGGGAATGCAAAATAGTTTCATTTGCTCCTAATAGACATGCAGTGTTTGTGGACAGGTAGAAATATCTGTCTAGCACAGTATTTTGAGTTAAAGTATGGCCAGCAGGACCATCTGGAATCCAGTCTGCTTCCTCAAATGAATGTGAGTAAGAGTGTCTGAATAGCTGGGGCACTGTAAAATAACCTTTTAGTAAACCTCAGTGGCAGTTTTGGGTTCTCAGTAGCTCCCATGAATTAGTGACACCACAGTTCAGGCACTGCAAAAGTACTGCACTCAGGTACACTGTGGTGAGCTGTGAATCAGTACCAGGTTCACTGACCTGGAGGTATAAGTATAGACATTTATGCCTAGAGAATCAAGGCATTAAATTCCTTGTTTGTTTGTGTGTATGTGTGGTGGGAACAGATGAAACACCTCAGTCTGCTTCCTCAAATGAATGTGAGAGTGTCTGAATAGCTAGAGCACTGTAAAATAACCTTTTAGTAAACCTCAGTGGCGGTTTTGGGTTCTCAGCTCCCATGAATTAGTGACACCACAGTTCAGGCACTGCAAAAGTACTGCACTCAGGTACACTGTGGTGAGCTGTGAATCAGTACCAGGTTCACTGACCTGGAGGTATAAGTATAGACATTTATGCCTAGAGAATCAAGGCATTAAATTCCTTGTTTGTTTGTGTGTATGTGTGGTGGGAACAGATGAAACACCAAAACCACTGAAAAGGGAAAGATAGAAATGCAATGGGATAATCTTACCAGTCAGTATCTTTAATGAACTTCCCTTTCCAAAACACTGCCTTTGATATCTATATCTATAGCTATGTCATCTATATCTATATCTATATCTATATCTATATCTAATCTATATCTATATCTAATCTATATCTATATCTATCTATTTCTATATATCTATATATATCTGACTGATATATTTTATATCTGACTGGTAGTCTGGCCCCTGACTTGGGCACGGAACTACTTATTGCAGGTGCTTGAGAAGAGAAAGTGTGGTGAAGATAGAATCAAAAGGTGCAACATTACGTTGGTTAAAGTTGAAATAGTGTATTTCAGCATTTTGAAAAAAACACATACATGACCATATTATACATTGGGATGTCAAGCTCTTTGCAAACACTTTTAAGCTCATATAATATCTCACTTTTAACTTCATATAACTGGTAATAAGTATTTTTGGCTCTTTCATACATCTTAATACATTCTACTGCTCAGCTTGCCTAAAAGTGAAGTTAATTTCCTTGAAAACTTTTTCTTTAAAACCTATTCACCTTCAATAATTTAGTTTTTAACAAAAGCTGTTTCTGACTCTTTACAAAGTACAAGACAATAAGTTTATCCTTGCATACAATTTTTGTCATGTTAAAAAATTAAAAGATAAAAATACTTTTTCTTAAATTAAAAAAGCTATCTTAAAATGCACATGATAGAAATGTGCAGGTAAGGAAAATGAGCATAACAGCTCAATTTTCAGATATAAGGTTATTCTGAGTCTAAAGAAACCACTAAGTGGGTAACAATTACATTCACAACTATTTTAATTTGTTGCTTTGCTGCCACAAACACTTTTTGTTCTATGTTAACATCATATCCTAAGGTTCTTTTCCTGCCTGCCTACCAGTTTTCCAGCTCTTTTTCCTCTCAGTGTGTGATGTCATCTGCCAGGGAACATAGAGAAATACTCATGTGTTTGTGTAATTAAGCAAATCATGAACATATTCAGCATTTGTATATAGATAGACATTAAAGTGGGAAAAGTTGAAAATACATTATGCTGCATAAAACATCTGAATAACTTCTATCACGTTGTAAAGCCCAGAGAACTTTCATTGCCCAAGAAAAATGGGAGAGTGCTCTCAAGAACATTAGCAAATTACTTTCTTTTTTTGTTATTATAGATAGATTTTTATTTATGCAGTCCAATTTTCAGTCCTAGCTCCCAGCTTTTACATCAGTAATCCTATCTTATTTTCTTCTGGCAATTTATTAGTAGTGTGAGATTGTGGACACAATTCTCTACGGGTGAAACATTCCACTTACTAAAAGTAGGTTTGAGAATCAAGGTTCTATATTGCATTGATTACTGCAGAGCACAATGTGGTATAATAGGTGAGAACCAGCTATGGTTGTAAAGATCAAGTCTATTGTAGGTACAAAAGCCTATTTTATGTACATTAAAGAGCCTTGATTATTTAAAGGCATTTGTGCTGTTGGTTATTTTACACAGGTTATTTACACTGCTGATTAAATTGCTTGCAAAGCAGTCAGATTTCCATACACAAGTAGTCTAACAGAAATATTATGCAGCCAGCAATTTGCCAGTTGTCTGTTGACAAAGACAGAGAGTAAGCCACTTACTACTGTTTTTATACAATGAATCATTTTTGTAAAAATGGAGCAGTCTAATGAAAATTCAAATGTATTGCTTTTCCCGATTCAAACAGAAATCCAAGCACTTCATATACTCTGCAAATAAGCCTCATTTGCCACTGTGTATCAACTAACAAGCAATTTCAGTTCTACATGCAGATTTTAAATAAAATTCTCTAAATTTAAACAGGTAGTTCCATTTTACTTCCATAAACAGATACTTTCAAAATATTTAGACATCTGTATATAATACTGTTTAAACTGTTTGTTCTAAAACATAAATAGCTATCTCAGTGTTTGAGTTACCACCTGATGTCTTTCTCATTTAAGGGGAAAACATAAAAAATAATTGGGATAACTAGAGTCAGGAACAATGCTTACACAGCATGTCAGCATCTTTTATTGTGCCTTAATTGTAAGAACACTTAGAGGGGAGCTGTGGGTGGACTGGCTCTGCAGGAGATGTGAAATGCCAGGTCTCAGGGAGGTTTTGTGGCTTTGCTGAGGGTTTCACTGGTGCTTCTGTGCTCAGCTGACATAACCCAGAGCAGTGCCCCTTTGAGGGAAGGGGCCTCAGGCCTGGAAACAAGATCATGAAATGTCTGAGTTCGCAGGAGCATTCTGCCCCTCTGAATGCCTCAGTGCCTGGCTCAGACCCTCCTGTAAGGCTGAGCCCTGTCCACTTTCTCTTTTTGTCTTGGTTTGAAAAGACAGCTGTCTGCTAAGGAAGGCAGGAGCCTCCACCGAAATAGAAAAATGTAAACCCTTTCCCTGTGAATTACTGTAATTTTGAAATTAAGGGGTTCTCAGACAAAGATATGGGAGTAGGAATAACAGTTCTTTATTAGGGAAGAAAAGAAAAATAAAATAAAAAATCAGTAATACAAACCAACACTGACAGAGTCAGAATACAACCTGACACTGTTGGTCAGGGTGTTGGTAGCAGTCTGGTTAAATGGTGGCTGCAGTGCTCCTGCAGTGACAGATGTGGTTCTGTTGAAGCAGTGATCCTACAGAAGGGCGTAGTCTTCTTCTGAAGATATAGTGGTGGTGTAGATGGGCATGGTCTTCCTCTGGGGATCCAGTGGGAAAAAGCTGCTTTCTTGTGTTCCAAATCTCTGATTATATCCAGGTAGGAATGCTCGGCTTCTCCCCCTGGGCAGAGCACCTCACAATGGGATGCTGTAATTTTATCAGTCATGTAGTGACACTCAACAGCCCATTTACAGCAGATATCTCCTGGAGGGAAGATAGGTCATGGAAGAGAGAAAGAAAACTTCCCAAAGAACAGAAGACAACTGTCCCATGTTTAACAGATGGGAAGTAGAATATCCCCAAACCATATCTTACAACCCAGGACACTTTTCCAGCATTCCAGACAATTTTGCTCACTGCCATTACCAACTCTACAAATGTGTAGGACCTTTTGACCCTCTGGTCCCTGCTATTTTTGCACAAGCCTTTGGAATGACTCTTCCCTGCTCACCAGTGCAGCCACACCATGTGTGCAACCTTTTTCCCACCTGTGTGTGCTGCATGTCTGGCTTGTTGCATGTAATGTACAAATCTGCTGCATTACATATTTAGATAATTGCTGCTATATATTTTCTATATAGGTAGGCATTTATGTCTAGAATTATATTCTCTTTTCTGCCCTACATATGTAAAAAATAATCCAGTTCTCTGTGAAGTTAATAAAGACACTGGATCAGGTTCTGATCATGAATAATTTGTCATATGCCAGTTGGCACAAACATTAAAGATAATCAGATTTCAACCATATTTATGTATTGGTGAATTGGAAAAGAATTATGGTATACTAAGAATCTAAATTTAGAAAGGTGTAGAATTTTCTTGTTTAGTTTGATCTACTTCCAAAAGAAAAAAATCTATCTAAAAAAATTGTGCATTCAAAATTATTACTTTTAAATTTTCCCCAATATGCTTTCTGTAATCCACTGTATATTGTGAAAAATCATTATTTTCTCACAGTTTCACAAGGTCTTTGACACAGCATGAGAGAATACAAAGACTTTGAAAAGTGTTTATAGAATATGTGAATTATGATTGAAAGTTCAAAGAATCTGTCACAAACATTCAGACAAGGATATAAAATACCTGAAACTGCTTTTGAATCAGTAATGGGAATTGACTGTATTACCAACTGAATGTATCCTTTCTTTAAAAAGAAGTTGTGTATATCTGGTATATTCAGGAGAAGTTAATTTTAAACACAGGGAACTTGTTCATCACTGTCATAACATTCCTGTAGTCTTTGGCAAAACTTTCACTGAATGGAGCGTGATTGTATTTTCATCTGATATATATTGTATATATTAAATGTATAAAATGTAGAGAGGTGTATGTCATAGAATCACCATCACAGAATGGCCTGGGCTGAAAGACACCTTAAAAACCACTCAGTTACAGCCCCTCTGCCATGGGCAGGGACACATTCCACTATTCCAGGCTGATCAGAGCTCCATCCAGCCTGGCCTTGGACACTACTGGGGTGGGGCATGCACATCTCTCTAGGCAACCTGTGCCAGGGCCCCATCACCCTCACAGCAAAGAATTTATTCCAAATATCTAATCTAAACCTACTGTCTTTCAGTTTGAAGCCATTCCCCCTTGTCCTGCCACTGTCTACTCCTTTAAACAGTCTCTTTCCCTTTTTCTTATAGTCTCCCTTCAGGTGTTGGAAGGCTGCAATTAGGTCACTCTGAAACCTTCAATAACAATATATAATATAATAATAATATATATTTTGTGCACACACAGAGAAACATTATATATTTGTCCTCTGAAAGATTAGCTCACAGTTAAAGTAATGTAGAATCTATGACAAATTATTAACTTTCAATAAATAAAATAGTATTACTGCCAAGGATAACCTTAGGCCTCCACAAAATGATGGAGAGTGAGACACACTTGTTAAGCAATGAATTTCAGTTAAATGCAGCATGTGAGCAGACCTGTGTCTTGCCCAGAAAACTGATCAAACATGTGCTTAAGTTAAGTAGATGTTCTAGTATTTTGCTGTGTCAAGTTCCATGTATTGAATTACTACTCTGGATGAACAGCAAATTGTTTCTTGGCAAGGGTTGAATTGCAATTCAACTCTCTGCAAACCTAGAAAATGCCTTTTTAAAAAGAAAGTAAGCTCAGCCTTGTTGATTTTTAGGGTTTTTTTTTCTCCCCCTGAGAAAAGATTAGAGATGTGCTCTTTCATTTTTGAAAAAATAATTGATCCTTGCTAGCCATAGTATTTTTTAAACACACGACATACTGATGTTGCTGTCAATGCTATCAGTCAAGCCAAGATACAGAGACTTATTTCTGTTAAATATATGTTAAATACATATAAAAATATAATATTCATTTTGTCATTCTTTTAGTTGATTTGTGATAGATTAGAATGGGCTATCAGAAATTAAAAATGATAACTGTAATATTTTTGTCATAACTGGGGCTGTGAAAAAGCACGTTATTAACTGTGTGCCTCCCATGAAGAAATATATTAGAGCAGTTGCTGCATTTGGAGCAAGTGGAAGTGAATTTCAGCATAATCATCCAGACACTGTGGCCATGTGCTGGGCTGACTTCCATTTTTTCCAGAAATAAGGATAAGGGAGGTTGTGTATCCATGATTTATTCATAGGATTCTTCAGATCCTACCCCCTGAAAGAATGCACGGTTCTTTGACCATGCTAAGTCTAGCTTTTAGAGATATTTGTATACCTTGGCAATTGTTCATTTTGTGGGTAATGGGTGGTGTGTGTTATTGAAAGACTGAAAACTGGTTTGCTCTCTGTATATATATATAGATATATACGCCTATTTCAGAAAGCTGCATGCTTATTATATTCTTGACTTCTAGTCCTATAAACAGAATTAAAATGGCTTTAAAAGGAAAAAAATCTGCTTGAAATTAAAAAGATAATTTTGAAAAGGAGGCAAATAATCAGACTTTATTAATTTCTATGGGTTTAAAAAATCACACAAAAATACTCTGGCTTGTGCTTTCAAGGTTGACTCAGGAGAGCAGATATTTTCTGAATTATATGTATTTTAGTATATAGATTCTTCATTTTAAAAAGTAAGGTGATTCCTCTTAATTTCTTTCATTTTAAAAGGCAATTCCTGTTCATTTCTTTATCTGGGCTTTTGCAAGTCCTGTAATGCCAAGCAAATAAATTGAGAGGGAATTATTACTTAGATGTCTGGTTTGAGAATATGTTTTTCTACTCTGTTGAAGTAGGGCAAGAATTTTCTTTTACCCAGGGTGTGTGTGTGTCTTTCAGTTAATTTTACCTGAGCTAGTAGCAATATTTTGATTACAAGTCATATCTAAGATTGATGGATCCATCTATATGTGTATTGAATATATCTAAGAGGAAATGTGCATGTGTTTGCATGTAGTTTATAGCATATGTTTGTACTTAAATGAAAAGTTTCATGTTGGAAGACAAGAAATGCTGCCTTAAACAGAAATATTAGGAATGGGAAAGCCTTCAGCATCTCTGGAAAGAGTTCAGGGTTATCATATGCCTAATGTAAAAATTGCTCTGGAAATTTTGTAGTAACATTACTGATTTTTAAGGTAATGCTTTTTAGTCATTCTTAACGTATCACTTGGGTATTAGAATCCCTCTGTGGATTATCATGAAAATTAATTCTTTTATTAACCCCCAAAACTAATGTAAATCGTCTGACAGGGGAAAAAAAGGCTTTTATTTTAACCGTTAGTGCTTTGCAGCAACACAGAATTATCTATATTAACAGAATTGCTTTCTGTGTATCTGTTGCTTATTTGCTTTGATACTGTGGTAGCAACATTTCAATAGAGTCTGTAGAAAAAAAAAGTCTCATTTGTAGCTGCCTAAGAAATACTTAATTTACTTTTTAATGAAGTTCATTACTTAAGACTTTGTATGCTACAGTATTGCTGGAAGCTGGAACCTGACCCCATGTTGCTTTTTCTTTCTTCACATATTTGCTTTTATCATGTCAGTTTTACTCAAGTGACACTGAAATATGCAGATTTTTTCTCCCTTTCTCCTCCTTTTTTTCATTTTTTTCTTTTTTTTTTTCATTTTCTTTTTCTTCTTCTTCTTTTCCAGAAGGAGCTTATCAGTTGTAAGGCCTAGATTGTGAATGCAAGCTTTGATGTTAACAGCACCAGTGCCTTTCTTTTTTATTTGGGGCATTAAGTTCAATTACATATTCAAAGTATCTGTTCAATGCTTTTGCTGGAATGTTTCAATAATTAAAATAACTGAGCTTTTATAAAGTAGACTTTCCTCAGTGTTTCAGTCCTGGTACAGATGTGTCTCAGACCAAATCCTCTTCTTGCTCTTAATTTCACTGATTTCAAATCTCTGTGTTGGTGTCCATAGGCCAGTGTAGCATGTTTCAAAAGCAGCACCTTAAGGAGTTACCTGAAAAACACATCAGCCAAAAGAACATTTGCTCTTTTTTGTTTGGCCTGGAAAAAAATTGCACTGATAAAGAACTGCAGTTTAGAAATATTTACTTCATGAAAAATATACTGAGTATATCCTGGTGTTTACTGACCAATGTAATGAGACGCAAGATACAAGTCAGTGTTTCAAAGACAATGTGTCTGATGGAAAAACAACAATTGCTTCATATGTTTTAAAAAAATATAAGTCAGTGTTTCAAAACACAAAAATCCAACCAACCAAACACAAAAAACCCCACCAGCCAACCAAACCCAACCCAAATATCAAAATAATTTTAACTGCATGGCCATGAATAAATCCCTATTTAAAAACTGCATTTGTCCACTGAACCTTTTAACAGTGCTTTTGTGATCCATTCACAGAGCTCTCCTAACATGATAAGATAGCTTATTTCAAAAAGAAATTTCAAAGTAGATTGAAGAGCTGTCTGAGTCTTCAGATAATCTATTTCCACTTCAAGCTCTCCAAGCAAACTCAAAGCCTAACCAGTTTTTCTCCAAAGTCCCTAGCTGGGAAAACAAGGTCTTGAAAAAATTATGTCTCCTGTTGTTACAGCCAGACAGATATTTTTTTTTAAATTTAGAAAAGATTATCAATTTTCATTTAAATCTTTTGGGAAGTTAAAAGAGAACACAGGGCAAAAGCAGCAATGGTCATAAAAACCCAAAGTAACAAACATAAGTGGTTAAAATACGCAGTGAGGTTGAAAGATGCATGAGTATTGTGTATTGAGAAATATTGGAGGTGGTCAGAAGTTGCACATTACAGTTACACCCACTAGTCCCAGTTTCAGAGAGTCAGTCAGAACAAGCACCTGAGCAAGAATTCTGTTTCCTCTTGGTTTGGAAAATCCCAAAATTCTATTGATGAGGTTTTGCAAAGCCAAACCCTTGACTTTCTCAGATTTTTTCCCCTAAAATTAAAAATAAAAAAGGAAAAACACCTGTAGTATGGAAACTACTGTTATGTCTAGTGTAAGCAGGTGAATATACAGTTGTAACTAGGAAGTCAGGAAACAAGGCAGGCAACACAAAAAAAGGAAGTATTTTGAGAAGATGAGATAATACATTCAACAACTTAATTGAAAATCAATGTTTTTGTCACTACAGAACAAGAGCTTTTCAGCTAATATACTGTGAATTAATAGGGCTGCTTATCCTATGATACTGTGTAAATTCTTTCCATGCCTTTGGAGTGATTGTTTTAAGTAAGCTGGAAGTTCTACAAAAATTGTGTCTCAGCCTGAATCAGTGTTTCTGTATTTTGAGGGAGTGTAGGGGTTAAAATTATCTCGGCAGGAGAGTGCAAAGTGTCTCTTGGCTTTTATCCTAAGGATGTGCAGTGGCATCAACAGGGAAGGATGCAGTGGCAATGGCTTTCAGGACATCAAGTGTCAGCATCACAAACAGAAGCAGCGTGAGCAGGCTGTGCTGATGGTGCTCCTTTCTTCCTCTGCCATTAGAAAGTTGGCGTGCACCAGCAGCTCTCACAAAGTGGAATCCAAATTGCCATGGTTACTTCCAGCCCCACGTTTCAGGAAGGGTTGCCCAGTAGTGGCAGAGACTGGAGCACATCTTTCTGGGCACTAGCTCAGAGGCAGAGCCACCCTGGGTCAGCACAGAAGCAGGGGCTTCTGTGGGATGACATCAGTTAATGCCAGCTAGAGATTTGCCCCTGTGCTGTGTGATCCCCTGCTCTAACTCCCCCCAAGGACACAACCAGCTCCTCTGCCAGCCACAGTCAGAGAACAACATTGTGACAGCTGAGTTCAGTCTAATCCCCTGCCTTATATTTAAGGCTTCAAGCTGTGAAAGGCGAAGAAGAAATGGTACGGAGTTGAGTGCTGTCTTCTGTGATGACAGCTAAAATAGGTAGGGAACATCCTCTTTCTGTGGAAAGTTTTGCTTTAAAAAGAAAAAAAAAAAACTGGTAAAATCTTGTCATTGTGCTTGGAAAAAAAACCCTCCATAAAATATTGCAGGGGAAAGTTTTGCTTTAAAAAGGAAAAAAAAACCAAAAAACTGGTAAAATCTTGTCATTGTGCTTGGAAAAAAACCCCTCCATAAAATATTGCAGACAGTGGTTGCAATTAACAAATAATTTTTATTTGCTAAATATTGCATAGCTCTTTGAAGAGTCTAGACAATCTTGTCTTCTATTAATGATTTTGCAAAAAAAAAAACTATTCTTTTTCCTATTTAAAGTAAGTTAGATTAAATATTTGTCACCAGTTGTCTTATAAACTTTTATTACTACTTTTAACTGTTGCATAGCTCTTTGAAGAGTCTAGAGAATCTTGTCTTCTATTATTGATTTTGAAAAAAAATAGCTATTCTTTTTCCTATTTAAAATAAGTTAGATTAAATATTTGTCACCACTTGTCTTATAAACTTTTATTACTACTTTTAACTGCAAGTTGCTAAGGTCAAAAATACAGAGACAACCAAGAATACTGTAATTTAACTAAATACCTCACGGTAGAGTGCATGCTTTAGCTTGTAGCAAATTAAAAACAGGTAATTTGTGTAAGTTTTTTATTGATGTGCGGCAACTCACCAGGGCAAAAAACCTGCATCTCTGGGTCTTAAGTCTTTTTGCATGTATAAGCTATCACCAGTGAAATTACTTTTGTGATTAGTCTCATACTCCTCAGTGACCTGCATGAGCTGTGGAAGCAGTCAGTGCACAAAACCCTTCATATACAGTTTCCTCATGTAGTTAACTATGTATGTTAACAGCTTTACCCCAGTTAAACCAGTGGAACTTGAATTAGCAAGCACAGTACTGCAAAAATATAATGTAAAGTAACATTTTGGAAATAGGAAGATTTACAATTCTATGATAGCACTACTCAGACATTTCTCATTTTCAGTAGCCAGGAATAATTATAGGTACCTTTCCTACTGATAGTTCTTTTTCTCTCTGTTCAGAAGTTTCTTAGTAAGGAAGATTTTTTTTCTTTCTAGAATTATATTTTTTTTACCAGATCAAAGCATCCAATGTTTTTGTCATAGGTAAATGGTTAGCTAATAAAATCATCCCCCCTTTGTGTAGTGGATCTGACTGATATAAAGTGGCTTTTGCAATGGCTTGTAATGTAGTTAGTGGTTGCAGATGAAATTTTAAAATCAACAAGCTAATGTGAAACCTTCAAACATCACCAAAGTAAAAATGTCTTTATAATTCCTCTAAAGGTTGTTGGAATCAGACACTTTGTAAGGCTTACAAGGATTGTTCTGATACCGCAAATTTTGGTAAAGATACATATCTGTAACATTTAGAAAACCTTTCAGTGTATATTAATTTGGGGTGAAAACTGATAACTTAAGATGCAGGTAGTGTAAATTGGCAACATTTGCAGCAAATTGCAATTACTGGTGTCCTGGTCCTTGGATGTTTTTTGGCTTCTTCACATATTCAGGCCTGTTTGTGATTAGGTTTTGTCAAATACTTGCAAGATTAAGCCAGTATTAACTAGTTGATAAGTAAATCTTTTATTTGGACTGGTGGGGTCCCATTTTAAACCACTTGTAACTCAATCTTGACACATCACAATTTAACCCCAGCTGGCAACTGAGCCCCACACAGCCACTCAGCCACTCCCCCTCAGTGGGATGGTGGAGAGAATTGGAAGTGCAAAAGCTACAAAACACGTTGATTGACATAAGGGCAGTTTAATATGTAAAGCAACAGCTGTGCCCTCAAGCAAAGAAAAAGAAGGACTTCATTCACCACTTCACATGGGCAGGCAGGTGTTCAGCCATCTCCAGAAAAGCAGAGCCCCATCACATGTAACAGTGGCTTGGGAAGGCAAATGCCATCACTCTGAACATGCCCTCTTTCCTCTTTCTTCCCCCAGCTTGATGTGCTGAGCATAATTCCACATGCTATGGGACATCCCTTGGGTCAGCTGTCCCAGCTGTATCTCTTCCCAATTTCTTGTGCACCCTCAGCCTCCTCACTGGTTGGGGTCGTGGTAAAGAGAGGCAAAAACAGCCTTGACTCTGTGTAAATGCTGCTCAGTAAGAATGAAAACATCTTCATATTATAAAGCCTTTTCAGTGAAAATCTGAAACAGCCCTGTACTAGCAACAATGAGGAAAATTAACTCTGCCCCTGCCAAAACCAGTACAGAGGTGAGCTGCAAAGCTGTCATTGTGAGAGTAATGAGCAGTTTCATGTTATTTAGTTCCTCTCCAATCTCACCTATTAGAAACTTGGAAAAGAGAGCGGAGATATAATAAAACTTGGGCTTTTGTTCAAGTCTGTTCCCAACACAAGTCTTTCAGTACTTAAAAGAAAATGAGAGGATAACAGGAATAAAACAAAAGGATATTGTGGTGCAGCAGCAAACCTCAAACACCTTACTCAGTCACTTTAACAAAGTCCAGCACAAGTTCAATACAAAGGATTCTCTTTCCCTTTCACAGGGTTTGGAGAGTGGAAAAAAGCAAGCAAGACAGTTAGCACTCAGCAAGAGCAGGAAAAACATGAGACCTCATTCAAAAGCAGTGGAGATTGGAGAGAGTGAGACTCCACAGTTCAATGGGCTTTTGGTTCAGAATGCAGGAGAAGGCTCTTACCAGGTTCAGACACAAGTTATAGCATGGCCACATTTTTGGAACCGTGGTAATTTGGTGTAGAAACAGAAGTTGTTCATTGCTACTGCAATTACTGGAGATTTAACATGAGAGATACTATATTTTGATAGTCTTTATATCATTTCATCGTCCTACAAATTTTTCTGGTATTTCTACAAGCAATGCTCTACATACAGACAGCCCCCCTTAAAAAAGAAAAGTAAGGAAATAATTTCTGGCTGACCTTTTTCTTACCTACTCTAAAGACACAAGAATCTGACGCAAATATCACATTTGCACTAACCAAATCAACACTAAACGCTCTGTGAAGTGAATTGAATGTGTTTTTTGTAGCTGAATACAGCTTTCTTTGAGTTTTTTGGGGGCACACTGCCATTGGCTAGACTAAGCACAAGTCTTGATTTTTGCCAGGGTATTTTGTGATTCTGAAGTTTCCTCATTTTAGGCTGTAAACTGACCTTAGAGAAGGTGGTACTTTGTGATCACATACCCTCTGCATTACACTGATTCCTCCAGTGCAGCATAGGAGGGGGCATTTGAGACCTGGAATAACAGGAACATGCACACTGAGCAACATTCCTCTCAGCAGCAGCAACCCCTGATGGGTGTATGTCTGTCCAGGCTGTCAACACTTCTGGCTGTCTTTCAGATCAAAAACCAGGAATACAGGAGGCTCAATACCTTGGATAGTTTTGCCTGTAAATGGGTGTTCTGTATATCTGCATGGCTCTGCTGCATGTGATATGTGAAAATCTGACATCCCAACCAGTGCTAAGAGGAGGGGACACAGGGAGGAGGGGGCGAATTTGTTAGATGTGGTCCTGTCTTTCTCAATCAGCATAAGTTTATGCCTGATTTTGATGACCAAACAACTTTATTAGAAATCTAACATCTCACGAAAGTGAGACTGAAAATGTATACTTGGGTGTCAGTTGTCAAACTGCATTGATTCCTTTCACATATTATGTTAATATAATTTTTTTGCCAATTGATACATTTATTTGTTACAACACAACTGACATTAGATGGTTGCCTTTGCAAAATGAGCTTCATGGTGGTTCATTATTATGGATAGACCCTTATTAGGGACATTTATCTCTTATTTTCAGACTGAAAATTAGTGAAATAACAATTGTGTGGTAAACCCACAAGATATTGTTAAAAAGTTATTGTTGCATTCAATGACTTAATAAAATCGCAAGCCATGTATTCGACCAGTATTGATAACTTCAGGACATCTGCAAGTTTTTGCCACTGTTTTTCATCAACAAAAATTACTATTTCACTGCCGTGGCACCTCCCCAGTTAGGAAAATACAAGCCTAAAGTGGTATTTTATAACATCATAAGTGCTACTGGCATTACACACAGAATGTTTCCCTTCAAATGTCAACCCTATCAAATTCTCATACTTTAACATTTACTGTGGGTCAGCAACTATCATTGGGTATTGTGATGTTCATTATGAACATCATACCTCTGAGATAAGCACAAATATTTTTAGACCAATTACATTCTGGAAGTATAAATACATTTAGCATTAGTGTTGTGTGGTACCAGTCAGATTGTCATCTCTATCTTACACAGCCCTGCTTTTGCATGTAGTTCCACTAACATACCTAGGAAACTTGAACTCAAAGAAGTGCTTGAAATAGATAGCAAGGCAAGTCGTAGAGTCTCAAACAATTCTAAGGAAAACATTTTTCTTATAGTTAGTTGTTTCCTGGGTCCTAATGAAAAAGCCTGGACAGAAGCAGGAATTTTCCCTTCAGTTTACCCAACATAAAAGAAATCAAGTCAAGAAGAAACAAATTAATTGTACTGTAATTCTTGGTTTGAGATTTGATGAGCAGCATTTTCAGCTTGGCCAGTTTGAGGCTGGGGATTTTTGTTTCTTTGCTTCTTTGTTTGCTTGGGTCTTTTTCCCCACTGAATTAATGTCTTTTTAGGGTGTTTTGTGGAGAAAGCACTCGTAATTCTTTGTTTCTTTTCTAAATGGGCAGAATTTCCACCTTGAGTTGTATTATACTTTCTCATTTATTCAAATGGACATCTAGCTAGATTTCTAGTTGCTTAGAAAATCTGGGGGTAATTTAATTACTTTTATTTCTAAACTGATCTCAGTAATTACACACTAGACCTCTCTCTCATGTTTCCAACTTCCCTAGTGTACCTCAGATATCCTAAAGTATTCAGATGTCAACATTATTACCTAAAGTGAATAAGAAAAGTTTTGTGGAAAACTCTGAAAGATTATTATCTCAAGTGTTACCCCACTTGGCATAAATACTTTACATGGTACAACAAATTCACTTTCTGGTTAAAAACATTAAGAGAACAAACCTGCGTGGGTTTTGATATTAATAGTATGTATGGAACTGTCTAATAAATGAGGATTTTTTTGAATTATTATAATTCTGTCAAAACCTCTATTTTTTTTACTGTAACTAAGGAGTTGTTTTGAACCATTCCCAGATAATGTTACTATGAAGTACTACTAGAAGAACATCTAGTAAGCTGTAACAGCTACAGTGTTCCATCCATTACCTCAACAGCAGCTTTTTGTAGGCAGTAATGCTTGTTAAGTAGAGCAATGGGAATGATGGATCTGTGGGCTCAAGGAGATTAATGTTGACAATGAGCAATTATTATTTTTGACAAGAATACCAAAGGGTTTCAAGATGAGTCCTCTAACTGAAAGCAGATTATGACTACAGTTTTATTACTAAATGTCAAGCATAGATGTCAAGCATATAAATGTGTGATGTAGAGGAAGATCATATTATTATAGTAAGAGACAAAGCAGGGATCGACTGATGACCTTTTCTTGTGGGTTTTTTTTTGGTTACCCACAGGAGGAAGGACGCAGAGTCCTCGGCATCTTAAAAAGGGAAATGGGGGAAGAAAACATCCGGAGAGGACACTTTCCTACAGATAAAAAACAGAGAAAAAAAAGCACAATATGATTTTAATGAAGTCAATACTTGCGGATGTCTGTGGGTACTGGTGTGTGACTTCCGTGTCTTTCTTGTAGATAGAGTGTAATAGTAGGGGGGTGGGACAATGAGCCTCAATAACCTTCCAAAGAGCAGTTCTCTGTCTGTCTGATAATCACAGCTACAAGGGATTTTTCTGTTTGGTGTTTAGATGAGATATTTTCCCCTCTGGCCTGTTGGTATGTGTTGCAGTCTTGATCTTAGACATGCTGGTCTTTGTCAGAGCTATTATTCAGACCACACTCCTCTGATGAAAGACAGAAAATATTTATTAGAAGCAGCTCCACCTCTCATTTGTTTTATGTGTGGCTGTGACAATAGCTGGTAAGTTTAGTTTCTGCTGAGACTTAACACTTTGGACAAGGCTCCTTATTTATCACATTCATTGGAACTCCAAAGGCACTTCTGATTAAAACACTTGAACTCAAATAATCTAGGACTGTATGAACATTTTAATTTATAATGAAATTTCATTGCTGATCTTAGCTGTAGAATGGAAGGCAAGTAGGATCCATTGTTAAAAGAGCGAGTGCCCAAGACTGTGCTGACTTTTTTTTATTCCATTCCATTACTCCGCTGGAAAGACACCAAATAACTTCTTTCCTGTCTTTTTTCTTTTCTTTTTTTCTTTCTTTTTTTCTTTCTACTAAACAAATGAAAACACAATCTATAACAATTCATTTCACATAATCAGTAGTTGTTCTGATATTTAAAGATACATTTCCTAACCATGGAAAATAAAACTAAATTGGCAAAGTAAGCCAGAAAAACAAAGAGCATCTTATAGACACAAGCATTTATATTGAAGCTGAGTTTTTGGAAACTGCAAGAGTTAATTTAATGTGTACCAAGGATCTCAGACTCTTCATGAATGCCTTTTTGAGAAAATCAAAGTACTTTCACACAAGTTGAGTTCATTATGAAAGTAGAGCAGGTATATTGTGATAAGAGAACATGCCCCAAGTTTGTTTCTTTACTGCTATAATTTTCAGATAATTCTTTCATCTACAGATGTATAGGACTTCAGACATCTCTCAATTGTTCTTTCAGAAGTGTTATGTAGGAAATTATCACAGTAGGAACCTTGAAGCCCACCAATACACCATATGTGGAATCACAGGATCATTATGAAGTCCAACCTTTGACCAATCACCACGTTGTCAAATAGACCACAGCACTAAGTGTCACATCCAGCTGTTTCTTGAACACTTCCAGGGTTAGTGATACCACTACCTCCATGGGCAGCCCATTCCAATGCTTAACTCCCCTTTCCATGAAGGAATTCTTCCTGATCTCCAACTTATTCCTCCCCTGGTGAAGCTTGGTGTGATGCTTCTAGAACCCTGTGAGAAGGATGTAAAATATGCTCCACCCTTGATCATAATCTACCCAAACATCCTTCTCTTTTAACCATAAGAGGTGGAGAGGAATCAGTGAGACCATCATCTCCTAGAAACTGTAGCTGCCAAGAACATAAATTACACCAATTTCTCCAAGGCTCCAATTGGATTTAAAAATTTCAATATGAAAGGAATTTAAAGGGGTACATTGACTGGTATTACTGAGATTATTTTTAAAAGTATGCGTGTACTGTGTGAAAAAATCTGAGTTTGTGATTCCACCAGCTGATAAATATCTGTTACACTCCTTGCATACTCCTTGCAAAAGATGTCCATTACTGTCCTCTTATTTTTGTCTCATCCTCAGTTTGCTAATCCATCTTTCCTAGCAGTGCAAACCAATGCACTGGGTAGACTGGAATGTGGACTATAACCATATTTTCAAATGCTAGATGATGCTTAAAAATCTAACTCAGAAGGGGTCAATATTTGTAGAGGGTTACATGTTTTCCAAGCAGGAAAGCAAGAGGTAAGATACTGCCTGTTGCACATTGACCTGTAATAAAAGGAAAAAAAAAAGTACTCTTTTGATCTTTCAGCGTAGAAGGTGGTCAGGTGTCTTTAGCTCTTCCTAGATAATGTAGTGCTGATTTGGCATGTCTCAAAGACAACACTGATCATCTGCTTGGAAGTTTCTGCTTAAAACATAAAGACTATTTTTAAGGTTTTCCATCCTGGGGAGCATATTCTTGCCAGGTAGATCAGGCTTTAGATGTCTTAGTGTCATCTTCCTCGGTTTTTAGGACTTTGCAGAAACCTGTCAACAGGTTTCAATTGTGGACAGAGGAAAATGGTAAGGAGTAGACTGAGGGGTTTCAGAAGAGTCTGGTCTCATTTAGATGAAGGCAGAATCATGGGATGGGTCTGTCTACCTCAGACAGGAAAATAGAGGAAGAATGAATTTTGTTGCATTTCCTGGCTAAGGTGACATATTTTAGTCTGGGTTTGGACAGTGAAAGGTCAGATTGGACAGGTTCTGGAGAGTCTCATTATAGGTGATTCCAAATTCCTGACTATTCTAAAGATCATTTCAAGAAGACATACCACTTGATAAAACTAAATGGAAGAATTTCCTAATATCCGAATGCCGTGGACTTTTAACCTTTGCCCAATAGTCCACTTCATGAGAAAACAGTGGAACATGGGATAAATTCCTTAGATTTTGAAACAATAACATTTCCTGTCTTTCCCTCAGCACACATCCATGTGTGTATGCACATGCACAGACAACACAGACATATTTATCTGTCTATATATAATCTTCAGCGGAAGCTCATGTACAGGGGAAATCCTGGGAATAATTAAGGAAAGGATACTGCATGCTCCAGCAGACGGAATACATTTTTTTCATTTAAAGCAATTTTTTTTCCCTTTACCACCAACTTGCTGCAATTAGGAGGTTGTTGGAGAGATATCAATTGAGATTTGGGAACTGCTTTTTCTGGAAATGTTTTGAATTAAAATCTAATTGGTAGCTTTCTTTGATAACTATTTTATTGTTGGGTGCAGCTAAATGGAAATCAACCACAAAGGGAACTCAATTTTGTTTGTCATTAATTTTAACTTGATTTCACAAATTATTTACATATATGATATTTTCCCTATTTGTTCTGCATCATTCCTGAACAGCATTTAGGCTGATGTAGTGTCATTTTCCCACTTATTGCTACTTTAAAATATCCTGCATTACTTCAAGCATGGCTGTCAGCAAAATGGTGAAGAAAGAATAAGTGGACCAAAGCGATATTTCCTGCAGTTTATGAAAAACTGTGGAATTAGCAACCCTGAGGACTAAATTTCATTGGTTTACCCGAGGCATGTTTGGGTGATGTGAGCAAAGGAAAGTAAATCTGCACTGCAAATATATTATTATAACAAAGAACAGTTTTGAAGAGATCAAATTGGAATGTAACAATGTGGAAAGTCAAGGGTCAGCTGCACGCTCAGGTTACCCCAGTTAAACGTGTTACCAGGAGGATGTGAACTCAACCATGGCCCTGTGTGAACACTAAGCAAATGTAAATGTGAGCTAAGTCCATGGGCCATATGAAAAAGGTGAAGGATACCTGCAAATTAGTCCTGGAAAGATTAATGCATAATTTTATGGAGGGGAAATGGATTACAGGCATGACAGAAGAGGAGTAATTTCACTAACAATGAATGCCAAATAACCTGGGCATGCATGACCCCAGCCAAAACACACTTGTACAAGTCCAATTGACTCTATGGACTTTGGATCTTGCCTATGGAATGTAAGAGAAAGCAGTCACTTGTGCAGGCCAAAATCCTTACAAGGGAGACATAGTTGATATTTTCCTGGAATTAATTATGACTGTCATTAGTTCCAGACAAAGGCAGGTATAGAAGTGTTCACTCATTGTGAAAATACAAATATTGAAAGCTCTTTCTCTTGAAAATTTAGTTAACAGGCAAAAATACAATAGGGGTTTCTCTGAGTGTTTGCAGCTGAAATGCAGTTCTACTTAGCAGTAAAGAGAATGATAACATCTTGTTAAATCACTGTATGGGGGACCCTGGCATTCTCCCTCTTCTGATTGATTTAGGAATAAAATAGAGTTCCCTTAATGAGGCATGACAGCTGCAGAGATGTACCTTTCCCAGGGGTACCTAAGCAGGATCCCAGTCCCACTGCCCAGAACACTCCATCATTACAGGAAATCTGGCAGGAAGAGGAGATGACTCTGTGCATTACAGTCTCTTAAGTAACAAACCAGCCACACCTTCACTGCCTCAGTGCTGCGCATGGTGCTGCCTGAAAGCCTGTTCATAGTTGTACTTTGGTTCCTGCTGTCATAAATTTTTGGCTCTGCAAGACATTAATTCAAGTTAGGTTGTCCCCCTGCTTTACTCGGAGTTATTTGCATCGTAGTTCCACTCAAAAAATAAGTGTTTATACAAAAAGGCAATCTCTTCTCTTAGCAGATGTGCCCTGCAAGTGCTTTAAATCAAAGATGTTATGGACTTTGGTGACTCAGATATTCCTCAAATTCTTTTTAACTGTGGTTGTATTGCAAAGGGAGATTTGATTTATACATCTTCTAGACATTGTCACAATGTGAGCCTTAGGTACCTGGAAACTAAGGCTAAAAGCTGACCAGGAAATATTCTTTTACTTTTTTGATACTCATAGTAATATATAAGACAAGAGACAAGTGGTTTGAAAATAAAGTCTTTTCACTTCTTAAATAAGGAGCTATAATTGGGAAATTGCTGAGAGACTGTAACTATGAACAGCAGTCATATGGTTTTTATACTTCTCAGATGGAAATTAAACATATCAATGTTGCCTTGCAATAACTTTAAAAATATTTGTCTTTTACAAAATATTTTTTCAGGATGTTTAATTAAATTGAAATGGATTTGATCCAAAAAAAAGGGATTCCTTTGATAGTTTTATAAATTCCTCACTGTGAACTTCAGAATTAGGAAGATCTTGAGAGCTTTGAGATTGACATTCAAATTGCATTAACATATGATTTTTGCTGATTTTTCCTGCACTTAGGAAACATTCTGCCAGTGTTTCCTGGCAACTGCCTTTGTTTATTTAGTGCCTCTTTTGCCATTGTACCTTTCTAATCACGGGTTAGAAAGGTGGTATTTGGTTAAAAGGGTCACACTCTCAGTGAATATCTGGGTTCTTCTCATTACCTTCTGAATGAAAGCTATTTGTTCCCAGGAGAGTGTCATAAGTGTACATCTGTACATTTTCTTGTGGAAAGGTGACAAAACCTGGGGCTTGGGTTGCCTTTGTTGCAGGAAATCACATCTAGCAGAGAAAGGCCACTGGACAGGTGTCCATTGCCAGGAGGTTCCAGCTAAGATTTTTGTCTTTGGACTGCTTTGCTGCTCAGACTGTTATGGCTGTTATGAGTGTTACAGTATGAATTATTCTGGAAATGCACAAAGATGCCAGGAACCTGATGGGATATAAAGCATCTTCTAATAAAGGGGACTGCTGACAGTTTGGTCAGCAATGAAAAAATGAAGGCATTTCTAAACAACTCTTGAAAAGGTAAAAAAATAATCCGTTTTTGGGCAACTTTGGCCATCTGAGATCTATTCTAGAAGTCTGAGTTAGGTTCTTTAAGCCATTTTTCGTCTGCGAAAGAAAAATCAGGACAGACATCACATTCTCTACAGGTGATGGTTCTGCATTTCTGAAAAAAAAACTTTGGGAAGGATACAAAGGACTCATTATTGCAGAACTTTATCACTGAGAGCTTTTTAGAAAGAGGGAGAACGTCATCCACAGATCCACAAATCTCTCTCTCTTTGTGAGGGACAGACAAAATCTCCATGGAAGAACTCTACCTGGAGCTGGTCAGTAATCAGTAATCGTGGTTGGGATATCAGGAGATTTTTTCCTGTCCTCTTCACAGTGCCATATTTATAAGATCAACCTGAAGTTAAGCTTGGTTTGCTATCATGCTTCCTTCCACCAGGGAGTGCCAACTAAACAGCCTGTGTTCTGCTGCATGAGGATACTACACAGTAGTGGAGTGTATAAAATATACACTTAATCCTGAGTGCTTTTCTGCTCAATTCATTTATGAAAGCAGATTTTAAGGCTGATAAAATAATACTGAGCATGCACATGACAGGGGAAAAAAAAAAACAACAACTCTGTATCCAGAGTATTTTTAAGTAAAGGGCCTTTAGAAAATCTGTGCAGACATGCTGGCTTTTTACCTCCTCTTGTTTTAACCTATGACTGATTCATCAGTTGAAGTGTAAAGAAACAGATCTTCTTATGGTAATTGATTCTCAGGGGCTATTAGTGTAAACGTAAATGCTCAACATAGATGTTACGTAGGTGGGTGATAGAGGGAAAACATAAATTGTCAGCAATATAAGGCAGTCTGTTCATACCATAGGGTGAGAAAGTGAAAAATGTTAGAAATCAGAGACTCAGAAATACCTCCCAGAGTTGGCTGTCAGTGCAGCCTCCCATTGTGAGTAATTATGAGAAACATACTGTGCAAGAGTCGATTCTGGTCCTTCAGCTCAACAGGCAAAACACTTACATATAACAGAGATTTCAGGTAGGATTTGCAAAAGAGCTTTGAAGAGTTAAACACCATTGTAAGGGATATAAGACCTAAATTTTTGGTATTCCTGAAAACTGTGGAAAATTTTTAGTCTTCTCTAGCCCTGGACTAGAATTAATTTATCTTCAAAGCAGCTATAATTTTCAAACCCCAGAGAAAAGGAGTAGAGCATGGATTGAAAGCCCAAGACAATATTCTAGTTGATCTAGCCCATAAAAGCGATAAGGTTGACTCCAAAGTACTAGAAGAAATGATAAAAACTGTTGGTTGTTGCCTTTTTTGGTTTTAAACCCTTACAGCTTGTGATTTTTATACCTTCTTTGGAAATCTAAAAGTTTATAACATACTTTTTTTTCTTTTTTTTTCCTTCTTTTTTTAAACAAAGATTGTGTTTTTATTTCATTGCATGCCTTCAGAAACCAGATCTTCCAGAGAAGTAACAAATAAAGTTTAGGAGTTGTGATAAAATTAGGAGACTGACTCATACTGCATTTATCTAAGTAGTCTGGGGAATACAATCTGCATCATTGTTGTGTGTATGAGCTTCTCCTCTGTGCTGCACCTGTCTGGAAGGTGGCTGCAGGAGGACACCCTCCTGTCTCCACTGCCCAGGGGGAATGTTGCATGTGCACATTGTGACACAGGCCATGCCAAGATAAATGGGCTCAGCCCCTGCACCAGGGGATAACAGGAGGAAACAATCTTTTAAAGCTCCCTTCCCCATCTTGCATACAATTCCCAGTCCTCTGCAGAAAGACCCTCAGGCAAAACTCCTAGGCACTACAGGATCAAACCTGTGCTTAGTAGGAGACATTTTTTTCCCTTATTAATTGTGAAGTGTCAGTTCCCAGCAGCAAGCACATTCTAGTATCTGCCTTTTTATGAAGATGTGAGAACCACAAGGAGTCTGGGATTCTAAATTCTTTTCAGATCCCTTATACAAAAAAAAAAATCCAGATGTTGCACAAAACATTTAAAGAACTTTATTTGAAAAACATTTTCTTTCTAAATGGAAGTTTATGCAGAGTACAATTAAACATGTTTTTCTAACTAAACATCCTAGTTTGTATCTTGTGGCAGGGAAAAATAAATATGTAAAAATAAAAACCATCTGAGACTTTGCAGTTAATCGTGGTGTGCCAGCTTGAATCAGATCCCCCAATGAAAAGACATGCAAATTCCCCTGCTGTAATCCCAAACTCCTAGATCTGCCCCCAGGACCAAGGTCTTCAAACTGAAGACTCAGTCCTGCATTTGAGAGGGAATACATCTCAAGGTTCTCAAATTCTGCTGGTTTCTCTACTCTTGCAAATTGTACCATGCCAAGCCAATTACATCTGTGAAAGTACAGAGAGAAACTTCTTATGTATCCAGGAATGTCAGGTGCAACTTTCAGAACTGAACATTGGTTTCTGTGTATTTACCACATTGTTTTCCTGGCTGTTTGAGACAGGTGCCTTTCTAAAAGCCAGCTGCTCAAAAGTCCTTTCCATTCTCTTTTAAAAAAGAAAATTTCCAGTTCTCCAATTCTGAGGGACTTTCCCCAGCCTTTCCACATTCTTGAAAATAATAATTTCTGCTTTAGAGATTATTCTGACTTGTTTTAGAAAAACTTTAGGGTGAATTTTCCATCAGGGCCTGCAATGCATTGAACTCCTCTGAGCCCACTGCAACTCATGTGCTTCACATTGCAGATTCTACACATATTAAAATGAAAAATCTAGCTGTGCAGCTAAACTTTTAGATGAAGAAAGAATTAAAAAGGGCAGAAAACACCATAGTCTGTTCTATGACACCTACTTTCATTTTCTTTTCTAAGTTCAGTAATATTTCCTTTTTTCTTTCTTCATTAATCATGAATCAACATTTTCTATCCTAATACCCTTTTATTTGTTGTCATACTGATAAGACATTTTGTACTTCAACTTTTTAATCTAAACTTTACATGTCAATCTATTTGCACACATATTTAGTCAACCCCATTTCTATTTTGTTAGTCTTTATTTTCTTTTAATTTATAAAGTCTTGAAGCTTTTATATTGCTTTGTTATATTTCCTTTTTTTGTCTCAATTGAGACAGGTGGCAAGTGTGCTTTTAATATTTAATGGTGTAACCAGCACTTTCTCCAAAGTCCCATTTTTCATACAATTTATTAAGTCTATTTATAAGAATCTATCTACCAGATCCCTCAGTTGGTTTGCCATCTAGCTACTGTTATTCCCACCACCTTCTTTTTCTTTTTTTTTTTTTTTTCATGCCATGAACTCTTGTGATTTACTATCACATCTGGAGCTTTTCTCTCCACTTTCTGAAATATGTCTATACTTACTACGTGCCAAAGGGACCTGCTCCTTTTTGCCACCGATGTTTGGATAAGTAAATTCATCTCCTATCCCTTTTGCCTTCCTATTTACCACAGTCCTTTTTTTCTCTTTTGTCATTCTTTTTTAACTTCCAGGATCATATTTATAGCAATAGATGGATTCTTAATGTCACCTTAAAATCGCCTTATTCCACTTCTTTGAAAATTTCCTAACTAGACTAAAAAGTCAATGCCTTTGGATGAATTTCCTGAATTGTCATGGCAGAGAGTTTGGGGAACACAGTTGTCAAAGATAAAAGCCCTGGCATGGATATGGTGTGTGGCTTCATCTCTTTCTCTGCTTTTCCTGATGGTTGCTTCTGGAAATCACTGGAAGAACCAAAGGTTTTATAAAGACTGATAATTTCAGGTTGCTCAGGTCCAGCTGTGTGTGGCTGCCCCCAGTGCAGTGTCACAGTGATGTGGTGAGGAAACAGAGTGGAGAGGGGAATGACAACTTCTTGACCAAGCCTGACTAGAAATGATCTATAAAAGAACCTTCATCAGTGCAAGAGGCAGGTATATATTCCTGAGCTCTTCCTGTGATGATAACTGAAGGTATAGAAATAACACAACCTAAATTGCAGTGGAGCTACCTTTTCCACCTGCCAAGGGTTTTACTGAGTGGCAAATGTCTTTCTTTGGACCAAACCTGGAAAACACACACAGAGCACATTTTGGCTATGCTTTTGTTTATAGCTTTAGTGGTGAATATATTTCTATAATCAGGCATGGTTTAATTTTGCTATAACTTGTTCTCACATTAAAAAGTATCATGCATTAGTATTACCTGTGAGTCATCTGATATATGATGACAATAACAGTGGGAAGGTTTTGTTGAAGTCATTAGTTTGACTGAATTTAAATCTTGTAAATATCACTTGATCTTTTCCAGTGTAAGGCTGGATGCAGCTGGAATTTTTTCAATCTGCTGAGAAACACACTCTGAATTCGCAGATACACTTCCAGCTTGATGGTTATTTTATTTCAACAAAATTTCTTTATGTAACACAAACAGTGGGAAAGAGTTTTAAGCAGTTAGGAAAATTTAAATATTCATCATCCTTTATAGATTATTAATGTACCAATCTGATAGGAAACCACTTTGTTCTATCTTAACTCCTCTACACTTCAGTTTTCATTAGAAGCCCTCTTATTATAACAATAGTATTTTTATGTTTAGTTCCTGAGCTGATGTGGAGAGGATGAAGTACAGACATACACATACAGTTTCAGTTTCTTTGTCAATTTATTTATCTTATTTGCATTCAAGTTGTCTTTCTTTTCAAGCATCCCTTGTACAACAGATGCTTTCTTTTATTGGATTCTATTGTGCTGTCAAGCCTGGTTTAAAATACAGCATTTTCATAGATACTTACAATTATGAATATTTTCTGAATTCGCAAACATATTAAAGATGCGTAGGTAGCAAATTAGCTGAGAATCCCTACAAACTGCACTTAGAGTAAATATCATCCTTTTAGAGAAGTAGGATGCCTTTAAAAGCCAACAGTTGTTTTGGAAGTACTTTGTCACATTTATGAAGCACTGCATCACATTTATGGCTCACAGTGTCATGATAAGTTGTCCAAAGTGCCTGTCAGCTTGCCTTAAATACTGAAAAAAATGGACAGCTCAACAGATTACCTTAAAGAGTAGCAAGCAGTCTTCAGAGGTTAGAATATTTTTCCTTTTTCCATGAGACCCAAGAAGTGTCATTAAATTTTGTATTTCTCTTGTTTAATTTTTTTTTCAGTGTAATTTAATGGAAATAGACTATTTAAATTTTTAACCTTGAAAAGTTATAAATAAAGGCATTTTTTTAAAGTAAATAAATTTTAGGATCATTTTTAAAGCATGCAGCTGTTCTAACACAAGAGATCCTAGTTAGATTTTTTTTTTAATACAAACCACAAAGAGGTCAAAGAATCCAGATTTTTTTTACTACTCATTCACATTTAATGTAAATTCCAGCAATATATTCACGCTATTTCTTTAGGCAACTTCAGAGTGCCAGCAGGTAATTGAGTAATCTGAGCCAATGTTGTATGTGCCAGGAACCTAAAGAAATACCCTGAGGATGATATTGGCAGCTGACTTATCCTATACTCCTGTTTCACAACTAAGAGGAAGATGAAACTGTCAGAATGGGACAAACAATAAGAAAAGTTCTATTAAAAACTTTCTGTTAAAAAGTTCTATTAAAACTTTTTCTTGCTCAGGATTTTGTTCATTGTGAATCCTCGAAAGAATTTATTTTGATTTGTCTGAAACATTGTTAATGTGTACCACAATAAGATGGCATTTCACAGTGTCAAGAAAACATATTCTTGGGTCTATTAGTTCCCAGAATCAGGTCTCTACTTTTTATTTTGTTATTGAAAAAGAAGCCTCTATCTTCAGGGTTTAGTAATAGACTCCACCATTAGAAGTTGGGCAGGAGAAAAATAGTAATCTCTGTGGCAGTTCTAGCTTTGAGAATTTTGGCATGTGATTTGTTTCTCCTTTAGTTGGTAACATGTCAGAGCAATGATACCATCAACAATAAACCTTGTTTTACTATTGCTTGCAAAGTCAAATGAAAGGATAAAAGGAGGCTTGTCTCCCAGGGCAGGAATAAGAGAGGTCACAGTTTTAGTGGCAAAGACTGACAATTTAATTTGCTGAAAGTGGGCTTTAACTTTCTAACTCTGGGCAAGTGCTTTCTTAGAGCATGTCCATTATGGATGCTTGTGGTATGGCCACCCCTGACAATTGCTTCATTTTCAGCTGCTATCCACCCCAAAAATGTTGTTTCTTATCATTTGTGAACATGTGAATCAGTTCCTACTTTAAGATGTGGATTTTATCTGAGGGCACTGCCTCTCCCTGGCACTCTAGCTGGGTACTTGAGGTTGCTGGGTTTTAGCAATGCATATGTACTGCAGTCATCAGTTTAGGGCCTTTGCTATCAATATCTGGTTTTTTTTCTCAGAAGGGAATGTAATGAAATGCTTTCTGTGCAAGGCAGGTGGAGAGGCGATCCCCTTGTGCATGCCTGTGTGCCAAGCCACAGGCACCGAGTTAGGGACCAGTGATTAATCTGGAGAAAACTTCTCAAAATATTTCCTAGGAAAGGAAATACAGAAGCAAGAGTTGCCTTTGGAGTTTTCCTAGTGCCAGCCTCTTCCACAGAAGGGGTAACACAGAATGTTTTACTACAGATATGAAGTCTTTTGGGTCTGACTTGCCAGTATCAAAGACTCCGGGGCAATTAGCACTGAAGTCTGTAACTGCTCTTGGAGCACTGTGGTGGCACGGCTGTGCCCTCTCTGCTGGCCGCTCCCGTGCCCTCCTGCTCTGTATTTACATGCACCTGTCTCCCCATTAACACCTCGTTAAGGCACACACCTGCTGTGGTTTCACTTAAACCCGCTGCACTGCAGCCATTAACCCTGTGTGTTTCATTATGAGGCACTCAGCACAATAGGAGCACTGAGTAAGGTTCACTAATGAGTCATGCAGCCAACAAAAACTGCATTTGTTTGGGTGGCTCCTTTTGGTTCAATTTCTTCACACCCCTCTTATTTAATAATTGATTTTGTATTAAAAATATTTGTAGGGAAAAAAATACATGAGTGCGCATGCATTAAATCCAGCTGAAACTGCACAGTTTTGAGACAAAATACTAATGGATAGAGATCAACTACATATTTATAAGTGGTAAGAAAGGCAACAGTGAAAAAAAACAGCTTTAGGGCATAGAAAACCTTACTACTCTTCCAAGGTTTGTCAAACATCTGCAGATTCACCAGCAAGTTGTACAATCTATCTTTGCTGTCTCCAATAAATAAACTGTATCAGTCTATGTGATTAGGCCATACAGTATATACATACACACCTCACCAAAAAAAAAGAAGTGCAAGGCAAAGCACAAAGCTCTGTAGTATCAACTGTGCTGAAACAAAATCCAAAAGAAGAAAGTTCATTACTATTTGTAGCAAAAGCAAACTGTCATGGGAGCAGCTAATGTAGTTGATGTAAAGTTCAGAATCAAAATTGTGGCAATTTCTCCAGCAGTTGCACTGACTTTGTTCAAAATCTTCAATTACAGTGTGGCTTGATTAGGAAAATAAACCAGACAAGCAAACATGGCAGGTGATTGCTCCCTAACTGTGTAATCAAGAAATACCACAATCCATTATTTGTTCATAATTCTATGGATCTACCACAAGGAAAATGTAAGCTCTGACACTTAGCATCAAAAGTTCACCTTCCTAGACAGGTAAATAAAGGTATTAAATATGCTACTTTAATAGCACATTAAGAGGGACCCTTGGATGTATCCATACATTTGATCAATGATTTGCTGCAAATTGCATTACAGATCAGTATTTCTTACTAAACAACCATATGGAAGAGTAATTTGCTGTGTAATTGCTTTTCATCACTTCTTTATCATGGACTGTTGCTTTCCTTGGTCCAATCTCTGATACTTACAGAAGACAGAAGAGTTCCTCTTTTAAATTTCATAGTGCTTATTTTGCTTAGTGATATTGGTCTGTGTGTATGCGTAAACATACTCCATGGGGAAACTCAGAAGATCTCTATGTCACTTGCATTGCAATTCTAACTGCAATTTTCATTTAAAGATGAACTTTAACACGAGGCCTGAATTTTACAGGGATCAGCTCAAAGAGATTAAAATTCCTGAAACTCCATCAAATTTAACATTTGCATTTAAATGCATAAGACATCCATTTGTTCCACTGTATCTTGATAACAGTTTTCCTTTTGGAATCTTATTCTCTCATGGAAGTCTTTTTTTATTCTTACTATTCACTTGACTGGTACCAACTTTGCTGGTGATCACAGATATTTTTGCAAAATAAAAATACAGAGAAAAGCCACCTTATTATACAGAAATGGTAGTTTTTTTCTGTCCTTCTCATTTCAAATGTATACTTGGAGTGGAGATGATAATCCTGGTAAATATTAAAAGTATTGAAGTGCAGCGTAAGGTGATCCACATATAAACCAACCCATTAAATTTGGCTGTAGGGTTTACGAATTTCTTCACCAGGGAAGCCCACCAATGGGGTGTTTTTAATAGGCATTGAAAACTATACTTTATTATTCACTGAGTAGAACTGACATTGGACTTGATTCAGTAAGGAGCACTAACTGCATAAACAGATGTCAATTGCTATTTGGTCTGGTGGCCATGGACTGGAGAAATAAATGGAAAATCTAAGAAGGAGCACAGAAGCAAAGATAGGGATCTTCTTTAAATGACAGGAATGTGAGCTTGCTAGCAAAGTGTCCAGCTTGGTATCTTTCAATGTACATCAGGAAAGAAGAAATTTGGGGGTCTATTTCTCTCTATACAGGAGAAAGAGAACATTATTCATTAATATCAGTACTGTCAAGCTGTTTCTGAAAAACACATCATCCTTGTTTCATGTTTCATAGTCAGTATTTACTGATATTCATCAAAGAATGCTTTGCAGGTTGCCACACTCATTAGCTACCTGGAGCAGGAATAGAGCCAACTGAAGCCAATGAGAAAGAGTCTCTCGAATTCTGACTAAACCTCTAGGCCTGTCTACACTGGGCAACAGGATCAGAGCCTGTTGGGCTGGCAGCAAAAACGTGCAATCCATTTACTTCTACTGGCAACTGTGTCTACATATGTTTTCTCCATCATAATGCCATATTCATATTAGTATGCAAACCTCTGCCTGACTACAGCAGCAAAGGTTGTGCCCCATGCTACTAAGCCTCTTATAAATATATGGTGAATGGCAAAATCTTCCCCAAGCTGCTTAGTCCTAGGCTTGCTCCTGAATGCTGATCCTTTATTTTTCTTCTCTGATGGCAGAAAGGTATCCCATACTAGGCAGAATTATTCCCTGTGGAACATTTTGTCCTGTATGATGGAAA
The DNA here is from genome assembly GCF_014805655.1 of Passer montanus. Classification (NCBI taxonomy): domain Eukaryota; kingdom Metazoa; phylum Chordata; class Aves; order Passeriformes; family Passeridae; genus Passer; species Passer montanus. The sequence continues at coordinate 2,447,218 of NW_024366591.1, forward strand.
CAATGCAGAACCAACCAGTGCTGAGTGTCAGAAGAAGAGCAGGGAGTTTGGACATTGCTGGTGGAGGAGACAGCAGACAGTGAAGAGTTTGGGGTACAGTTTTATGTTCTGCCTGACCCAGTGTAGCTCTTGCAGGGAACAGCAGCCCCGCTCTTGCCTCTCTCCATCTCTCTTGTATTGGACTGACTCCTGACGTGGTCTCCTGACTGCCCAGCAATTCCACCCAAATGAGTGATCTAATTGCAAATGATGGGAGGAGGGCAGGGGGAAATGAAAAAACAATAAAAATCACCAAGCTGGCAGTTGTATGACTTATGTTGCAGCCAATGTTATTTGACCTCATGCAAAAGAAGTGGAGGCCTGTTGGCTGGGAGAAGCCAGTTGAGTGGGGTGGTGCAGAGCCATTCCTTTCAGGAGCCACTCAGAGCTACCCCAGAAGAGGAGGAAACTGAACCAGCAGCCTTTTATTTATGTTATGGGAGCAACAGCCCTGAAAAAACATTACAAAACCGGGAAGTTTAAAGAGAGCTTTAAAATCACTCATGTCCCAAGTCTCATACAAGGGGATCATAGTCACTGAGAATTGCAGTCTTTTATTTCACTCTTGCTCACTCCCTGAGTCTGGAAGATTGTGAGTCACTTAAGCATCCATTGAATTCAGCAGAACCTAATGACAGGCATGTTATTGGGACTTAAAAGCTTTAAAGCTTACTCTTAGTATGAAATACTTTACCTGTAGCCAAATATACTTATCATTATTGGGAATTATGTAAATAAAATCCAAACCACCTGTCAGACAGTTTTATACTGGAGAAATAGAGTCTCAATTTAAAATGGCATTTTAGGATTTATGCAATTTAATAAAACAATAAATTTCAATTTTTCCGCTTTTGCCATTACAGAGCTTAAAGCCAGTTCCATGTGTGGCACCTACTTGCATTTCACTCATGGGTTTATTAAAATGAGCATCACTTTAAATTAAAACCTTCACATTTTCAAAGGAAAATAAATAGTTAATGGCTTCAGAATTATTATTCTTTTCTACACAATCCCATAAAAATTTCCCAATGAAAAAGCTAATAAACCAATGGCGAGACACTTACATATGCAAATACGTTTCCGTGAAAGAGTTAAAGTGCTTTATAATATAAATTTGCTTTCAGTGCCAATATAATTAGATTGTAACAAGCAAACCCCTGCAACATAACACAGTGAAAATTTGAAAATTTGATTCTCCCTGGCAAACAACCAAGTCCCTGCGTGTGCACAAACCTGACATTAATAAGCTACAAGAGATTACATGATTTAGAAAAGAAGCACTTGGTGTTACAAAATCAAATAATAGATCTCTAGGCTATAATTAGGAGAATTGGGATTCAACAATGAAGTCATAATAATGTAATTTAGCTGTAAGTAACAGAGCCATGGAGTCACATTAGGAGGTGTGATCACATCTTTCAGCAAAGCTCTGCTGTGTAGACTTATTGCTGTTCAGTTTAGTCTAGTACACAGCAACCTGTTGGCACAGAGCTCAGGCTGACAGCCTCTTGTTCTCTAGGTGCAGTATGGCAAAGTGCCACCCATGCATTTTTAATTCAGTCCTGTGACTTTTAAGTCAAAACAATAAAATTATATATACTGAGTGTAGGGTTGCCTGTGAATATTTGTATAAATTACTGCACAGCATGGGTTTAGGGGCCATTTAAGAACAGATATATTGGAATAAAAATTAAAAAAAAAGGCAAAATAAACTGCTGAAAGCATGGTGTTAGATTTCTAGTAGGCCTGATGAACATGTACTGTTTAGCTACTTTATTCATCTATTACTGAGGTTAGGAAATTACTCCTTATCTGCAGCTTATTGCAGCTGCAGCCCCGAGTCACTTTTGCTCTATTCCTTACAGCGGTGTGGAGGGATTGCCTGCTCAGCCCTCGGTGCAAGTGTCACACAGCCCATGGAAGTGGGTGACCAATGTCAGTGCAGGATGCCCCTCTGCAGTCCCCCAGCACCCCAAACACAGCCCTGCAGCCTGCCAGGCACGAGGGGTGCCCGTGGCAGAGGGATTGGCTGCAGGGAGGTGCCATCGAAGCTCCGGGCAGGCAGAGTGCAGCTGCTCACACTGCTGGTGACAGGACATCAATCCCAACTCCACAAGTCATGGGAAGGCTGCCCTTTGATTTAGGCTGTTATAGAGGAGTACATCACACCAGCAGCCCCTCTGCTCCACCTCTGTCCTGCACAGCTAAGGCCCATTATCAATTTAAGCTTATTTCAAACACTTTGACCACAACTGTTTCTTTGTCATTCATTTGTCATAACTAGTAAAACAGACATAGCAATTTAATTTGTTGATTCTCTCCTTTAGGAGTTGGTGTCTAGTCAGAAGTGAAATCCTGCCTGTTCAGTCATTTATTGGCTGATAATTTTCTTTTCTCCATGCACACCTCCTGGTGATTATTGTTCTCCTCTTGGGGCTGTCTCATCCTTCCTGTCTCTCCCTGTTCCCCATAGGCCTCCTAGAGGGATCTGAACTAAATCCAGTTCCCTGATCTCACTCCACAATATGAGCAGAGTAACTCGAGCAGCCCAGCTCGTGTCCAGACTTGAAATTCAACTTCACTCACAAAAGACACACACAGGACTTTAGTTGCTTGTTGGCTTCTGAGGTGTTTGAATCTATATTTTTGGCTTTGGGAAGCGGGATCTGGAGGGATTGATTTGCTTCTTTTTAATTGTGTGGCCTACTAAATAGTGGGGGAAACAGGCATCAGCTTTGCAGCCATACTGCCAGAAAATTCAAACATGTTTGGAATAAAACTTTAAGATTGGTTGATTACTTCTTATGGTCTCACAAGCTAGGCCCACCGGTCCAACACCATTCCTATATTTTGGAGAACTCCAAAAGCTTTTGCTTCCACTCAGTTTTTGGTGTAACATGAAAAGCCACCTGTTGCTCCTGTTAGTTCTATTTTATTTTTATTTGCAATTTCTTCCAATTACTGTTTATTTTATTAGTTCTTTATGGTTCTGCCATTTTTTGTTTTGATGACATTTTGATTTGTTTCAAACTGCCCTTTATTTTAATTTTCTTTCCCAAGCATGTTGATTTATAGCTGTTTCTTTTAATTCTTTTATACTTTAAATGATCTGTTTGTTTTATTTCCTTTATTTGCATAGCACTTACATTTCATGACCTTTTTGTTTCTGCAGCTGCTGCTGCTTCTGGACTGCTAGTGTTTTTCTCTTACTTATCCACCAGGAAACTAAATCCCAGTGAAGACCAGTATTCAAATGCAAAATATTTTCTGATAGGTATTTATTTTATTATTCCACAATCTCCTAAATGGATTGTGAATTCTCAAAGTCTAGAATCTAAAATGTTATTTTCTTAAAAAATAAGAAACATAATGTAGGAACTCTGTATGTTCCTATATGAAGATCACATCTGACCAACTTCTTTTGGGCTGATCTAACATTTTGGCAGCTCTACCAGGAGCAAAGACCTTTGTAATGGAGGCAGCATAAAGAACATTCCATCTTGTAATAGTCTGTCCACAACTTATAGCAGAATCCTCATGACTACTGTAAAATACTGTATGGACAGTTAAAAATGAGTATACTTGCAGTTAGTGAAATGTCTCACAGGAAATGCCATTTATGTTTAATCGTGGCTAATGAGTGTGTGCTACCTGACAGGTGCATTTGTATTTTGCATACACATGGGATGCGTGTGTATGTGTCTGTGACTGTCCCTGACTATAGGCTATGTGTGTCTATTTTTATTCACATCCACTCATACATGTTCATATAAAAATTATACTGTGATCATCTACATTCTTTTAGTTTTGGATCTAGCTTATTTTTATTCTGCAGAAGCTGATGCTGCTTCTCACTTTTCCTAGCAAAATTATTGATATCAGGATTATTCCTGAAATGGATTATGTCATATACAGTGGGAGGAAAATAACCACCTTGCTTCTTTTAAAGCTGCTGCTACTATTCTTTTAACAATACTGAAATTCTCAACATTGTATATAATTTCATTCCTCATTTTTATGGTGCTGTGTCACAAATTGACAATTTGCCAGGCAAACAGGATTATGTACCAAATCACCATCTTTTATTTGCACAATAGGTGGCTTGCAATGGCCTGTTGAATTATGCCTGCATTAACAATGTGTCTCTTGGAATGCCTCCCTGCCCCCTTAGAAACTTCCTTATTGTGCCTTCCAGCACTGGTGTTTGCACTATTGTACTTCTGGATGTGTCCAATATTAAACGTATATATTTATACATCCACACATACCTATAATGAGCCAAAACCAGAAGAGCCTCTGCCTCAGCTTGTTTGCACATTATGCACATTCTAGGGAATGAAATCTGAGTGCTGCTCAAAGAGAAAGTGTGTGACTTAGCCCAAGGGCAGAAGAAAGTCGCGTGCAATGGGTTACATGATTTTGCACAACTTTTGGTGAAAAATGAAGCACCTCATGTCAATGCAGGAAATATTTTAGGGTGTTTATGGAATAAACTGAATGTTTTTCCTCGCTGCTTCATGCATGTCCTTTAGTGTACTGCAGTACAGTATATTGTTGTTTTCACCATAATTAATGCAGTCTTTTTCTCACCTTCCCTGATATAATCCATTACAAACACACACACAAAAAAACCCCAAAAAATCCAAACAACCAAAAGAAAGACACCCTTTTGTTCTTTTATTTGTGGTAGTTTTCTTAGCTCTACTGCTCTCTTCATTTCCAGAGTTGGTGTGGAAAACTTTGAGCTAACAAGTCCTTGCCATTGGACTCATGAGGATCCTGAGTGAGCAAAGACCTTACACCTTGATGAGGGCCAGCAGGAAAGGGATGTGGTCCCTGGCAGTGTGGACAAGGTGACAAATTGTTAAGCTGACTTCTAGGCCTCTATTCCTGGATCCTTCTCTGCTCACTGGAGAAAAGCCATGTTGATAATGGTTCTTTGAACCCTGAGCAGGATAAGAAAAAAAAAAAAAAAGAAAAGAAAAAAACAGAAAGGAAGGAATCAGATAAGTAATTCCCATGTTTAGAATTTACAAGATCACTGAAGAATAAATAGACACAACCTCTCTTTTCACTGTCCTTCTCTTCCCAGGTTCCATGTTCCCCTCTTACTGGGGTATTTTGTTGTTCTTGTTATTGGGGTTTTTGTGTGTTTTTTTGTGTTTTTGTTTTTTTTCCTATAAGTATTCATTTGCTACACTGAAAGTCTAGAATTCTACATTCAATTTAATCATGATCCTCTTTCCCTAATGTATTTGTGGAAATTTTATGATTTCTGGGAGAGTTAGTTGTTTCAACTTTTTAAGATGAAGGTCAAAAAAAGTGAAGAATTCAAGTGGACTCTTGGCCATGTCCCAGGAGGAGTAGCCATATTCCTAAGTTACAAAAGCACTGGTTTATTAGGGAGATATAAGTCATTACAGAAGAAAAAAACTTTTGTTTCCAAAACAGTATTTTAGAAGAAATCCATCTCCTAGGATGTTGGACCTCAGAAATTTTTCTTTCAATGAACTGTTAATACCAGTTTGGACAATTAACAAAGACCTTCAGTTAATCTCAGAGGGAGGTTAAATTGAACAGCAGGAGGGTATCAATATTTTTTACAATAATATTTTGATCATTGACCCCATAATGGCCCCACTAGTGCAACCCATTATTTCATTAATTAATAAGATGAACATTTCAGTGTTCATCACTGACCCCAAGGTTTCCAGGCTGAAGTCACATCACACAGTGCTGCCAAGTGACTTACACCAAAGACACAACATGAAGATTTCTGTATTCACATAGCTCAGATTCTGACCCTAATATCCTCATCCACATCTCCCGAAAATGAGCTGAAAGGCTTCTTTAGATAGCACCAGTGAGGGTCAGGCCTAATTACCTAATGCCTAAGCTTGTGTGTATTTATGCCTCTGTCAGACTGGGTACCTTGGAAAAGATAAAACACACTTACTGCAACACAGTTCTGCACTCCAGTCTAGGGCTCCCACACCAAGAACACATCCTGAATGTGGAAAATGTCCTTATGCAGATCTCAGATTGCGTTCACTGATGTTTTGCATTTGGGTTTGTTTTTCTTTTTCAGCATAGTAAGGGCTTCAGAATAGCAGTAAAGCTGCTGTATAGCTAACTGAACTCCTATACCATTAGGCAAATTAATTTTACATATAAATTATTTAAATTTAATCTGTATTAGCTCCCTGTATGAGCAGTGATATCACTATAGAACAAGTATTTTCCTTTTTAGAGAATTGCAGCATGATAAATAAATGAATAAAGACTTACAGAAATGTATTCCAGCACATATGCTGAGAAGTATTCTTATCAGAAATGCTGGAAATCACAATATTCCCTATGGTCTCCCTAGTCTGCATTAAAAATAACTAAAGATTGTAGTAATTTTTTTTCCAAAACATGAAATGCATTTTATGCAACAATGCCTCAGATGAGACACAAACTCAACTGAGCTTACAAATATTAGACATTAGCTCTTTGCATAGCCTTGCTTCAGCTAACAGGCCCTACTGGTAACTGTAGATGCACTGAAACCCAGTTTTTAGATTAAAATTCATGAAAGGAGTCTCACATTTTCATTGAAATGTCTATTGTTGGCTTTCTAGTAGTGATGAGGGAGGAGGAAAGAGAGAAAAAAAATTAAGAAATGTGGCAAGTAGTACTACTCTATTTGCCTCAGAGCAGCATAAAGATTTTGAGTTCTTCTGTAATCAGTTATAGCTCCTCATATTGCAGTCAGGAGTGCCTGTCCTGGCTCTTGATTCTTGAACACACCTCACCCTGATAAAAATGAGATAATATTTGATGATTTTCATGGTTGCTGTCCAGTTTTTTTTTTCTGCATTCATGAGTCAAAATGGTTATTAGGATGAAGATCCTTGTTTAAGAGGTCCACAACAGAGATAAATAGATAATAAAGCTAACATAACCAATCTAGTTTATGAATGGTCAGGAAGAAGTTCACTTTTAAAGGCCTACTCTGCTCATCTCATTCATGGTCACAAATACATCTGCAGCTCATTTTCCTTAATGTCAGAAAAATACTGACAGTAAATAGCCATACTGGAAATAGGTAAAATTAAAGATCCAAATTTCTAAATTTCTTCTAGGTTTTTATTAATAGCCTCAGAAGTCTGCCCAAGTGTTTTGGTGTTTGCAAACAATAATAAACAGGAAAAAAACGGGGTTTGCAGTAGCTCATTCATATTCTTGTCAGTTTTTCAAGCAGGGTATGATCCCATTAACTTGTTTAGTTGATAACCTCATATGATAACCTCATATGACCCAACAAGTCCTCACAGAATGAACCCCTGGCTATTTTTTTTTCTTCCTCCTGTATGCAAGTGATTTCCTAATTCCTTCTCCAGTCGAGCTGCCTTGTCCAAAAGAAACAGACTGTGACAACTGTAAGCCTATTACTTGCACATCTGCTTAACAAAGTATTGGAAGAGGATTGTTGATTTTTTTGAGGTTTTTTTTTTCTGAGGAGGAGGGCTTAGGGTCAGATTGAGGTGCTAAGGATTTTTTTTGTTTCAGAGTTTTTTGTTTCTGCTTTTCTAAAAAGGGTTTAACAACAGTAATTTGGAAAAAAAAGAACCTGTTGAAATATAAAAAAATCACAAACAGAGGTCAGTAGGAAGAAGAATATAATTTCTGTGCAATTCAAAGTCATGCTGCAAGGCATGTTTGCTATAGGCAATATATTCCTATCAGCAGAACCATTCCATAGTGGAAGCACTCACTCTGTAGTAGTCCTGTGAAATATATGTGAAAGAATTTGAGAAATTCTCTTCTATGCAAACAAACCTCATTGTCTCATTGTAAACTTATCTACAAGTAGTAGACTGGCATCCTTTAATTATTTCTTCTATTTTCTAGAAGAAAAATCCAATGTTTGCTGGGGTTTTTTGAACTGAAAATTAACATTTCAAAAGGATGGAATGCTCACCCTCAGATGGAAAAATAGCAGAGAAAGGTTAAGCTATAATTTCAGGTATTTCAGTTTTTCTTATAGTAGCTGTCAGGCACCTGAGAGCATTTCTTGATCTCCATAGCCTAAGCTAATTTTTTGACCACTGGCCTGCAACTGTACAGAAAATGTGTGAACTTTTCAGGCAAATCTCTCCATTTCTGTGCTTCAAATCCAAAGCCAATAGGGAAGAGCCCTAGGAAGAACATTATTTTTCATCTAGAAGTCACTGTGCCCTCTGTCAGGAGAGCAAAAGGTTCCATTCAAAGGTCATAAATGTGTTTGTGTCTGTTAAGACAGCTAGCAGTTTGTCATCATCCTATTTTGTTCACAGGCATCAGAATGGATGCAAAAGTCTTTACTTGGTTATGCATTAGAGAGAGGAACCAAATTCTTCCCTGATACCCTACCAATTAATTACAGCTGCATCACTATGCCACATCAGTAATGACACAAAACGATTTCACCTGAGATTATTAGTTTGCAGTGGAAGAGCTCTCCAGGGTTGTGGTGATAAGCTAGCAAAAGATCTGGAACAAGAAACATTTTGCCATGATTTCAAATTAAGGCCAAATTCATGTGAAGAAAGACTTCAGAAACATGGAACAACTGGTTACTGCATCAGTTATTATCATCTCAGTAATATTTATTAAAGCATAACTCAAAATTAGTATAATTATACACATTTTAAATTAATAATTAACCAAAATATTCATAATAAAGCCTCTGACCCCCCCCCCCATAAGCCCCCCTCCCCCATAAAAAGTCTGACCCTCAGATCTAGAGGCCATCTTTTAAATTTTTTTTATCATAGAACCATCATGCTCAGTTGGATGAAACCCATCAGGATCAAGGAGTCCAGCTCCTGGCCTTGCTCAGGACACCCCAAAAGTCCCACCATGACCCTGAGAGCATTGTCCAAACACTTGATGAAGTCTGTCAGGCTTGGTGCTGTGAGCACTGCCCTGGAGAGCTATTCCAGTGCCCAACCACCCTCTGGGTGAGGAACCTTTTCCAGATATCCAACCTGAACCTCACATGCCTCAGCTTTGTTCTACAACGGGGATAGGTTTCTGTGCCTTATCCCACGGGCTGTCTGCCTGTGAACTTTATTATGGAAAATGATAGATGAGTGTATGCAAAGCACTGAGAATAGAAAGCTTCTTTTATAGCAAAGATATTCAAGAATCTGATTTTCTTTTTTGTTTGTGTTACTCAGAATAGGATTTCATGGGAGGTGCAGAGGTTGGGAGTGGGGCGGCGGGGAGGAAGGGATCAAACCAGATATCAGTATTCACCAAACTAAAACTCTCAAGTCTGAAAAGTGAGCGTGGATGGACAGCTGTGATGTGTGCAAGACAGCCTGGTACTAGTGAACAACATTGCCAACAACACTGACAGTATTTCACTGATTTCCTGTGCTCAGTGTAGCTATTGAGAAGCTAATACATTAATGGTGGACTACTGATATGAATTAAAACGAAAGACACACAGCTTTCATTCTGCCTTTCCTTCTGTCACTTATTTTGTACTGCCTGAATGAGCTATTACCTTCTTGTTTCCCCAAGATGTTGGCTCACAAGGGTAGAATGAGCAGACTCAATTTCACTGAAAGTAATGGAGTGAGATTATCCAGAATTATTTCCAGTGGGCTGAGTTTGTTACATTCCTTCTGTTGTGAGAATATAAGTAAACAACTAAACACCTTTACTGAAAGCTGAGAATCTTCACAGTCATCACCTCTTCCTATTTCCTTGGATTAGTCCAGCATTTTGGGTTTAGCCATGCTCAATTAACTCATCCAGGAATTGGTCCAGTCAGAAACAGTTAATTTAAGTGAGATAAACTGGGCATCTGTTTGGAAAAAAATGATTATCCAAAATATGCTTTCATCGTGAGAAAATGAACTGTGCTATCTCCATATTTAAAAACATATGCTTCTGAATAGATTCCCTTCCTTTGAAAGCTCAAGAAACAGAAAAAAGTAACATTGAACCTGAAAATGAAACAAGCAGGTATGAAGTAAAACTCTAGTAGCCAGTGTGTTAACATTTTAATGTACTGGAACTGGACCTACATCAAACCACTGTATAAACTGCATTGAATTAGAGCCATTAAACCCAGCAATAAAACCAACCACTGCAGAAGTGATTGAAATATGTACGGTGCTTGCATGTGTTTGTACTGGTGGCAATAAAAATTCTGCCATATTTAGTCACTGATTTGCTTTAGGATAGAAATAAAATCAGCTGACAACACTCGCTTGTTTTGTTTCAATTACTAAAGATTTTTCTCTTAAAAAATAGATCTAAAATTAGAGACATGGCTAATAATTAAGAGGGGAACATCCATGGAATTGCAGAATACACAGCAATAAATATCTTTGGCAGGTGATTAAATACTGAATTGGAACTGAAGCTCTTGATAACCTCAGAACCTCTTTATTGCAAGTGAACACCAATGCTTCAGAGACTATTGCTGTAATACTGGAATATGAATCAGAATGATAACAGCAAAAAAGAAATAATAATTTGTTTCAGATGGGTTTTTTCTCTTATTCTCTACTGCATTTGAAAATATTTTTATATTACTTTATGGGTTGATGAGCCATTAGCTAATTAATCTGCAGTTAACAGCAGAACTAAAATTTTTTGTATTTTCAAATGGACCTCAGTTCAGCCCCCAAGCATAGGCAAATAAGGATGCAGTGAATAGATTTTAAGTTTCTACATGGAGCACCTCAGTTACTGATCTACCCAAAGTTAGTTTTTGAACATTAAAAACCTCAAGAGCTGGATACATTCTCTGAAAGAGGCCAGTGATTGAAAGCCATGTTACAGGTTTAACTATTTGTAGCACTAGAAACACCTGTTGACAGATGTAAAAAGGGGGTTTATGTTTTGGGATGGTCAAATAATCATATCGTAAATTATATCTTCATGTAATCACATTTTTATATTCCAGTTGGAAATGGTTAGGCCTCAACTGAATCTCTCATGCTATCCAAAGTACCCATTTGCAGGTAATAAAGGAAAATTTGCCAATAATCTGTGATAAAATATGAATGGTACTACTAATTCAAGTAGCACAGATGCAGCATGTGCCAATTTAGAAAATATGTAAAGGCAAAAGGCTACCAGAATCAATGCAATTTGTGCTGAAGTCTCAGAAATGTTGGCTTCAGATGTAGCCCAGTTATGTAGTTTACTAAAGTGAATAGGAGCTAACCAATCTATCAGAAGCAGACGTGTAAAATGGTCCTTAAAGCTCCTCATGGAATTCAGATTCAGGAGAGCTAAGAAAAAAAAATTAAAAAGAAGAAAAAGGATGTAATAATAGATGTACAGTAAACCAAATAAAGTAATTTCAAAATGACTAGAGAGCAACAGTAAACGAAAAATGCCTTTGGGTACACCATCTGTTTATCCATTCCATATTATACCTTTTCATCACAATTACCTAAAGTGGTATATTTGTGTTTCTGTAATGTATGGAATTCATTACATAGTTTTGCAATGAAATTATCACACTGTGGCTGGGACATCTGCACCCTGTCATATATCATTCTATTCATTTCTAGTTAATTTAATCCTAATATCTGCCTACATGACAAGACAGATGTTCAGCTATACTGTATCTTCCATAGTTTTCTGCCTTGAAGAAACTTTAAGTCACTGAAAGAACTGACATCTTTCAAACAGACATCTCACGGGTTTGGGAAGTATGTGTGTGCAGATGTGTGTGTGTATGTTTGTGTTTATATGGCATGTTCTTTTTTTTAAGAAATGTGTTTTACAAAACAAAAATCTACTACAGCAACTTTTAAATACAAACATTTTTCACTCCATGCATGTAAGTTTCATTTGAAAAATGAGCTTTACTAATATTTTGGTATATTTGTTTAATAATATTCTCAAATACATAGTATCTCTTTCAAATTAACTTGTCATTTGAATGAGATCTTTATTTTTTTAATTGCTGACTAGAAATTTTGGGCCAGATTTCCTCTTTGCCTTTTGAGCCTTGGCCCCCAAGACACCAAAAGTTAATCAGACTTTCTGGCCAGCAGTGCTGCACATCCTGTCAGACATGGATGGGCAGCCAGAAGAAGATATTGGATTCCATGTGTTTTAAAGCTATTGAAAGCCTCATCCAGATGGATCCATGCCATTGGTCACTGGTAGGATGTACAGAAACTTGGAGCATGGGATAAGGTGTGTGAGCACAAAAGTGAAGCACTCCTTGTCACCACTCCTGTCACACTCCTCCTCAAGTGGCTCTGTCAAGGCTGTCAAGGAGCTTTGCTGTGCTTCCACTTATAGCACAACATCTTCAGACCAGATTTGCAGAAGACCTGACACCCATTCCCCAGTCATTCCCCATTTGCCCCTTCTCAGCCCAATCTTAAATTCCTTTAAGCAGATCAACACCTGACAGTGTTTCCTCATTTTGACCTAGCTGAAGTCACACTTGTGACTGTGGTTTACAGGTCGACAGCTCTGTCAGTTAAATCCCTTTCTTAAATACATTTACACTGTCTATTACACTTAAATACACATGTTCCCAAAATCTCAGCTCTATGCTGTGAAGATGTTAGCTGGGTAAATACTGGGAATATTATCTGATGGCATTTTCCTGTCCTACAAAATATATAGGTGTTTAGAGTCCCCTAGATTGGATTAAAAAAGGTGCAAAATATGCAACACAACTCAGACAAAACAGAACTCTCTGCTGAAAGGGGATACATTCATGGTAACTATTTTCCAACACTTTTGAAGAATACGAAAGTTTAAATTCAATGCCTGTAAGCTGCCAGATAAGCCAGAAATAAATTATACCCAGCTGTTGTGTTGGATAACAGAAACAGATTGCGTAAGGGACACCCAGATAAACATGAATTGATTTAGAGTATTAATTATCTAAAAATGGCAACTGCTCTTCAAGTTGTTTGGCTGATGATGTAGAGGGTGAAATAATTCAGTTAGCTTATATTCACCTCTGGCATGAAGAGAATTTAAGGGGAAAAAAAGCCTTGAAATTGCATCTAGCCCTTGGAATGGATTCTTTTAGTGTCCTCACAATTTAGGACCATGATATCATGATACAATTTATAGCAGGACTATGTTAAACAGGGATATCAGGCTAGAAGCTGGCTAACATTTGTTAACACCCATTTATATTTTAAAATGGAATGTTTGCTTCATCTGAATAAATCAGTAGACACTACTTTTTTCTGTAGTGTGGAGTCTGTGAAATCCAGAAAACAAAAATTACTGCTTTCTTTGTATGTTGGTGGCATTGTAACATCATTTTCAAAGCTTCATAAAGATAGATTGATAAACAAAGCAAACAGGTGCTGAGGTGTTTCAAACTAACAATAATTCAGTGAACACCAGTATCTCTGGGCTGCTCATTAATTATGTAAGCCTCTCTGCAAACAGTACAGCACACAACATTTGCTAACAATTATCGTTTGTGTCTATTTCCACAGGCTTAGGAAAGGAAATAACTGTGGTATATGCTGGCAAATATAGCATGTTCTGACTCTGTGGCATGAAACCTTCAGTTTTTCAGTAGTGACCACTGCAGTCTGGATGGCAAAGCCTATGGCTCCAGGAACAGCTTTAGTGAAACTCCACTGCAAGCAAAAATCTCAGCAGCCACCAATGACAAGATTTTTTAGGAACCCCAGCCTTCTCCTTGCTGAAGAAGTGCAAAGGGATGACTATCAGGAATTAAGCCAAATTCCAGCACAGAACGGCTGTGTTGGTAGGCTGCCTAATACATCTGAGAGGTTTTAGGTTTCTAATATGGAATGGATTAACATTGGCAGTGGGCCTAACACCCTCGTGTGATATGAAACAGTAGCATAAACCCTGGGATTTTTTGGGGATTGTAAGATTATTTGTTGACTGAAGTGCATTTACATAGGGTTTTCTTAAAAAAAAATTAAAAAAATCAAAAACCCTTTAAAAAATGGGAATTCCTGACTAAGACTGCTGCCTGCAATTCTAAGAATGGAGACAGCCTTCCCCCTTGGAGAGAGCTTGGTCTGTTTGGTGACATCAGGTAACAGGGCTGTTCAGTCAAAAAATTATAGGTACTTGAAAAGCATAACTTTTCATTTAAGATATATATGAGTTAAGAGATATAACTTGAGTGAACACAGAGTTTATGAAATAAAAGTATAAAGTATGAAAATAAAATTTTAGGAAAGTGAATATTAGGTAAAAATTAGTAGGTAAACATAGGTCATCTGTAAGAGAGAATCCTGAAAAAATAAGCATTTGAGTTTGTTAAACTGGATGTCTTAACTTGCAAATAACACCTTAGTAAAGTTTTTTCTTACTTCAAGGATTTTTAAGTGTCATATTAGATGTGTGTTCTTTGCAAGAGTGGTTCATTTCTCTTGCTGCACTGTTTTTGTGGATGATGACTCAAATTACTCTGGTGACAGTGCAGGCTTTTGACATCAGGGATGTTTGTGATAACAATATTTTGGGAAATTTTTAAAAGTTCTTAAAATCTTGAGTAAAAAGAGTAAAACCTTGAGTAAAAAGATTTCTATGTTATCTTTTATAAGGAGCAAAAATCATGGAGTTTTTTTGCAGCTGCAAGTTGTTTCTTCTTTGATTCAGACCAAGAAAGGAATGAAAGATCATGTTTTTCAGTGTTGAGAAGGGTTCTCTTATTTTTAGAAAAGAACTGTAAAATACTCTTTTGGTTTTCCTTTATTGTTCCCTTATATATACATTTATATGTGAAACAATAGACACACTGATTGAATTAGAAACCTAGAAGACAAATTTCCAAAATTCAAGCCCCAGATATGGAATCAACCTACTGTGTAGTCTTACTTAACAGATTTTTAACAATACTTGTTTAGGAACTTTATTGGGCAACAATCTAGTAGCTGTGAACCTTGGTTGGCTTCAGGGTGAGCAGATGACTGAATGGGGATTTAGAGGAGTTTTGAAGTGCATTAAATGTCTTTCAAGTCTGTTCCAAAGAACTTTAAAACGTACCTGAACAAAAGTCTACTATTTAGATAACTCCTAAAGACTGGTAAGACAAAAGTAGAAGAATCAGATGCATACAGAGGAAGGTTATGGTGTCTGAGTCTGTACTTATAACAATATAACAGATTGATAAATTTGAACTGCAAAAGTTAGAGATTGCAGCAGAACAATCTCTCATTCAGCCTCCTTCATCTCTTTGCTGAAACATTGGAAAATTAAAATTTAAAAGTACATTCTTTAAAGCAAATCACTGGATTAAATAATCTTGGGTGAATATCACCACAGTGATTATAGTTCTTTTACATGTTCCTGTATAGATAAAGGACATCAGTCCTTTATTACTTTAAATTGTCAGAAAAAAATAACAATAAATGGAAAAGTAAAAGCATAAAATGTTTTTTCTTCTAGTATGTGCAAGTGTGTGTAATTTGACAGTAATTTTAAGTGTCCTTCTGCACTAAAATCCTGCGTGGAATGGTCATTGAACCCTATGCAGATTCAGGGCTCATAACTTTAAATAAAGTCAGTTGGAAACAAGTTCCCATTCCCATAAGAATCTAAACGTTCTCCAGGATAAAAATATAAATAAATCCACAAGGATTGCATCTAACATTGTGAGAAACATTTGTCATAAATCTCATCTGGTTTCAAGCCCTTTTCTGCAAAACACAGGACTTCAAACTCAGACAAGATTCAAGTGAGCTGGTGTTGATGGATGGCTTTGATATATTACATGTAAAGCACATGGTTATATTTCTTCCCTCTCATAGCCAAATACAGTTTTGATAGCAAGGGACAACCTGGAGTGGCTTTGTCTCTTTTAAAAATTTGTAAAGCAAATAGTGCAATGTAACCTCAGTGCCCCCTGGGACTCTACAAAGCTGTCATACTATCAATGTATAAAAATATGGAACCATGCTAGAAAAGTTCTTTTAAGTATTAAGTTTATTCCTACCTGAAGAACTCAACACAAATCAATGGATGAGGATAAACAGAAGGAAAATAGACATAAAAACCAAAATTGCATGTTATACTTGATTTAACAGAGGCTGGATGTTGCAGGGAGGTGTATAAAGGTGAAGATGACATATAACACCCTTCATGGATACTCTACATCAATTCTTTGTAGAAATCCTTGGGTTTTAGTCTTTATTTTTAAAATTCCCAAAATAGCACGATAACTCATGTTTTCAAAATGCTGTTCTAGATATTAAATACATTCAGGAATTTCCCTCTCTCCTGATTCCTTGAAGGCCTCATTCACTACACCTGCAAGTCAATTTAGCTGCCTCTGTGACACAAATGATACCTCTGACTGATTAGAAAACTTTTGGTTTCACCCCACTTGCAGCTTTCTGAGCCAGTGGGTAGCTCTGGGAAGTGCCCTAAAAAAAAGAAGGTTGATGTTTCAACCTGACAACATGCAGCACAATTTTTTCCTGTTAGTTTTTATATATTTAAGTCATTAGGGAACTCTGAATGTATCAGTTTGTTGCCTCGATAGCATGAGGGAGCTGCTAAATTTATTTGGTTTATACTTGGTGATTAAGGGAGACCGATTCTCTTTTCCTGCCCTTTGAGGGAGCTTATGGTGTTATGGGGGGCATGTCAGCAATAATTAACAAATATCCTGGTACAAATCCCAAAGGATACATATTTTTATAAGTAATTCCCCATGGAAAAACTTTAAAAATTATGTACTTGTTCTGAAAATGCTTCAGGCCTTCTCTAAAAAGATTATATTGCTGTTTTTTTTAAGAGTGCATGACTTGAGGTGCACATTTTGCTTGCAACTCATAAAATGATGGTACACTTATGTGAGGGAAAACACAGGAATAATCTGCAGTGAATTTCAATGTCTCACAAAGGGTTTGTCATTCAGACAATAACCCAGCTTTCTATTTTATTCAATTGTAATACAACAAGCATGATAGTTTCTTAGGTCACAACCAAAAATATATTGTATTGGCTTCAAACTTACTACATTTTTTTGCAATTTTCTTAGGTAGACTTTCATCTCATTTGGACTGAATTTCTTTTTCTCTTTAGATGTTAGACTTTTACTGTGGTACGTATTGCAAAATATTTTCATACTGCACAATGCCTTAAGCTTTATTGTGGGTGTGCTTTGCACTCCAATTTTCCTAGCAATGTGGAATAATTGCATCACTCAGCAGGATATCAACCACAGATGCAGTCCTTTTAACAATAACCTGTGTGTTAGCTGAATTAAAGATGCTTCCACTTCTTGGTTGCAATGAGTTTTGCCTAATTTAAAAGAAGTGAACATCAGATATTAAAAATATTGGTCCAAACCCAAACAACATAACCTGTTCCATCTCCTACCTAGAGGCCAGTGAAAGGAAAAGGAGTAAGGGATGGAAAATGCAGCAATATAAATCAAGGTGAAAACAGAAGAGGAAAAAAATGAGAAGAGGCTAAAGGCTAGAAGATAAAACTTTGAATACAGACAGTAATTCAGTTAACCTGTAAGCATGAATTGACACTGGTTTTGCCTGCCAGTCTGGGGTTCTGCAGTGGTATTAACCCCAGGTCATACACGGAATTTATTTGGATACAAACTTATTTAAAACCCTCAAGACTTTAGACACCCAGTTAAGAAACTCGGACTCCAAGAAGGATCCCTCTTATCCATCCCAGTAGCTGTGACCTACTTTTCTTATGGTTCACTGCCTTGCTGAACTAATGCTACGCATTCCCAAAAGTAAGCTCCAACATGGAAAAGCTCACAGTATTGCCACTATGGCACAGTAAGCAATGTGCCCCTGTAGATGTTGGGGTGGAGAGTTTTCAGTCAGGACTACTTTGAATAGTGGCAGCCTGCTGTGTGCATTCCCAAGCAGTTTAGGAGCATCAGCTTAACCTCATACCACTGTTTTATCAGGTGAACTCATAGCTGTTACATGGTTTATCCTGCTATAACATAAAAAATCTATGGCTAACTTGGAATTGGATTCCATATTTTCTGAATATGAAGATATTATTCATCAAACTATGTTTCTTACCTTGAAGGGCTATGGTTTAATTCATGTACTTCTAATAATGTATTAAAAATCTGTCTTTTTCCTGCACATCAGAGCAAGTACAATAAAACAATACAGGCTGGCTATTTAAACAGCTATTTATGGCACTTGTATTTATAATGTGTCAAAATGGGAAGGCAGAGGTTGAAAGAAACAGATCCAAGAACAAAACTCCTTGTCCTTCAGGCAATGAAGGTCAGGGCACATAATGGAGCAGTCACACTGACCCTCCCAAGGGAGCTGCATTTGACACACCACATTTTGATGTTTTTTTCTGGTCTGTCATGGAGTTGTACAAAGCACTGAACATAGTTAAGAGGCTGCCTTTTGCATAGATTTTGAAGAGGGAGATAAAAGATGTAATCACAAAGATGATTATATTTTACATGCAGCGTCCTTCTGATTAGTATTGATCTATCCATAAACAGCAAGAGCTCAAACAGCTGAGCAAGCCTGGATCCAGGACCCTTTGCCCCATCACCCTTTCAAAGGTGAAATATTATTAAAAATAGTATTTTGCCCTCATGAGATACTCTAGGCCATAGAAAGATAACTAAATGTGAAATCTGGAGCAGGGATCTATGAAAGCTGCACAGGGAAGTGACTGACTGTAACATATTAGAGATCAGCACATACCAGTCCAATCTGTTCCTTCCATGTGGATAAAGCAAGAAGAATTAGGCATAAGAGAAATTGCCTGATAGAAAACAGCTGATGCTTATCTAGAAACAGGGACTACTATAGGAGGAAAGTCCTTATAATATCAGAAAGGAATACTCTTCTGCCAAAATCACAGCAGTAGTGTAGAGCCTTGTTGATTGAAAAGCATCTCTCAGTGCCACATCCTTTCTTCTGTCTGTGTCATTCTCACAGCTGTTGATGCTTTGATCCATCTTCTCTCTGATCACAAGTATTTTCTTAAATATTCAAGAGAAGGTCAGCTACACCAAGCAGCACATCAATGTCCAGGAGGAAGAGGTCGTACCTCAGATTTCCAATGTCTTGTATATACATGCCCTGCCTTCCTCACAATGGTTTTTATCCATATTCAGGGCCTTCCTCTAATAAAAAAGAGTATCTTTGCAGTTGTGCACCAGGATCTGTACCTGTCTTCCTCTCATTTGTGCCTTCTTACGCAGGTACAGATACTCTTCTTCTGCAAATCCCTTAAGAAAGTCAAAGAAAAGCAACTTCAGCACTCTTCATAGGAGCAGGGATTCAAGAATCTGGATCAAGTTTTCTCTCCCTTTGATCATCCCACAATCTTCCAGTCTCACTTCCATGCATTATTGCAGTTATGATTCAGTAAAACTCAAATTAAGCTAATGCTGTAGAAAGCTAGGCTGGAATGTTACCCTGTGCTTAAAGCTAACGATGAGCATCTAAATGAACAGTCATGGATTAAAATTGTTTTTTTATTAATTAAATAATTAAAAACTTACCAGAAGGATCCTATCTTAACATTAAAATAAATGCTTTAGCGTTAAAGAAAAACCACACATTTTTAAATTTAAAAAAAAATTGCAACATTAAGGTGCAAAAAATATTTTTGTAATATCAGAACTGTGCTCTAAACCTTGACCTGGAGTCTTAGATCTTATTTTTTTAATTTTCTGAAGTCTGAGTTGGTTTTTTTTCAGTTCATGAAGAAACTGAGACATGAAAATGGGATGTTTTACCCAGTAACTCATACATTTAGATTTCTGGGTTTAGGGTTTGGAAAAAATGCACCTAGTTGTTTTCTTATTACAATACTGCTGGTTTTGTTCACCGGTCCATGTTTTTCTTGGAATGTGGTAATGTGGAATGTTTTAAATTAGAGGTTTTACTTTTTACTCTCCAATGTCTACTAAATAAGTCCATCATCTAATTCTAAAATTGTGAAGCAGCAAACATACACTTGTAGCCAGCAATACATATATATTTTTACTCCAGAGAACTGCTCTTCTGTTCTAAATTTACTGCAGAAGGTTTCAGAGACAAAAGAAAGGCTCCTTGCCAAACCTAGCTTTGCTTCTTTATAATAATCCTTTAGGTCTCTTCAAATATCCTAACTAAATATTGTAAACTGCTGAGAAGTTTCCAGCAAGACTATAAGAGATAAATAACAGTTGCTAAGCTTCAGCTGACATAACATTTTGTACTTAGGATTGTTTCAAATGAAACTGCAGAACAAATGAAGGCATTAGACTGGGTGCAAATATTAATCAAAGTCGTATTTTGTACCCTAATTTTAGTTATAATCAGTTTTTGAAACATGAGCCATACATCATATTAAAAATATATGGGATATGATCCCTGCTACTGCAACCCAGTGCATACTTTGCCTGCCACCACAACAATCCCTATTGTCTGCTGCATACACATGCTGTTTGGAATGTGCACTGACGGGTGCATTAGCAGTGCCGGGAGACCCTCAGGGGGGTTGGATTTGGAGTTTGGTTTAAGTAAGAAATTTAAAGCTGGAATTACAATCTGATACTTATGTGAAGCTCTAGAAGGCTGCCCATACAATTCCTGCTCTTAAAATCAGAACAATTAACCCTGTGATTGATGCAGTCTGTTGGCTCTGGTTCCCACCTCTGACACACATCATCTGTTGAGAGGTTTCTTGTCCTAAAATTTGGGCTAATAACTCAAAATTATGCTACTTTGTATTACTCTCTGCTTATTCTACTGCATCTGAGCAGGAACAGTACAATTAGATGTACACTGTATAAAATTATGGTCTCTCTCCCAGTTATTAGCTATGCCTATTTTTTTTATTATTAGCCATTAGCAAGTGTTATTAGCCATGTCTATTTTTTTTTTCCAGAATGAAAAGATTTCACGCCCCACCAATCCAACAGTTTCGGAGTCCGCAGCTTGATGTTATATTTCCAAAACAGGAGAAAAAGGAATTCTAAAGTTTCAGTGTCTCTCTCCTAAGCGAGATATTTTGCCCAATGTAAGAAATCAATTCTGCCTCATACAGACTGAGACAGACAGCATCGTGAAACACTCCCTAGATTGTCTTTTCAAACACCACTCACCACGGCACTCGCTGCCTGGAAAAAAACGCATCAAACAGCCCAGTACTTGGAATTGCAATGGACATCTCAGAACCACAAGCTACGATCGGTTTCAGCTTGATTTCAGTGCTCTTTGGTTGTCATTGATAGTGGTTTTGAAGCAGATTTACTAAGAAGCAAAAACTGTGTTGTTTTAGAAACTGTTCACTTGGAGAGCCCCACTCCAAGCTCATGTGGTAGCTGTGAAGGTACAACCATTTTGCTCAATATTTCATAAGCCATGAGTCCAAATTTAATGAAGGAAAAAGAAATAATTTCCCATCTAGCCATTTAGATTAGAATACTGAAGCAGATATTGACTCACACATGTCAGATTGTGCTGAACTATTCAAGAAGCCTCCTCAATCTCATCCCTCCCACCACTGCTCCCATGCAAAATTTTCTAATGGTTTGCTTGAAAGGATCCAATAATTTCTCTGTGTAATGGGAGTGTTGAGCAGAAGATGTGAACAACAGGATTGTTCCCACCCAGGAGGCATGGAGGGATTGGCTCAGGAATTGATGGCAATGCACTGTGAGGGGCATAAGGAACACAGACACTTTATGGGTAGCATTTTCATATTTTTTTATGTAATAAGGATCAACGCTTGGACAGCTCAGCTAACAGGATTTTGGATAAATCCCCTACGTCCCATCTCGAGTTAGGGTGTTTTATTGCACAACATAAGACAGTGGGAAGTTCTTCCCTTTAAAAATCGCATGCAAAAAACTTAGCAAGAGAAGTTGTCACGTAATAACTTCTCATTAGAAACTTTTTATCCACTAAGCACCTTTGGTCCAAACCAACTACCTCTTATCCCCTTTTCCTACTTCCAGCAAAATTGTATTTTTAGATTTGAAAATATTCAGATGTAAGTTTTTGGGTTGGTTTTAACAAAAAAACAGACTAGTCAGGAATAACAGACACTTGGTGATTTTTTACTTCTATGGGGAACATCGGTCTGCTGGGTCTGTTAATTAGAATAACGTTACCTGGAAGTGCTCTTGGATGGGATTTGTACTAGACAGACATACATTTATTGCAAAGGGCTGATACATGAACTTGGAAAATCAAAAGAGCAGGTTAAGATAGTACTATTATTCTTTTCTTCCTCATGTTTATTCTTCAGTTTCTAGTCAGCTTGTATAACAAGGAACAGCTGCAGAACAGGCAGGATCTATAAATGAAAACAGAAACAACAAAATGTCACATTTTGATAGTATTAACCAGTATTTTCATGTGTGTTCACACTGGAGATTATGCCAAACTATTCTGAATGTTCTATGAACATTCACACTTCCAAAACTTTGACAAAACTGGATTTCGGTTATGGTTCACACACGTACTCTTGCAGGAGGCAAGATTTTCATCACGTTCACCAGAATGCCACTAACTGAAGGAAATGCAATAAACTGAAATAAAAACTGAAAAGAAACAATTCAAGCTTTATTTGTAATAACATTGACAGTAGACAATGTTTTTCCTTCCACAAAATGAGTTTTTCTTTTTGTTTAATAAATCTGTTCCCAGAAGGGCTCTGGAACAGATATTTGTGTTCAGTGCTATGTGAAACTAACACATGCATGCAAACTCACAGCTCCCATTCATAGAATTTATTGTTACATCCAAAAAAAGTGTCTCTCACAAAGACATTTTAAAGAGCAGGGCTGCACAAGATTTTATACTTTTTTTAGCAGAGCACATTTTTGTGTTCAGTTCTATGGTAGCACTAGAACAGTGTTGAACAGCATCCATATGGGTAACTCAGTCCTAAAATCAATTCTTTGGCTTCAGCAAATTGCACAAAAGGTGTATTTCCTCCCTTGGAGCCAGGCTTTAACATGAGATTCTCTCTTAGTACACACAGTTAAATGTGTTCTATTTTACTGAAAGCCACAGAAGTTGATTTCTGCTTCTTAGCTGTAAAGTACTGCTAAATAAAGGTTTGTTTCGAAACAAAGATTAGATTTCAATGCCAGTAAAGTTGAAAATTAATTTCTGTTAGGATGAGTAACTTCTTCATTCCATTTGAAGAGTAACCATATTACATACAAGAAGAATGTGCTATAAGGAGGGAGGGAGAAAAGTATGCTAAAGGTCTTTCCCTTGACAAATGCACAGTCTCAGCACTCCAAAATCACACTCAGGTGGGCTTGATTTTCCCTCCCAGAAAGTAGCATTGCAGCTGAAATGTATTTTATCATCAGCCTACTCAGTGTGGATGAGATTGCATATTTTGCCATCCAGGTTTTGTTCTCCATAGAACAAGCTCAAAGAACAATTGGTTTTTGCTACGTACTATACAACAAAAGAGCCAAAGAAAATATCAAATCTGTTACCCATTGCTTTAGGGTGTTTAGTCAAGGATATAGAAAAAAAAAATAACTGTGCTCTTCTTCACTTTAATAAATAATTACTTGTGCAGAATTTAATAGACATGTGAGTAAACACTATTCACTTATTGCTTTTCTGAAAAAATTAGGCAAGGATCCTAACCATAGAGTTAGGAACTTCTGTTCAAGGGGTAGTACTAAAGCCATGATCCTTCCTTGCTATTTTACATTAACTGCTCTGGCGAATTTGGTCCACCTTCCTCTCCTTATTCCCAAAAATGAATTACATTCTTTATGAATTTTTCTCTTTGGTACTTAACTCAGCCCTTCCATTGCATAGAGAACTTGGATCCTAAATGTGATCTGAATTCTCCAAGCTGGCAAAGTACCTGCAAGAACTGGATTAGCATACAATAAGATGTTACAATCCTTAGTTAAATTTGTGATTTTCTCTGTGATTACCTTACTAAATGTAACTTGTTTTTAGGTTTGTCAATTAATATTTACAATTTTACATGCTCCAAAGTAAAGCAAAGATCCCCCAAATATTTTAAGTGGTTTTTTATGCTAAACACTGTACAAACACACAAGGAAGCAATTCTCACTTTAACAAACCATGGATGCATGCAAGGAAAACCACGAAGAGAAGGTTGTACTGAACATTTCACTATTAAAACCCCTTACAAACCTCACTATTTTTTCTACCAGAGTCATAGTGCTAAGACACTAAGACTGAATCATGACAGAAATTTTAAAAATTATTTCTTAGGTTTGTGTGCAGGTGATATTTTCATGGTTTCCTTTCACAGATTTCAGTGGCAACCATTCACACACACTATACATGTATTTAATTTTTTATACTGTGATTTCAAGATGAGGTTTGAGCCCCAAGGTGTCTTCATTAAATAAATGTATCATTTTAATGCGCACACACACACGCACACACACAAAAACCTTACTTGGAACACTGCTGTCTCTGTGTGTGTTACTCCAAACTGAAAAAGGTGAAAGTGGGAGGAAAAGAAGTTAGGTTTTACAGTAGTCTTATTTTTAAAATGTAAGTGAAGAAATCAAAGAGAGGCTGTGTCAAAATGTACTCACCAGTTCTGTTGTGGTCTAAGGAAATTTCACTTTTCAAAGATCACCTTGGGCTGTGGTTTTGGCTAATTCCTGCAGCTTTCCAAGTCTTTCCAAGTGCATAGTTTTGCACTAGAGAAAGGCTCAGAGAGGAAGAAAAAGAGGGGCCTGTTGTCAAA
The DNA here is from genome assembly GCF_014805655.1 of Passer montanus. Lineage (NCBI taxonomy): Eukaryota > Metazoa > Chordata > Aves > Passeriformes > Passeridae > Passer > Passer montanus. The sequence continues at coordinate 2,471,947 of NW_024366591.1, forward strand.
GAATAAATGTATATGACAATACTAATTCATCACTACACATTTTTCTTGATGATATCCTAAGTGAAGAGTTTGGTTTTCTCTATCATAGCAGCATTTTTGCCTGTTTATGTAAGAGTGGGTTCTTCTCCAGGTTCCCATGCTGGGATTCTGTCAAGGTAGAGATTTTTGTCAAGTTTCTGGGTCAGAACATGAAGCTGCTGGTCAAATGGGAAGATTCTCTAACATCACTGCCTTAGTCCTTCTGGAGGTCCCTAATGCTGGGAAAATGCTCTTCAGTAGCTGCTGTTCACATCCAATGGTGGCTCAGTGTGATGTCAAATCCTTCATTCTTGGAATGATATGAAAGAACATGAGCTTCTGCAGTTAATAGTATGAAGAACATTGCTGCAGTAAAAGTTGTATTAAATCCTCTGGAATCTTACTCAGCTCACATCTAGCCTCTGTTCTAAGGGTTATTTCTGCATTTGAGCCATTGACAGGGCAGTGTTCAATACATGAACAATTCCAGCAGTAGGATTCAAAATCTTAGTCCTGTCTCACTTGTTTGTCACACCTCTGGTATTCTGTAGCCCTTTGGGGTTTGTTACAGGAATAAAAGTGCAGAAAATCTCCCTACTATCTCATCAGTAATTTTGTGAAATGCTTACCTCTTCTTGCACCCTCCTTCTCACTTCAAGGATAGATCCCACTAGAAATCACTGAGAAAGAAAAAAATTAAAAAAGCAAAAAAATAAAGCAGTCAGATTATGGCCTTCAAAGGATTTTCAAAGACAGTTTGCAATAGGTAACTAAGAAGTGACTCTGTATTACTTGGGTAGTTCATACAGGAACAGGAAGGTTAAAACCCACCAAGAGTTTTAGAGGCATAAGCATCCAGAGATGTTTGTCAACGTCTGTCCTCACTCAGGCTGTTCCACCAGGCAGAAGGCAATGCAAAGCTGAGAAAGCACCAAAGTCTTAATCTTGCTCCAGATCCATTCATTAATAATATTATTATTATTCAAAGCAGCATAGAACACCTGAGGTTGAAAAGCACCTCTGCAGATCATTTAACTTAACTCCGCTGCCCAAAGAAAGGTTTGCTACAGCAGGTTGACCAGGACCATGCCCAGTCAGGCTTTAAATTGTTCCAAGGGCAGAGACTCCACAACCTCTCTAGACTACCGGTGTCAATGTCTGACCACCTGCAGTCAGAGCATTTTTTCTTATATTTATTAGAAATTTTTGTATTTCAGTTTTTGCTCACTGCCTCCTCTTCTCACTGGATGCCACATTTCTTAGTGATGGTCCATAAATAAAAATTCTTCTCCCCAGCCCTGGCCAGTATTTTTTTCTCTCTCAATTTAAATTGAGCTCTGGCCTCCATATCAGGAGCCACAATGAACTGCAGTAAGAATTGCATTATTGTAATACTGAACCAGATATTCATTAAGGCTATGAAGTCTCTTCTTTGTCACGCTCCTCATCCCAACTTTCTCTGCTTATCTTCCAGCAGCATTTTTTTGTGACAGGAAATAAACAACATAAAGCATAATATTCAGCAAGAAGGCCATGCTCTGATCACTAGCTCTCTCTCTGAAGAGTTATCCCAGGCCTCCATTCCCCCTGCTAACTATCAAGTAGCTGAACTATTTAAAAATTAAAATAATTTTTTTTAAGTCTCTGCTAAGCTGAGATCTTTTCCTAGGAAGTTCACGGCTGGAATCAATGTTTATAGCCACATTACCAAACAAACTAAAAATACAGGGCTTAATAATGAAAAACCTGGTACTACCTGAAGTATAATGGAACAGGCATGCTACTGTAATAATTCCTTTAGGCCTAGAGAAACTAAGCAATGTTAATTATTAATCAAAAGCCAAGCACCCATTTTAAGCATTTTTCAAGGAGATGTGCTCATTTAATTTCTTGCTACTATATATTATTTTATATCAGTACCTGTCATTCAAAGCCAGAAATACTCACACCACTGTGAGGACAATGATCAGAAATAATACCCACAACCCACATAATACAAGGCCTTAGGAAAACACTGAACTAATCAGTGTCTCTTCCTCCTTGTGGCTGTGAGCACTTCAGAAAATGAGCAGCCTGAACAGAATCCCAGAATCATTAAGGCTGGAAAAGGTCTCCCAGGTCATGGAGTCCAACCTTTGACCAAACATCACCACGGCACTAACAGTACCCCATAGTTTAATCACTGCAGCAAATACCTACAGATATATATATACAGGGCCAAAAGTAGATTATGTTTGTTTCAAAACCATAGGTGTCAAGGAAATTTCTCTAAAGGCCTTCATAGTGTTCTTATTTCTTAGCCTTTCTTGTGGAATACAAAAAGTTTCACCTTATTTTGTTTCTTGACAGCCTCTTATGTGGAACAGGTGTAGATAATCAGTTTGCTAGATAATTGCTTAGTTCTGAAGGAACATCTGGGAAGGAGAGGTGAAAATAAACTGAATGGAATGAAAACTGTAGTCAATAAAAGCAAATGTGGATTTTGAAGAGATACACCATCAAACAAAGGCTTTATAATTCAGACTTAAAATGCTCTTCCTTCAGTCTTCTCATATTCATTCTTCATTTTCTCATATGCTGATCTTGGTCATCAGTCTGGAATGATGTACTAGTTTCTCACTGCAACCTTAAGGTTGCTGTGAATTAATTGTATGCTTCTTTCAGTCCTCATTACAGTCTTTGACACGAGGATGAGTTTTCACAGAAGTGAATGCCAGGATGTTCTGACTTTCATTGAATATTCTCATTAATCCATTCTTAGGACAAAGACTAATGATAAAGAATAAGCACAGATATTAATTATTTTATTTCTCATGGCAATTTTGGGGATGTAATGAGAATGGAATGATCACCCCTTTTTGGCTCTTAAAGTAAGAGGGGTTTTTTAAGTATATAAAAATATTCAAAATTAATTTATTCTTGTAATTAAACCATGATAAGACCAGAAGCTTAAAACACATCACATTAATTCATTTTTGTGCCAGTTTTAAGGGCCCAGACCTGTAAGTGCCAATTAGAGTGAACAGAAGAAGAGGATACAGGTCAGTGGAGAGCAGAGTACCACAAATTATTTTTTTCAGAAAATTTATGTGCTGAAAATATACAACAGTGTAGTCCTGAGATATCAGCAGGATTTAATATTATATCTGTTTGTATTTCTATTACTTTCAAACAGATGCTCTATATTAGTGGCTGCGCATTAGCACAATTTCTTAGTTATCAATGTATTTCATCTCGGTATGGATGACATATTAACTCATGGTATATCTCGCCAGAAATCCATGAATAGTTGAACTGTACCTCATCACACAAACATACTGTTTTTTAAAAACAGCTAAACCAATCATGATTATTTTTGAGAGACTTATTACAAAGTAAAATTCATACAACTTTCATGATATACCCATCTTGGAGAGAACAAATACTGGGAGAGGGAAAATATTGTCCTATCCCATATGGGAAAGTCATTGGGGAAATCTAGGCTGTTTGAATTGTTCAGAGCAGACCAAGGTCCTTAACTCTCAACAGCTTCCTCTGGTGGCCCTTTTTTCTAGAAGTTAAGAAAGGAGAAGGTAAGAGGACAAATTTCTTTTGAATTCCATTTAAACCCCAAGCCTCACGCTTGTTTCAGCAGGAGGCAGATGAGATATTCTAACTACTGAGGTGATTAGGGAATTATTGATGATGCTGTCATTTATACCAGGACAGGATGAGAGAATGAAGAAACCCAGCAAGGCACATCATTACTTCCAAACAATTTTTAAAGTAAAGTTTTATATGAATCCTTTTTTTATCAGCATCTTCAGTTTCTCCCACAGCTTTTGTGGGTTTGGAGCGATATCATAGACATGTTTTGATTTAGAACAGAAACAATGCCTGGCTAATTTCAAAATAATTCCATTTATTCAGAAGTATTTCATTACAGAGAGGAAGGGGTGGAAATATTGCCAAGGAATAGATACTTGCTGTCATAATGCCTCAGTGAACAGAATGAGAGCAGTACCTTTCCTGCATGCTCAACCCATTCTCAGACAATTCTGCTGATCCTATCACCTTCCAAATGCCCAGCTCAAGGACATAGCTGTTGTTGATCCACTCAGGGATCTTTGAATAAATACAAGGGATTGTATCCCTGCATTACAACTTCTGAGTATTCAGTGACAGTGGTGTTTTTGTGCTAAGCCACCAAACAGATCTCAAAATATAAAAGAGAAATGACAAACAGGTTTCTCTGGGAATATCTGTATTAAATTGGAAATTTTCCCTCTGTTGACATTTATATGACTGTATTCTTCAGAATTTCTTACAGCTTTATTCCTTAACAGTGCCTGTGGAATATAATCTATTTCCTAAGCATTACCCAAATGTAGTCTATACAGACTGCATTAAACTTGAAGAACAAGACCAATGCACTAACTATTCTTATCCCAGCTGTATTCAGCAATGTCACAGAATAGAATAGAATAACAGATATGCAGGAAAGCCATCTGCAGCCTCCAAATCTAACCTGTTGTTTCCAAACCAGGCATTATCTTTCATGTTGGTGTGTTGGTGGTTAGGTTTGCATTCGATGTGTTAGTCATCCATATGGATATCAGGACAGGAATTTATCTCTGTCACTGCAGGTCTCTAAAGACTCCCTGCAAAAATGATAGAATCATGGAATGGTTTGTGTTGGAAGGGACTTTAATGACCATTTAGTTCCAACTCCTCTGCTGTGTGCAGGGACACCTTTCTCTACAGCAGGTTTCTCAGAGCCCCACCCAACCTGGCCTTGAACATTCCCAAGGATGGAGTGTCCAAAACTTCCCTGAGAAACTTGTTCCAGTATTTCACCACCCTCAGAGAAAATAATTTCTTCTGTATATAAGAATAGAAAATCACATAAATCTAATCTATCCAAAACTCCAATGGACATTGAACAAAAGACAAAAAGAAAAGCCAAACAAAATGAAATGAAACTAAACAAAACAAGCAAACCAAAACAAATCAACCATAAAAAACCCCCAAAAAATACAAAAAAAAAAAAAAAAACCAAAAAACCACAAAGCAAAAGAAATCACCTCAACAAACAAAAAAGAAACAAAAACAAAAACCCAAAAGGAATTGGCAAGACTTTTCAGAGAAATTACTTCTTAAGTAAGGTGGTTTTTAAAATCCTAAATGTAGAGAATATCCTATGTATGATCAGAGGGAAACAATACAAGTTCACCTTTCACTTGGAAGATTTTAAAACTATTTGATTTATTTCTCTCAGTAACAGCACCCCACTGGGCACTAGGAATAAGCAAGAAGTGAGCAAGCAGAGAGCAAGGGACATGTCTGGTTATAGACATCTGCTTACAGTGTTTCTGTTGCAAAATGAAAGACAGGACAATAACCATAAGATGCTAAAATCCAGTATGGGATCCTCAGGACAGTGGTCTATATGTAACCCATCTTAATTCAGAGGTTTTGTGGCATCTGGTTAGGAAAGAGAATTGTAACATCTGATCCATCTCTTTACTCAAAACAGCTTAAATATTGATTTGCTCAGACCAGAAAATACCAATGAATAAATGACAGAACACGAATTTACTCTAGAAATATTTTCTAATTGCAAAGAAAATCATACTTCACAGCACAAGAGAGGTGGAGACTCACAGAATAAAGTAGTGGTTATAGTCCCTTCTCTCAACATTATAGCCATGACAGAAATTTTCTAAACCAGTATGCAGCACTAAATGAATTTATCTGTGCTGTTGCTTCATTGACTGCCATTTGAATTGCCTTCCATGTCATTACACCAAAGGTGAATGTAGTCTTCTGTCTTTTCATATATTCTATTCCTTGTCTAAATATCATGGGAAGGCATTAAGCAGAGTGCTTTCCCACAGCACTGCAGCACTGACTAGGGGAGGCCAGAGGAAGGGAAAACATGCCTTTGGGAGCTGGCAAAGAATACACTGGGACAGGTAAAAGCTTAGAAGATTTTGCAAGAGTAGGAGCCGTAGACTATGAGAAACTTTTTTTTTTGTTTGTAAGTACTGTTTTAAATAAAAATTTCAGACTAGAAATTAAAATTTAAACAATGTAAGTGCCTCAGAGAACCAGGCTCTAAAGCAGTCCCTTAATGGGATTCCAGCACAGCCTTTATTTTTTAATGTGAAGAAGGGAAAGGATTTGTCATTAAACTTTAAAAATAATCAAAATAAAAATCCTTTTTGTTTTTGTGGGCTGACAGTGCTACTTAGCACGATTGTGTTCACTTAATGGGTGTCCATTGGTAAGGAGAACTTTATTCTGTGTAACAGGGCTTAGATGCAAATTTAACTTTGTCTTGTCTGCTCAGCAATCTATATTTTTCCAATCAAGTGTGCAGAATGTCATGTCTGAAGTATCTGCACTTCAACAATTATATCTCAACTATTGGCATGTGTGTGCAAGCTCTTAAGAATTCACTGGTTTTAGAATATGAAATAAGAAATACCATGTGAGAAAACTGTATTAAATGGATTTGATCTGATTAATAATTGCTGTCTTTTCTATTATTTGATGTGAGAAATATAAGAAACACTTTTAGCATCACACTGAAAAATTTTATGTGAGATAGTGACACAAAATTCAACAAAACCCTCCAGAAAACAGAATAACCATCTTCCTGGTCTGCAATCCAAACACCAAAATTTTCTATAATGCAGAGAAAGACATTGCACATTTTTCAGACTCCTTTTTTTCAGTCTTCCTCAGTAGCTGGTCACTGTAATAAGTCAGACTCATATGGAATACAAACAGGAGATTCTGATGTGGAGGAAACAAGTACATTTGAAAAGGACAAAGAGACTCTAGGAAATCTTGGAGCAAATCCTGGCACTGGAGGCCCTAAACTGCAAGATGAAATCTGTTAACAGTGTTAATACAGTAAGGTACCATTTGAACTGAGCCTTCAGGCCTTGCTATTACTTCTACGTCAGTAATGAATAGTAAATGAAAATAAACAGAAGCAATGCTCTTTGATCCACACAAGGCTTAATATATGCTGATTAGTATATATTTCCAACAACAAAATTATGGCTTTATACTCATCACTGGTGGACCTTGTTCTGCAATATTGCTGCTTATTGTGGTAATGAAAGTCGTTTGAAAGTTGAAGCTGCAAGTGAATGTACTGTGGTGTACACACTGCATAGTTCCCATAAATTTAGCACACAGGAATTTATTTCAACAGCTACAGCTTTCAGTAGTTCATCAGTTTTGTTTTGCATGAATGTAATTTACCTTTCAGCCACCAAAGGCTTACAGTGCAGGTCTTGTATTGAAACAAAACTAGTACTGTGGGAGCTCTCACATCATGCTATTGGAGGGGTGGAAGAACCTTCATATTTATTCCAAAATTTTCCAAGTAGTTAAACTCAGACACGGATGTAGATATCTGCACTTTATTTTAGAGTAGTGTTAACATTCTGGTTAGTGAGAACTAGTAAAATTACATTTGCACTGATGCAGCTGTAATTATTTCTGTAATACAAGGATGCATATTCTCTCCCTTGTTAATGTCTTAAAACAAGAAATCATGGGAAAAAGAAGGGCTATTGAAACACTGTCATATTGTGTAGTCACAGTTCTAAGGGAAGGAGAAATGCTATGTCTAAAATGAAGCAAACCACTGCATCTTTGAGATCCTCCCATCCATTGGAAATGGCCACAAATGAAGGTGAAGACAGACATTTCAGATTTGCAATGTTGTTTGGATTTATTGGCCTTCAGAAAGAATGACCATTTTGTTAGTGGAAATTATACCTTACCAAAGCATAGAGAATTTAGCTAACTTTCTGCTATGCATTTTACCTTCTTTTATAAAGTATGGGCCAGCCTGATTCTTGCTGAAGTCATTGGGATTTTTGGCATGGATTTCAAGATGAATAGCCAGTGGGTCCCAAGCAGAGATGACAGAAAAGGCACACTCCCTCTTACTTAAAGTACAGTTCATGTCAAATGCTGTGAACTTCAGGGGTGTATTTCCTGATGCTCTCATCATGCTTTAGGCATTTCTGTTCACAATAACCAGCTTCTTCTTTAGTCAATTTTACAACTTCAGTTGTGTTTTAAAGAGGAAATGTAATACTAACCATGGAATCCTGTCAGAAATTCATTAAATCAAGTGACTTTTTATGGCATTTTACAAGAAAGAAAACTATTCAGGTAAACTGACAAGTCCAAATAGGAATAGGAGACTCCAGCTTGGTGCATGTTATGAATCACAGACTACTACCTCTATTGGGATTGAGAGAGAATCTCCAATCCGAGATGAATTTAAAGCAGCTCAGAGGGATCCTTAAAGTTTTGCTAAAAAGGGAAGCCAAAATGCTGACAGCTTTATTAGAGTGTGTAAATCATAATAAGAACCAATTCACTTTAAGTCTTAAAGGGTACCTTTCAATATGAATCCAATTCCCCTTAAGATACTGTTGCAGTTCTTAAAAAGTACTACATCTTGCTAAAATGTCAAAGAGTTTTATATTTTCATCAGAAATGTATTTTGCCAGGTGGGCTAAAAGATGCCTCTTCAATAAATTTTCCAGCCATTTCAGCTGAGTTCCAACACCTTTTTGTCCATTCAGAAGTGCTATAAGCCTTGATATTAAAGTGCTCAGGATCATCTAAGAGTCTAAAGAGTTATCATAACTTGATGCTGTGAGACCTTGATGCTGGAATATGTCTCTGAGTACTTCAGAGAGAGAGATTAATGCAGGGGTTGAATTAAAGTTTTTTAGAGAAATTAAGATATATTAAGCTACATACATATGAAGCAGAAGTGCAAGTTACAGTTTTAAGTAAGTAGAAATACATTTTAACTGGTTTAAGAAACTTTGTTAGCTGGTAAAGGTCCTAAGGTCTAGTTTAAAGTTCAATAACTTAGTTCAAGACATAAGAAAAACAGAGTAGAACTTTGATTTCTTGATAGTGATTTAACCCCAGCTACCAGCCACAGCCTCTCTCTCACTGCCCCACCAGTGACACCGGGACAGAACTGGAAGGGTAAAAGCTGGAAAACTCATGGGTTGAGGTAAAGACAGTAAGAAAGCAAAAGTTGATCACACAAACAGAGCAAAGCAAGGAACTAATCCTTGTTTCTCCCAGGCAGGGAGGTGTTCAACCCTCTCCAGGAGAGCAGGGCGCCATAGCAGTAACAGGGATTTGAGAAGACGTTCATCACCACTCCAAACGACCCTCACACTTCTCCTTCTTCCCCCAGCTGATATACAGGGAATGTTGTCAGATGGTCTGGAATATCCCTTTGGTCAGCTGGGGTCACCTGTCCCAGCTGTGTCTCCTCTCACCCTCCCACGCTCCCTGAATTTCCTTACCAGTGCAGCAGTACAGAAAGCAGAAAAGGTCTTGGCTCTGTGTAAGCCCTGCTTGACCATCACAAAAACATTCCTATATTATCAACCTTGTGCTCAGCACAAATCCCAAACATGGCCCCATCCAGCCACTGGGAAGAAAATTAACTACCCCAGGTGAATCCAGCACACACCTTTATGCATAACACACCTTTATGTATATTCTTTCTATGTACCAGGTTCGTTCTATGGACATTGTGGAATTTTGCCTAAGTAATATTCTACAAACTGTAAGGAATGCATACATCAGGGATATTTATAGAAATATTCATGGTCTACTCTCATTCCATGATGCACGAACACATACATATATGTATAAGAAAACCCTGTTGATTTTTACTGTAAGTCTCAAATACTTTGTAGAATTCTATTTTGTGGCCGTACAAGGAGTGCAAAGTCGATGCTGTATGGACCCCTCTGAATTAAATGTTTACTGTATTTCCATATAAAGGGGAGACAATATAATTAATATTCTACATGAACTCACTTATGCCTGTATGTTTCTTGCATTTTAATTTAAAGACAACAGCTGAAACAGTTTTCAAGCAAAATTCATACATGTCTCTTCTTGTCTCCGTCATAGAAATGTCATGATAGAGTCCTATAACAAATTCTTTTTTTTAAATGAGACAGGAGAAATATTTTAAAGTATAAAATAATATGAAGTATGTTTTGATGTTACAATAACGTAATAAGTCAATATACTTCTATGTCATTACAGAAATAAAGTATTATCTGCTCTCCCAAATAGACAATAATTTTTAACACATGATTAACTATCAGATTTATTGTTCTAACAGGGAAGAGGGACTCTTTCATCAAGGTTGTTTCTTTTAAGTTGTTAAAATGTAATGAGTTCTCAGAATACTATTAGAATGAAAAGAAAGTAATTTCTCATCAAGCATGAAGTATACTTAAGTATTTTAACTAAGTTATTCTATTAAATGTCCCACAGACCCAGAGGACTACTATAAGCTCATCAAAGGGAAAAAACTGTGATTTATACAATAAAAAACAGAGGTTTAGGCTGAATCAGTTCTGATTCATTGGGACAGATGTTCCTCACTGCACCCAGTCATACAATATTTTAATACTTGAGATGTTCCTCTCTCTCTGTCCTTTGCCATTCCTTTTGTATCCCTGTCTGCCTGCTGCTTCACCAAATTACTTTTTTTTTTTTTAAGAAGAAAATAGGAGCTACATTTCAACATTATGCACAACATCAGAAAGAAGTTGCAGGTTTTCTTCTTCAATTTTTTTTGTATGCTGAAGTGGCAGGAGCAGCAGCTGACAGAGTGGGCTGCTTCACATACTCATATGCTTCACATACTCCCTGTTGTGCTCTTCCACAACAAAATTAGCCTAACTACATTTTAACCAAGGCTTTTCATCAAGTAATGATGGTCAAAGAATTAAGGTCAGACTGACATTTGCTTACCTCTTTATTCACAAATAAATCCCGATTATTCTGAGGTTAAAGCTCATTTATAGAAACTCACTGTTATGTACTAAACAGGGCATTCATACCTAGAACAATATTTTGCTGATTGTATGGAGAGGAAAGAGGAGAATGGAGATGACAGTTGTAGACCTATCAAAAACCATTCACTCTTATGCAGTGAAAACAATAAATATAATTATTTTTCCTCAACAGTTTTCTGTAATGATGCCTTTTACAGGTTGCCCAAAAGAAATCTACAAGTTCTTTGGACCAGTGTATTTCACTTTATGTTTACTGAAATATTCCTTTAAGATATTCACTTTAGGTATAAAAACTGTACCCTGCAACAGTAGAAACCACCCAAAACCCCATCTGTTGATACAAGAATGTTAGTTTTGTATTCTCAGAATCAAAACCTATGGAGGGAACACCATGTCTGTTTTCCTGCCACTTTCACCTGCAATCTCCAATATTGCTAGGCAATAACATTAAAACTGGTCTTAAAGCTGTTTTTGTGTCCTTCTTTGTCTGCCACAGAAGTCTCAAAATTTGCCATATAGCAGAGGAACAGGCAAAGAGCTGCTGAACCTTCTCCCATAACATCCCTTTGATGCAGTACAGATGAATTTGCCTCCACAAACTAATCTGGAATGACTCTAGTTTGTGCTACATACCAAAATACTGTCAGCAGCCTATGAAGAAATCCCATTTTTCACAATTTCATTTTTGATGGAACATATCTAAGCTTAAAATCAAGTGCTCTATGGAATATAATGAGAAGCTTTTGATTAAACAAATATTTTGTTAAAAATGGACGTTTTTCAATAAATAACCATCCTATTGAATACTTCTAATAGGAACTTTCAAACAAGAAAAATGTTTTCATCTGTAAATTTATTTTTTTCTCTCTAACATTCAAACGTCAGCACGGTCATTCATCACAGAAATTCAAGTTATCATCTAAAAATGCTACAAACTTTACTATTTTTCTTCATTGCCATCAAAGCTTTGCACGAGGGTTAAAGGAATTTTGTCCAGCTTAGGTAGAAGCTTTTTCTATTTTGTTTTCTTCATATAGTCTAGATAGCTAGTAGTTGTTGAGAATTGCAATTTGATTTTTTATATTCATGGAAAAATGCAGTCAAATGTTCTATCTCCTGGGTTTGTTACACAGTTTATTCCTTACAAATGGCTTTTCTTCATCTGCATTATGATCAGGGTATTCCCATTTAATTTTAAATTTATAGATAGAAATTTTTTGTATAAAATTTTTATACCTGTGATCACGTCAGGTTTTTTTTGCCTTTTCCCTGTTACTATGGCCTATGAAAACTTGCATGTCACTTCTGCTAACTTGCTGCCCAAAGTATAATCAACTCAGCTGAGGCTCTGTTACCTAGCCCACAGCAAAGGACATAGTTAAGGTCCCTTTCTGATCTCACTTTTAATGAGTATTAATGGTTTTACCACACTGCTCACTGCCCACTATTCAAGCGGCTATAATTTAATATCCACTGGCTGGGGTGTAATTAACAACAGCAAGCAAGGCCCAGTGTGATATCAGAAACAGCCTGAAGTGAGCAGAGTGCTCTTTCAGGCCCTGCATTCAGTGCCCTACTCAGCTCCAACTACCAAGTAAATTATTCCAAAAGTCCCCAAAGCACATTCAGAAAGACACAAACACCTAAATCTGACAGACAATGGCTTCTCTCGCACTGAAGCTTTAATAAATTTTTGTCCCAATGGTAACTTTTGAGGTTTCTTCATGGTTTTTCAGAGGAATCTCTCTGCTCTCTATAGATGAGTTTTACGTGTGTGCTTACAAAAAAACATAAATTCTCATTCTAATAGCAGACCCATAATTTACTTACTACATTTTCGGTGAACCTCATAGCTTTCAGCTAGAACCACCTTTGTGACTGTTTAGTTTATTCTTTCTGCAATGAACAGACTCAAAGCTTCGTTTCAGACATCAGAACAGTAAAGAGAATGTGAGCCACCATGAGTGCAAAGATTGGATTTTCCTACTTAGTAAATGCTTCCAAAATAAACTTTAGTGTTGTTTCCATGTCTCCTATGAAAAGTATAAGGAAAATCCATTACTTTCTTTTGTCTGAAATTCATTCAAAAAAATCTAAGAGTCCATCCCACTTATCCACATTTAGCACAAAAACTACCACATCAAACAATTAGAATGGAATGTCAAATGCATATATTTGTTAAATGAATATAAATGTAACCTGATTGTTTCCTCCTTCGTGTTTGGATCCTAATTTTCGATCCTAATGTGCCAATTTCATCCTGCCTTTAGTGAAATTGTCACAACCTTACCAAATGAAAGAGTAAAATAAGGTGCATTGTTTATTGTTTCCATACTTTGTGTTTTACTTTTCCAGTGTGACACTACTAACAGCACAATTGTGTGTTATCTCACACAAACCTGACTGCTAAAGACTAAAGGACTTTTGCACTCATAATAATTGCCTTAAAGGCATTTTTATTTCATGCTTATAAGAGATTACCTTGGCTTTGAAAACTTTGTGCCACTATTCAAGGTTATTTATTTACATTCTAACTTAAAATTAAATTATATTTGCATATGAAAATGCAGTATGGGTGAGGGTTAAAAAAACTGGCAAGTAAATCCTAGTGCATTCAGAGGTGGAAATTATTATCCATTTATCCATAATGATTAACAGTTAAAATGCACTCTGCTGTTCCCTGTGTCTCAGGAAGAACAGAAGCTTTTGTTTTCCTGAAATAAAAAGCCACATCTCTTTTTACAGTAATGCCTTAAAAGGATGGGGGGCCATGTCACTCTCATGGCAAAAAGCCAAAGAAATTTAAAATGCACCCATCACATATTAAACAGTTAGTTCAATCCATGAGTCTTGTTTATGAGACATCTACAGCCATAAAGGTTAAAAAAAAAGAAATTTTACCTTTCTGATATGTACAAACTTGCAGAGAATATTGCAGAGGGAGTACTTTAATAATCACCTTTAATAATGAAAAAAGAACACGGTAAGTCCTTTCAAGGGTGGGGACAGGCTTGACAAGACCTCAGCATTACCTATTTTAGCAACAAAATTTTTTTGGTTGGCCAATATGCAAGAAGAAACAAATAAAAAAAGTAGCCTGAAAAATGTAACCAGATGCCTTTGGAAGCATTTAACCACCCATAAGAAAAACAACAAAAAAAATCCCATTACAATTAAAAAAATGAGACACCAGACAATGTTAGGACATGTACACTTGCCCAGCTGATGATATACGGATCTCTTGGCACCAGCAAGGAAGAGAGGATGGGTTTGATTTTGTTGGGGGTTTTGGGTTTTTTTTTCCAGAAAGATTTTTGCCTCTTTTTATTTAGGCTTCACACTTTTCCTGGGGCCTCTGGGCTCCTGTCCAGGCCAAGATACTTCACAATTGACTTTCATTTTCTGAGGTAAGTGATCTGCCACTTTCAGAGCAGTTATAGGAGGGGTCAAGAGTGAGGTGGTGTGGTATGGCCTCACTCTGGCTCCTGCCTCTCTGACATTGTACATGCTAATGCAATGTGAAGTAGCACGTCTAAATAGCCTGTCAAACTTTTTTGATGTTAGCAAATCCACAGATGGGATTCATTTCCACACTGTTCAAAAAACGTAAACGATACAAGGACATTAAAGAGCATTAAACTACTTGATGACATTTTGGTCACATTAATGAAAAGTGGCATTTATAAACTACTAGAAGAAGTTGGGGGTTGGGGGGAAGAAGAGAAAGACAGAGGAAAGGAGAAGTGAGGAGGGGAAAAGGAATTAAAATCAATCAAAAAAAGACAAAGCCCAAAGGGACCTGGACAGTCTCTGGACATCATCAAAGAAATTAAGACCTTTAAATGAAATAAAACCCAGAGTGAAGTTTTCCCTCAATGTGTGCACATGTGCATGTGTTTGTGCTGTTTAGGTGTAAAGGTTGTTCCCAAGGACCCAAGTAGGAAGTATAACAGCCTGTTTAAGTCTACATTTATACCTATTCACTCATAGTGGTTAATAGCTTTCTTCTTATGGCATCCCATCAATGCCGTGACCAGAGTGGTGTGGAATAAAAGTGTATCAAAACCCAGCCTGACCACTTAGCTCAGGCCTAATTTGGCATTCAGTGGCCTGTATGAAAACACCTCCCATGTCATCCAAGACCATTAGGTCAGCCCTTAACATCTCTAGCATGCAGATCAATAGGGTAAGAGCTAATGGCAAAAAAACCCCATTTCACTATGGAAATTTCTGAGATCCTTTTCTGCTACTTCCACTACCTGTTAGCACACTGGGAAAATGATTGAGATCTGTCTGGGTACGAGAGTTAAATAGCTGCTGGTTGATGTGCTGGAGCAGCAGAGGCCTTGGAGCTGGCTGCACCAGGATGCCAGGCTTGCTGGGAAGGAGGGCAGACGGGAGACGTGCTGCACTGGCTGTGCCACTGCCACTCGCAGCCGCAGCATTTTTTTTTTCCAGCATTCGTGGTTACATTAATTGTTAATGACAAAGGCAACCTTCACTCTGTGTGGTTTCCTGCCCATATTTGGATCCTTTACAAGGCCCCCCTTTTTTCTTCCTCTCCTCCCCCTCCCATCATCCCTTCCCTTTCTCTGATAGGAAATGCAACCCGAGATGTGCAAAAAAACAGTGCGCATATTGTCATTTAATTGGCCCCTTGCTCAGGCGCATCGGGCCTCAGCGCGTGTGCTGTAGGGTGTCTGCTCCACAACAGGAAAGAATAAACCCAGACTCAAATCATAGGAAATTCATCAAATATGCTTCTTAGAGTTCTGTCTTTCAAGGTCTGTTTCCCTGCCATATGATCTCTATAAACCAAATTACTGCTGGCCTGAGTACAAGACTGGAGGCGCCTGGGGCTAACATATAATGAATGCCAAATGCATGTGACAATAGACTGATCATGGAGAAGAATTGAAAATTTTTTTAAGTAGTTCTTTTATTTCATTTATAAAAAGCAAACTGACTACACTTAATACATTTAAAAGGAGCCAATCACTTCCCTGGAGTTCCAGACCTGCATAACAAATGTTTTTTATCAAGCCAATTAACCAGCAAGGACACAAGATACTTTTGAATAAAGTAGAAAATATAAAATAAATTAAAAATACCTCATTCTAGTTTGGGAGGAATGTATACATTATTGAATCAGCTCAATTTTTTCCTTTTACAAGCCTTTACACATAAATATCCTACCCTTCGGTTGCAAGAAGGTAAACTCCTTCTGCTGGGAATGCATAATCTCAGAATTGCTGGATCCTAAAAATGTAAGAAAGCTGCTTAAAGGCAAGAGTGATGTAAGATGAATTATTTTTATTAATTTGTGCAATTAGCAGTCAACCAGAAATTTTTATCCCTGTGTTGCCAATTATTCTAAATAACCTAACAAGTTCAAGTATTGCTGTTGTAGGATCACAGAAAATGTGAAAGCTCCAGAAGAAAATATATTATAGTCTCTAATACAGACAGAGGGTAATTAATAATGCTTTTTAGGTTTTAGAAAATATTGCACTTAGAATTGCAAGTCGACTAACGGACCGTCTATAACCTCTAAATGCTTCCATATTCAGAGACATCAGCAGTCAGAGTTACAAAAAAGTAATAATGCATACATATTAATAGATCACATTTTGTCCTTTGGGGAGAATATATTTTAAAAGGGCTAAGGCAGCAATAGTAGCTTTTCAGAAGACTCTAAATGCTATAATTGTTTTATATGAATTACAGTGCTCATATTAATTAATGAATGTTTTGTATATGTAAGTATTTGATAAATACAGACCAAGGGAAAAAAATCTTTTAAGCTGACACATGAAAAAAAAAGCCAAACACATTGCTGTTTGAAGGTTTGGAACCGGTTAAGTACAAGATTATTTTAACCACATTTCAATGAGGAACGTGAAATATGGTCCATGAAGTCATGCAATTCAGCAGAACATTTTTTTTTACCTCTTTAGTCATATTTTAATCAAAGTTTTTAAGAAAGCTGCCTGTAGCTAATAAAATGTTGCATCCCTAGGGCACTCTGTTGAAAGAATCAAAATAGGCATTGACCACTCTTGGCAGCAGTAGCTGTGTTGGACATTTCAAGAACACATACAGACACTTTGGATTCCATCATTATTCTGGGGAGCTGCTGAAGAGGTGAGAAAAAAGGGGAAAGTACTGCTTGCAGGAACAGGACTGTAATTTTGAGACCTAAAGCTAATATCACTTTTTTAGATGGAGCAGAGCAGAATGCATTTTCATAAGTATTGGTTACAACTTCATTGCTTCTGTTTTTCTGTCAGTGTAAATCATTTGGAAATAGTTCCAGTGGCATTAGTTGCAACTAACAGATATGAAGTCACCAGCATGAAATGTGGATCAGTGCTAGAATATCTATTTGTAGTGTTCTTTCAAAACCCTATGAAAAATGTTTACTTTGGTGTGTGACAGCAGAGGAAAAACTTTCTCAAGTTACAATGCAACAAAACTGTGCTATCTATTTTCAAGTTGAACAAGTGGAGAATAATTTTAAAATCAGTTTTAGGTATTTATTCCTACCCCTAAAATGTCTTTAGGCTGGTCAAAAAACCAGGAACCAGCAAGATATTAACTTGTATGTCTGCCAAATACTTGTTTCTGATTTCTTTATGCAGGTTGTCAAAAAATACCTGCACACAAATGACAAGTCACTCTGGGCTATAGTGACAGCCATACATGATTCACATTCTTCATATTTCCCACACCAACATTTATACACCAAAAAAAAGAAACCAACATATCAATGAGCTAGTTATATAAAATAATGCAAACCAAGCCAAAAAATGACTATAAATTATGGGTTTTAAATGCAACAAGAGAACAAAATACTTTTGATAAAAGTTATTCTCTCTCACAAAACCTCTCCCGTAATTTTCAAACGGCTCTGCTGCCTGCCTGCTGAAAGCTCTTTCAGAACTTTGAGTAAATGCATTCATAACTAATTTATATCAATTTCATGTTGCACAGAACTTTCATATTCATCATCTGATTTACCTTAATGCCAATAAACATCCTGTTTGAAGTCATTTAGGACTCACAAGCCATCAGAATGGAACTTTTCTCTGCTGACCACTGCTGGCATGAACCCAGGAACACTCTTTGCCCTGGAAACAGGGAGGAGAGGTGGGAAGAGCATCAGCTCCTCTGTGGGACCGTGTGACTGGGACACGGGGACACAAACCAGGCCACTCCTTCTGTGGCATTTACTGCCCATGAGAGGCAGGATGCTCTGTTCTGAGCTCTTCTCACTCTCAACATGACAAGTCTCACAGCAGTGTGTGGCACTGGATCATGAACTGGCAGCCTGAGAGATATTTACAGCAGGTCCTCAAAGGCTTTGTCTGCACGTGTGGCAGATTGGTGTATTTGAGATACAAGATTGCCTAAGGCGTCACAGAATCCATAGAGACTTGGACAGGCGTTCAGATGTATCAACAACAGTGCAGTTGAAAAAGCTATTATTACTTGGAATTGCCACTTCAGGCTCTGACATTCTGTTCTACTCGTGTACACACTCCTGAAACACTGAGCACAAAAATAGCAGCAGAAACAGAAATATTTAAAAACACATAATCTAAAATATTACAAATATACTTGGCCTCGTTCTTCAGGAACACAAATGTTTAACTGCTTTCTGAATATAATCAAAAACAGAGAATTTCATATTGTTTAAGATTTTGCTAAATAACTTTGTTAAAAGAATGTTACTAGGGGTCAAAATCTAAGGCCTGAAAGCTATAAATCACAGAATGAAAGTTGCCTGCATAAACTGAATTCAGCATTTTACTTACAACTCCACTTGGCAATTTTCTGCAAGATCCTCTGTCAAAAGATACTAAGGTTTATTGGTACAGCCAAATTTCTTTTCTTCTTGTTGTTAATATACTGCCTCTAATATACTGCACAGTGTATTGTCCAAGCTGCATTTTGAAACAAATGTATTAATTCCTTTACAGAATTTTAGGAGAAATTTATTACAACAGTATGCCAGGACAGAGATACACCTCCATGATTTGAAGGAATATTATCAGCTCTTAAAGGTGGGAAACAAACTTTATAGGTACCTACTCCAGTTCTAAATATGAGGTTCAAAGTACCTGATTTTGACTATTTAGTGCTATATATCACTCAATCACTTGAAATTGTGCATTCTTCAGCAGATGAAAGCACCATATCTCAAGTTAGATATCAAAAATGAAGACAGACAAATAAGGACTTCTTAAAAGCATGGCTTAATTGAGATTTGATGAAAATACTATAGTAAAACACAAAACCAAAAAAAAAGGTTGGAGAGGCATCAGTCTTGCCTCTACTGTTCTATACATGCACAAAAGCATTTGAGAAACAAAGATGAAGGAGTAGAGCTTAGGGGCCCAAACGGAGATTGGGACCCAGCCCCAATAAAGACTGTCTGAACACATCCTGTTAACAAACTCCACGCTGAAAAAATGTCACTGACAAAGCAAAGAAAGCAAAATATATCAAGGCAGCCAAAAGGGAGAGTAGGAGCTGGACGAAGCTGTGCATTAGACCAACTCTTCTGAGAACAGGCTGTAGGTTTCCTGAAACCTTGTCTGCTGCTGTTGTTGACATCTGGCAAACACTGTCTGGGGTTTTGGGAGGGGATGCGTTTGGGAAATTTAATTCCTGCTCTAAACATATAAAGCACTGCAATGTTAACTCTAGTCATCATCTCAGCCCTGATGATACAACAAATACTTCTATCATTGCTAATACTTTTAATATTTAGCCATCTATTAACATAGAATAATTACTCTTAACTTTTAGCTTTTAACGATAATAAAAATTTTGTAGGAATAACTATCATGAATTAGCATTTTAATGGCAGTCACTGACTTTTGTATAGGCTCATTCTGGAAATGCTTGAACCATGGATGATTGAGAAAGAAAGATCAACACTTGCTTACAGTGCAGAGAGCGTGGAAGTTAAAGAGTTACACACACACAAAAATCCAAATGAGTCAACAAATACTGTGAGAGCGCCAAAAAATAGTTGAGCTGAACATGTGGGCTTCTTGTTTATGCAAGCTTTTCAGAGAATGTTTTTCATAAAAGAGATGTAACACTGTTTAACGCTCAGTCACTTTTTCAGGGGATATGTCTTGGCTGCGCTGTGTTCAAGAGTTTAGACTGCTACTGAAGGAGGAAACAATTCTCTCCTGAGGCAGTTATGATTTAAATCTCTTGCTAGGGTGGAGAAGTTTGTTTTATCCTACTTTTTTCCCTCCTTTTTTTGCTGTTATTGGGCACACGTGGCAACCATCAATTTCTTGCTGCACATTTTGCACGCAAATACCAATAGATAGAAGCATTGTGTTGCAGCTGCAGGACAAATGGATGAAAACATCCATTCTTAGGAGCTAAACAATGCAAAAAATAAAATAATTGGAAACACTAGCAAAACGTTAATGGAAATATCAGTAAAATCCTTGTTCATCAGATGATCATTTGATCAGAAATGATAGCATATAGATTTGACAGTTTCTATTATGATGGTCTGAGGAACAATAAACATGATTTCACTGTGTAGTCCCTAATGCTCAGTGGGTTTTGGGTTGCTTTACCACACTGGAGTTGTTCCTTGGTATTGTAATACAAATAGAAAGTTAAAATTTCTCAGGATGAAGGAAATTCTTTAATTTTATCTACTCTTTTTAAAACTCTTTTTTTTTCCTCCTTGAATGATTGCCCTTTAAAAGAAACCAATGTGAATTGATACTCTTATTCATCATATATTTTTCAAAGGATGTACTAACTATGCCTAGTGAAACCTTGTCTCTGCTCACCCCCTTCAATGCCTGTTGAAGCTGATGAGCATTCTTTTTCTGAATTAAGTGAATTATTTAATTATTTCCCATTAAATGTATTCAGAAACCAAAAGCTTTTGTCTGGCAAGATCTAGTTTCCATTTTATCCAAACCATTGTAGCTCAGGGAACAGGAAAAGTCAACCTCCGAATGAATTCCTAGAACAATTTGTACCTCAGCTACAGAATCATGCTCACTCGGCTCTCAGGTATTCTTTAATGTATTCTTTAGATTGTAAGCATTAAGACAATAGGACAAATTCTGTTCCCAGCAACCTTTCCACAAATGAAAAATGTTCCTTTATTCCTGTCTTTG
Source organism: Passer montanus (assembly GCF_014805655.1). NCBI lineage: Eukaryota > Metazoa > Chordata > Aves > Passeriformes > Passeridae > Passer > Passer montanus. The sequence continues at coordinate 2,492,999 of NW_024366591.1, forward strand.
CAAAATGGATACTTACACAGCTTGAAAGATGCAAAGAAAACTTTATGCAGTTTATCTACGTGATTGCCCTAATTCTTCAAATACCTTGTACCTAGAACAAGTAAAAATGGCTTTCCTGGAAAGCACAGTTCAAGTACATTAGTTGTCATTCAGAAGGACACACATCAACCTCTCTACACACAGCAGTGCTTGGTAAGCCAAGTCCTCCAACACTTAGCTCTGCACATGAGGTAAATTAATTGCACAATTGTCAAATTTTCCTTGTCTTGAATTTGAGAACCTTGGCCTTAAAGATGGCTCATCATAGCCTGTTAAGGCACCAGTACAAATGAGCTGTTTTATACATAGGGCAAGTCAGTGATTTCATAGCCATTTCACTTCCAAAAGTGTCGTGTATGTAAGTGGGTGAGGCCACCCACATGGTCCAGTGTTGTGGTCTGGTTGCTCTGTTGGAAAAAGCAATATAAAGTCAGTTTTTTGGCTTCTGTCAGTGCATCCAGATGATTTCAATTTGTTAGGATTCCACTTGAGTGGTCAGCATTAGTTTGACAAAACTGTGCCAACAGACAGCTCTTTCTGCAGCCTCAAGGATTTTGGTACACACTGGGACTAGGCAGAGGTACAGAGATTTTAGCTTTACAATTATTCATACAGCATCTTAAAATTGGGTCCATTAGGTAGCCCTCATATATACAAGACTTCAGTATGTGGTTTACACACAATAAACACTTTACTGAGCTCAGGTTTCTCCTGATGGAATAAAGAGAGATTATGACAATAGCTGTTCCTCAGGGAACCATAAATTGAGTTAATTTTTAAGTACAGTTCAGGCTCTGGAAAGTTATATGAGACATTACAGAGTGACCTTGCCCACTAGTAATCAAATCAGTAAGTGGCAGAAAGAAAAATGAACATGATAATTATTATGCTTGCTTCTCAGTGATTTAAATTTCGTATGTGGGACAGCAATGTCACAGACTCCATTCTTTTTCAGCATAAGTCTGGCAGCTGTAAGGCTGAAAAGTCCTTTGGATCATGTAAGATAATCTGTTGATCACAAACTAAGTTTAAGTATTCAAAAGGTACTCCTTGAATTTTGTGATGGATTTTTACTATGCAGTAAAAGAGAGGAAATAGTCTTGGCTCTTTTTATGCTCCTGGTGTTCAGCAAGTTAACCATCAGCATGAGTCCAACCTCATACTGGCAAGAATCTCATGTCCTCAGAATTTCCATCTACTAGTTTCTATTTCTTTAGAGAGATGGTGTGTGGAGAACAAATGGGTTCTCTTTTTAGACATTCAGACTGTTGTATAGGTTGTTATATCATCTGAGGATTTAAGAGTTTTAAAAGTATTTAGAACTAAGACTGTGGCACATAACATACAAGAAACATTTCTTATCTGAGTACTGTAGTAACTTGTGAAAGGAAATGACATTGCTGATGCCATTGTTTAACTCATTATCTGCAACAAAGGCTTCAGAACCAGACCTTAGGTACCGTTTTATTACTTGGAATTGACAGAAATTGCCTTCCCACTTCCTCACCTTGATCTTCTACCTTCATCAAACATGTAAAGTTGACTTATGGAAAGTGAGATGTTTCTACAACAAAGCATAATTACAACTTGAGTGTCTGGACAGAGGAAAAAGATAATTTCATAGCACTATTTCCAGCTGTCAGGGAACAAACCCATCGAGTAATAGTAACCCAACTGGTAAGACACACAGAGACTTTCTTGCTTCTTACTGAATTTATGGGCTTCCTGAGCCAACTAAGAATTTTATGTTTACAGAACTGCTAAAGGCTTGGAATACTTTACAGACCTAAAACTGAATTGATGTCTTACCCAAGTTAATAAAATTCTGCTGCATGAAATGAGTGGATAATCCCTGTTCGATTTTATTATTATAACTTTTCCAAAGTCAGTAAGACTTTCCTGCTTCTTACTGAATCTATGGGCTTCCTGAGCCAACTAAGAATTTTATGTTTACAGAACTGCTAAAGGCTTGGAATACTTTACAGACCTAAAACTGAATTGATGTCTTACCCAAGTTAATAAAATTCTGCTGCATGAAATGAGTGGATTTTACTAAACAGCATGAATTTGACCCAATAAGAAGCCAGGATCATCTCAATGCCTTGGCACATTTCTGTTGGAAGTTGTGAACAATAAGTAACTGGGACCACTATGAATTGACTGTTGTATGAAGTAGCAGAAAGGCCAATCAGATAGAAATTCTCTTTCTGACTCAGCAAATACTAAGCTGAAGCCCAAACACAGTCCTAACAGCAAACCTATTGTACTTGTTCAGTCATGAGAACAGTTAGAAAGTGAATTTTATGGTCTCAATATCTTCTGTGGCATCTTCCCAAAATTAACTGGGGAAATCACTGGCTTCAGGAACTAAAATTCTGTCACTTGTAGGAGATACAAGCCCACATTTTCAATGAATATGGGAAAATCTTAGATTAGAAAGTCAAAATATTCTCTTTCTAGCACAGCAGAAACCCATTTAAAAGAAACTATGCTGTTACACAATAAATCACAGCCATAGAACCCGACTTAATCTTAACACATATGTGCAAACTCACAGGTATGCAGATCAAGTCATCCAAACTCCCAGTAAAACATTCTCAGAGCTGAAGCTAGCAGCACCTAACAGCACCTAACAACTGCAATGCACTGTTAAATTCCCTGTTACATTCCCAAGATTTATGAAAGGTCCTGTGTGATTCTGAGAAAGCAAAGTTCTTCACCCTTTCTGAAATCATTCACCCTTATCTACACTCACTGTGTTAAAACAGTTCTGTAAAAAAATGCAAATTGATAATCTGTGTATTTTAAATAAATGGACAAACTCAGTCTATGTTTCATTAGCAAGGAAGGAATTTCTGGCAAATTTTCTCATCTCAGTGGAAATAAAGAGCAGCCATCTGCATAGAAAATGTTGCTTAAAGAAAATTTGGGAAAACTTAAAATATCCTATATCCTTTCCACCTCCTTATGTGTATTTAAATGAGCAGCAACATACCAAATTTGAACTCTTGAAATAAAAGTCTGAACAATGTAATTTCTATATTTAGCATGCTAGTGGTCCCATGCCAAGATTCAGTCTTTGGAATATTTGCTGCATACGTACCACATGCATGTTACTACAAGAAGTAACAAATATGTAACATCTGGCATTTTTGTCTTCCAGTCAGTCTTGAAACATGAAAAGAATTTTCATGTAAAGTAAAATGAGGTATTTTTGCACAAAGTGAAAATGTACAATGCCTAAATGTACATCCAGGCTTAGCTTAGGAAAAGATTTAATTGCTAACACAGACCATTCTCCCATCTCACAAGGCTCTTTTGAAAGCACTGAACACCAGCTAATATTTCATCCAAGCCTGTGTGATCTACCCTATGGCCTTTAGAAGAGTGGACTTCACTTCTTTTTGCTCAGAGGGAACCGAAATATCTCTCTTCTGAAAGGTCTGTTCAACAGTTACAGTATTCATATTATCAGAATTAGCTTAGATTTAGTTGCCAGCAAGTATTGTTCTATTCAAAGAAACAACGATCAAACATATATTAAAGTATCTAGTTGTGACCTAAGCTTCCATGCCAGAGTCTTTTATATGACAGCTTGCAAAATATCTTGCTCTAAGATTTTTATTTTTCTCTTCCATAGGATGGAGAAGGTACAGATGCTGTCAGCAGGGAGTGAAGAACATATCAGGCAGAAGAATCTGAAAAAGCTGTGTTCAAATGGTAAACACATGAGAGTTCAAAACCAGCACATCGATCACTAGGCCTCAACTAGAGAGCTGATGAAGACAATTAATCTGTAATTTGTATTTTTAAAATGTAGGTAACAAGAGGATAAGAAATTACTGAAAACATAAAGGTGATTAACTGAGTCCAAACAGACCTTATAACAAGATAATCAGATGCTTAAAGTTACACCTCCTAAGTTATAGCACTGATCACTGCATAATGGAATGTGCACATTAAGCTTGTTTTCCAATGATTTTTTTTTCTTTTAATCTAATCACACAGACTTTATTATCAATACTGTATATTTGGAGCTAATTGAAAAAACTGTGTGTGATTTCTTGCCGGATACAAATCATATGCCTTGAATAAGGATTAGCTGGATAACTCGCAAGTCCCCTAGGGAAAATATGTTGTACAGACTACTCCTCATAAGTGGGGATTAATATCAAATCCCACAGGAAGTCATGCACTGCAGTGTTTGTTTTCATTTTGCTTTATATTTACTGGCAGTTTAGACTGTTCTTTCAGCTTGTGTTTAACAGACATTGCAGGATGACAGATTTTGCAGCACATGTAACTTCATGCCTCACATTGTGACCACCTGATGGTATTTCCTAGATATAGCTATTGTCCAGTGGGTCTTACAAAACTGAATATGTTGTGAACTCAGATTGACTGCATAGAATGTGCTCCCTTTTCGATTTTATTATTATAACTTTTCCAAGCTTAATGTGGTATTGACATGGCAGTTGCTACCACTGCTCACCATTAATCTTAGTGCTGATGTTCTCACCCTCGAGCAGTTTCACTTATTTTTTACTCTTGTTAAACCTGGATTTATTATTTCCCCTGTATCTGTAGATTCCCTATCTCCTTAGTTCACATCCTAGTTTATGTCATTTCTGAGCCAGGTCCGCTATTCTTCTTGTACTTTTCCCTGCATTTTCAGAACCCAGTTCTTCCCTGTCTCATCACTCTCTCTCCTTTGAGATCATAAAACATCATCTCACTGATACAACTGTGAAGAGGAAAGAATGTAATGCAAAACAGTCTTCCATATATCCCAGCACTGATAATACAAAATGATTTTCCTCTTCATACCATTCAAACCAGAGGAATTGTGTGAGCTATCAAATCCATATATTGCACATCAGCTAATTTTAGATACTTTTGTCATTGGCACAAAACCAAACAAATCCAACAGCAGGCAGTATCTATTAACAGTTTCCTTATTCCTCTTCCTTCAAAACTTCATGGGTTTTGAAGGAAGCTTCATCACAGCACCATGATCCAACTTCAGTCACCCCATCTTGGAGTGCAAAGGGAGAGAGCATGCAGACTTGTTGACCAGCGGGTCTTAGAAAATTAAATATGTCATGAAAACAATTATCTTGGTGTAATACTAATAGTCATCAATGCTATAACATTGTATACACCACCCATGTTTATGCATGCATTTATCATCTGAATACTTTTAGGTTTACTCTTGCCATCTTTTCAGATTATCTGTATATTAAGCAAATTTCCTTTCTCAATTAATTTTCTTGATCTGCATCAGTGAAAGACTATTTCTATCACCACATTTCTCAGGGATCTCTTGCTGCACCTTTCCTATATGGTACAATGCAGTCTTTCTAGAAAAAAAACATCATCAAGGCATAGCATAAATTGAAATACTTTTGATTGAAAAATGGTAGTGTGTCAACACACAGAAAAATGTCCTTGTACTGTAAACAGAAGGCTAGATGTTTATGCAGTACTTCAAAAACAGGTAAAAATCCTAGAAATACCTAGAAAGCTGAATTTTAGGACATGGTAGTGCATCTCTCTTAACTTAATCTGAGTAGGATAGACAAAGAAGACTGAAGGCAGCAAGAGACTCCAGTTTATGCAAATGTGTCTTTAAGAGTTTGCACTGCAGTTGCCAGTACAAGCTAAACCTCACATTGCATTACAGTTACGAAATATGGAATCATAGAAGGGTTTATGTTGGGAGAGACCTTTGAGATCTGGTTCATCTAAGTCCAACCCCCTGCCACGGGTGGTTGTCACAGTATATGCATGCCACAGCGTACATCACAGCTGAGTGGTCACCATACACAGAGTATCATACCATTTCAGAAAGCTCCAACCCCTACAGAGTAACACCATACCACATCAGAAGGCTTCAGGGTTCTGCCCATACAGAGCAACATCCCCTCACTTCAGAAGGCTGCAAGCTCTGCCCTTCTTGTCCTTCAGCCCAGGCTCTCATACCCCTCATGCCCATGCCCTGCAGCTGTGTGCCCTCTGCTCCCTTTGGGGTTGGTCAGTAACACCTCAGCTCCCCATGGCTCCTTCCCTTCAGCACTGCTCAGCTGCTCTGCACAGCTGCACCCACTGGGGATGAGCTCAGCCCCACTCCCCATCCCCACAAACTGTGTGCCTACAGGTGGGGACACCTCCCACTAGACCAGGCTGCTCAGAGCTCCACCCAACCTCGCCTTGAACATTGCCAAGGGTGGAGAAAGACTTAGAAACCTTAACAAAATTCCCATTCAGCAAGATCATGTGCAAGACTTCCCTGCATTATTCTTCATTCTATGATTGTTTGAAAACCTTTGTAACATTTTATTTAGTAGTTTATAATTTATTATAATTGTTTTTATTCCAAACAATAAGTAATTCTTATGGTCATCATGCTCAGTCATCTGTAATCCTTCCTCTCATCAGCATACCAAATATCCATCAACTTACTTTGATTAACCAAATTTAGGGGGATAAAGGAGGGAGGCAAAGAAGATTCAAAAGAAAAAGTGCATGTGTCTAGCAAGTAGTTTGCATCTAAAATACTAAATGTTACCTCCGAGCAATCAACACTAGCATCACAGGAAAGCCACAGGTAGACAAATCTCCTTGCAGGTTTGAAGTGGGAGCTGGCTTTATCGCTGGTTTTTTTGTTTGTTTTTTTTTCCCCTGTTGGATTTTCCAGTAGAAATTTTAAGCCTTAGGCATTAGAAAAAAATTGGATACTGGGTTGAGAAAATATATTCATTCATCATTGTCAAAATATCTTGTTTTGATCCTATAAAGACAGGTAACAATATTCAAGCCTTGAAATTGTTTATGAAGTAATCAGCATTTAATTTGTTCTGTTCAGAATTTAATTATATACCATGTGCCTTCCTGAGAGGACACTACCAGAAGTATAGCTGTCAAATGGAAATTAATTTGCTAGTAGATGACCACATACTTCATGAATTATACATGAAACTTTGTCTCACAGTGACTGTTGCTAAAAGACTCTTTCATCACTCTTATGTTTAAACAAACCACATGGTTTTTAAATAAGTCTGATCAGCAGTAAGGAGATTATGATAAAGTGCTAAGAATGACTTCCAAAATAATGTTTCAGGCACATTTCATATTGATGTGTTTCACTGCAATTTGGGTCATGTTCCTCTGCTCTTAGTTGTTAGCAGAATGATGGGCAGACCATTGCATTCGCTTTCAAATACAACATTGATAGCTGGATTTACATTTCTTTTTAAGACTCAGCTTTAGCAAACACGCCTTAGATTTCAGACATAATTCTGTTATTCAAATGGGAGAAGAGTTTGATAGCTATGCTAATCACTTTTATCTGAGAAAACATAACTAATAGCTTGGTTTACATTTGCCTGCATTTATGAGCATAATTTTAGCACATAATTTTATTGCACCATAAAACATAATACTGCATTAGCCTGCTCTTAAAAAAAGTTACCTTAGAGTGATTTGTACTTAAACCTTCACCCTACATTTAAATAACAGTATCATTTTAGAATTTTTACCTTTAAAAATCAATTTTAAAAACTCAAACCTGTATAACAATTTAACCTACAAGGCTATTATCTGTAGCCATAATGCTCAGTGAATGTATTTAAGGTAGTCATAGCCACATTGATCATAGGACTGCTTTGAGCCAGTTATTCTCATGTATAAATTGGACTGAATTAAGATAATTTGCTCTTAACATTGCATCAAAAGAATCTCTTAAAATTCTCCATTGCTGTATACATTAACAAGGCATGAAGAAGAAAAGATGAATGATCCACATAATTTTTAAAAAAAATTATTTAGTGCTTTCAGCATTGGAAACTGAATAGGAAATAATGCTTTATATTTTAAAAGGGCCAGTTATTGCTTTCAGTGGGACATAAACATAAAGAAAATATGCTCAAAGAGCTCCATTTTGTAGTATTGTACTTAATACTTCCTCTTGGAATAGTCATGGCTAATAATGATATGGGAACTATTTTCCAGAACACAACTATGCCAATTGACAAAATGTAATGATATTATTAGTAATAATATGTTGTATATATGCAGCCATTTCTTCTCAGAATTTGAAAATATATTTTCAAATTTAACCTGACCATTCCCTTGAAGGCAAAAAAAGCCATGTACAGAAATGCTGGACTCCCTGTGATACCAAGAAATTATCTATGGCAGAGCCTGGATTTTCATTCAGCTCTCATTTGCAAAGATCTGTTCTAAGAAAGGAATTAAAGAGTCGACAATTAGTCCTGTAATTTCATGTAGCACAGAATGGATTTTATCACTCACCAAAGCCCTTGTCCCCCACAATGGCTTTTCTTCTGCAGTACGGATTCTTAGCAAATTAATATGGCTGTTCTACAGAGATCTGGAAGGTTAATCTTAACTTTATGAGCAAGTCCGCATACTTTGTATCTTAGAGGTAAACCTAAGCCTATCAAGGGGATATTTTATCTCCTCTAGTAATGCTGAAAAAAATTGTTTTAAAAACATTTGCTTGCTGACTGTGAATTAAATTATAGTACTAAATATTTTTAGTCCTTGCTTTAAGAAAGTTTTTTTATTTGTTCTTTGATTTTACAGGATCTTGGTGCTCATGTTATACTTCATATGACATATTGCATTAACTAAAATACCAGTATGGCTCAGTCATTGAGTTGGTCTATGACATTTCCAAGCTCTTGCCAAATTGATGCATGGGGAAATCTGAATGCTAAGATCAACACTGACCAGAAACAGTGGTCATTTTGCATTGTACTTTAGCACTGTGAATTCACAGGACAATAGGGAAGATTTGGACACATTATTTTAGTTTAAGAATAAGGTCTTCTCCCAAACTGAATCAAAAAAGTTAAAACACAAAAAAATTCTAACCCAGAAAATATAAACTAGAGATTGAAAACAACACATGTGCATTAATTTTCAGTTAATTTCACAACACAACATGGGCAAATCTCATTTTTAGGTAGATCTTCACTGCTTCTGAAGACAGATTCTGTGGCCTAGCTGTAGATGTATGAAAGGAAAATGCCTAAACCTTGCTGAAGGTCAATTCAGCCCCCACTGCAATGGAATATTTCACCCATTAGTGAAATAGTCTCCTGCCTCTGTCAGCTTCAGAGTTCAGTTAAATTAGTTATCTAACTTAATTCACAATAAGTAAAATTAACTTCACCAATCTTTTCCTTTTAAAAGGGTGTTTCTTGATCACACCATTATACAAGAATCAGTTTTCCTATTTTTTTGAACATATAGTTCATAGCTTCATATTTCTGAAAAAAGCTTGAAAACACAAACTAACCAGCACAGAAAGAAGAAAGCATGTAAGAAGGTATGCAAATAGTTCATCTAAATAAAAATGCTTAATTCTCTGTTCATGCTTTGACTTCTGTTTTTTGAATCAAAATACTAAATCTGATTTCAAATTTGTTGCTGCTAATAATGCCAAAGTTGTGCAAAAAAAGTGAAGAATAGCCTTGAATATGACAGCAAGGGATAAAAGGTGTTGAAAAGCAAGGCAGGAAATTGATATTTTCAGAAGTGCAGAGGTGAAAGAACTAAAAGGTTCATGATAGGAAACAGTAATTTTTAAATTAATATGGATATATGTGGTATAAAGACTTCCTTCTGGTCCTTTCCTTTCCCTGTTATACCTATAGGAAGGAAGGAAAAATAATAGACATTTATTAAAAAAACAGACATGATCCTTCTCTTCAGTACAACATTTGCAGTGCAGAATTCTTCTCAGAGCTACTATATTTCAGAACCATTGGCTTTTTCAAAATATTCATAATTATATGTCTAAATTGGTCAGTGTTAATTAAGACATTTTCAATTTTTTTTACTAATGCTGGAATCCATATTCAAAAGCAAGCCAGAACCAACTTCACTGAGCTATTTCCACAAATATGAAAATCAAGTTCTTTTATTTATTTATCACATAAATTGTTTTAAATTGTGAATATTGGTGGCACCACTTAGTACTGAAACTATGGGGGCTTGGGGTGGAGCAGAAATCTCTACATTTTACATGAGGGAAATCATTATCTTGGACACAGAGCTGATAGTTACCACTTGTTACAGTCTCACTATGCAGTTCCTGGAAAACATTTTTGCAAACCAAAGACTTCAGATTTCTAGATCTGAGTCTCAAGACTCTCCTCAGTGGACATTGCCTCCACATTATGCTCAAATAAGTTTACTATACGAACTTTTAATGGGCCAACACTTTACCAAAATGAGAATCACAAGCATAAAAAAATTAACTGATAGTAGACTGATATATGGAGATGCCAAATGTCAATGCCCAAAATAACTACAGCTTCACATTCATATTCACCTGAGAAAATAAAGCTATTCTAATCTATGAAGATGAAAGATGTGGCATGAAGGTATAAAAGATTGGCAGTAAGATTGCACAGGGGGGGTCTGTATCAGATTTGTAAGTAAAGCTTGCACTAAAGCAAAAATGCCAGAAACACATTCATCTTAGGGGAGGTGCCTTTGCCCATTCAATTTTATTTCCCCCAGTTTTGTCTCAGCAAAATATGTAGCATTTTGTCACTTAAAATAATCAGACTCCCTAAGGTAATAACAAGTTTTCTGTCCAACTTTCTTCTACTTTTATTTTTGTAACTGTTGAAAAATTTCAGAAATTCTGAAGTTCAAAATGTTAGACCTTCAGCATAACAGGATGATATAACACCAGCAGGATAATCTCTAGCTAAGTAGCTCTCCACTTAACAATTAATCCTTCATCCATTGCTGTAAGAACTAAGCCCATGTCCAGAGGATGAAACATCCTTTTGAGAAAACTGAATAGCACTTGGAGTATAATAAGTAAGGAAATTAGAAAAAGGGGAAATTTGGAAAGCCATTTTGTCCATGATGGGCCATCTAATTATTTCCTAAATGGGAAAATGCTTTAGCCTAACCTGGTTGGCAACTGTGCACATTCAGCATGAAAAATACTTCCTGACATCTGTTCTGAATTTTCATCTTATTTCCATGTATGCTCCTTTGTCCTGTCATCTATGTCAACTTGCAAACAACAACATGAAATGACAGGTTCTAATCACTTCAATATTGAAAATTGTCCTTTTTCTTTCTTTTTTTTTTTTTTTCAGAAAAGGTTTCTATAGCATACTGTTTCCTCTCCCTCAGTTACGTGTCTTCTAATTGATATCATGTCACAAAGTTCAATAACACAGAATCAAACAGAGGTTTCTAACAGAAAATATGGTCTGCAAGACAAAGAGTGAAATTCAGCTTTTTAAAGTGGAAATTTGGCTCATTGGAAACACTGCTTAACCTTTTCCCAGCAGACAAAACATTTTCTAGCAGGAATGGTTACTTGTGGATCTGTCTTGCATTTCTGAAGTGCTGATTACTACTATTATTGGTACTGTCCCTCCTCTAGCATGGGCACAAATAAACTACACAGCCCAAAAAGAGGCTGAAGTTGCAGGAGGTTCTCAGGATAAGCGTCATGAGCTGAAATCTTTCTGCTTTAGAATCACATTGACATGAGCCAATGCCAGCAGGCAAGAGCAATGCCTTCAAAATCCTCAGAGCTTCACTGTAGGATGTTCATGACTAGTGTGGTTTATATCCCTGCCAGGACCTTGAGACTGGGAGAAGGTAACAAGCACAAGGATTGTTCCTGGGGTTTTAAAATAAGTAGGATTCCAAATGATGGTCATTTTTTGTGCCAAGGAAATAAGTTCTGCAGCGTTGCCAATCACGCTGATTTAAATGCAGGTACATCAAAGCAAAGTCTCACCAAGGATAAAACTGCTGAAGTTTGCATAGGTCAGGATTTGGTTCCAATCTTTTCTTTTTACCCCTCACAATAAAAGCTAAATAATCTTAAAATCAGACCAGGTGACAAGTACCAGTTTCAAATAATCTGGTTGGTTGCGAAGTAATAATAATAAAAAATTGCATTGTTCTTTGATATAAACCTGTGCAACATATGCTACTTGCTAATCTCACAAGTTAAATCTACACAAACATCTCTAGGCTTGATTTAATGAAAAGTAAGTTTCACACACAGTATATAAATTATCTTCTGCCCAGTAGCTGACAGCATCGTTATTCTGCTTCCCACAAATGAAATACAGGTATCTGAAATGTTTCTCTTTTTTCTTTTCTTTTTTTTTAATCTGCAGGAAAACCAATGTAATGTTTGCAGCTGGAATTTGCATCTAGCATAACAATAGCTGTCATTGTGGTGCTCTGCTGCTCTGAGAAGTGTATCTGAGTGAGGCTCAGAGCTCTCCTTTGATCCTCTTGCATCCTCTCCAGCTGTAAGCCTCAGGCCTCCATCCTGAGAAAAGATTTGTGCTGAGTGATCAATTCAGGTAAAGTCCCACAGAGGTGCACAGAGCTTTATGTGCAGGCATCTCCCAGTCTAGCTCTGAACAAGCCCACTGTGAAGGTTTTTCTCCTCTACCAAAGCTGGTCCAGGTTTTCCAACAAATTTAGCAGTCACATTTGCAAGTTTTAATTTTCCACAACTTCAGATCTGGCAGAAACTATTCTCATATGCCAGGTATAAAGCAATCAGCAGCCCACAAAGTGCCCTCTGTTATTGCAGAGTTGGCAGGATGCATTACAGAGCTGCTGCTGCTGCTGCAGCAATAGCCCAACACAAGTTTAACATTCCACATTGGGCCCAGCTGGAGACCCCATCTGAGGAGCTATCTGCTGCAGTTAGCTGTATATTTCTCTAAATTCGTGAAGACATGAAAATTCAACTACCTGAAGGCTTTTGGTTTGTTGCTTTGTAATACCAAGTACAGGGATCCTGTGGCAAGAGTTTGTGCAGCTGAAAGTGGTGATGCAGGGAGAAGAATGATCAAAAAGGAAGTAGAAAAATCAACTCATAAACTGATTTCCAAGAGCAGCTAAAGTGTGTTAAAATGTGTAAATTTCACAACTAGGTAGGCCTTACCTAAACTGCCTGAACTGCTTAGGTTGTACTAAAATCTACTGCAGTTTCTGATTATCAAAAGACAGAATGTTTATTTTACTTCATATTATTTCAACACATTGCTAGACAGCATGGACAAAGCATATTTGACTCAGCTCTAAATGGAAACTAACATCTCCATTTTTTAGCTTGAGCCAAAGCCTACTGAATTCAGAAGGTGATTTTTCACAAACCTGGGTTTTGAATCGGGCCCTTTATCTTAGTTTTTGAATGATCTTTTTTGTGGCTCATTCAAGAAGGAGCCATTTTTCAGCAGAGGGCAGGACAAGGGAAACAGTTTCATTTACTGCAAAGTCAAGCTAAGCATTTGATGGAGGATTCGCTTTTGTTGTGAATTTACACATTTTCAAGGTATGTCCCCCAGAGAACAAAAACAAAAGGTGTCTAAGTTGCTGCTGAGTTAGGGCCTCACTCATAAAAATAATACTGCAAAAAATTTGGTCTGTGGTAACAATGAGAAGTTAATACAAATGGTCACTGACTTCATTATAGAACTCTTTGGCAACAACTTTTCCAGACTCATGTTAAGCCTTGAGAGAGAAACGTTTCAGCACAGAACCACTTAATCATTTATATGAATGAAAATGAGTGCAAACAGAATGCTGAGATGGCTTTAAGATCACCTCTTTTTTCTTGTATGGAATACCCACTATAATTACATTTTACTTGTCAGTCCATAAATTTTGCTTATTACAAAATGGGCATTATTGATTGCTTTTTAAAAGTACTAAAACTAAGCTAAGAGCAGTAGATCTCTCAGCAAATTCAAAACATACTATCTTCCAAACTAATCACTGGCAAAGGGACTGTGGAAAAACTATCTAAGTTTATTGTAAGCCTAATGCAAAAAATTACCATGAGTTTTAGGTTAGTAACTTGGCTTTGAGTTTAGCATGTTTTAAGCCACAATGAAAAAAAAAAAAAAAAAGAAAAAAAAATAGATAAACTTATTTGGCAAAGCCAGACACTTTTAAAGCCAACATCCTGTAATTGTTTCCTCATTCAGCCTGGCAGCTTAAACAAGAAGAAAAGAGAAAGAAGAAAGACAAGGAAAAAAAAAAAAAAAAAGAAAGGAGAGGAGAGGGAAAATGAGAAGAGAAAGGAGAGGGGAAAATGGAAAACATCTTGAGAAAGAAAAAAATGGAAGGAAACAGAGAAATCAAAGTGATTATCTCATTTGTAGCAAATCAATATATAAATTGGATATTTGCTCCTTTTTTTCCCCTTTAAGGCAGCATGTAACAAAATGAAATTATGGAAGCTCACTATTCTTGTGGTATAAAGCCCAAATTCAAAATGTTCTGGGTTTGCATTAGTGCAAGGAGTTGCACTAACAATTTTAACACAGTTGATCCTAGCAATGCAGAAAAGCCTGAGTGATAACAAGCAGCCTAAGAAGACTCAGCCTCTTTTGGATCAGTTGATTAAATATCTCCAAGTGAGGTTAATACACACTGGGAATTTCCTTATTTAGAACCAGTAAGAAATAAAAGTGATCAGAAGGAATTTAGAGCTGCCATTCTCATTTAAATAAGGCTAGGAGCTGACAGCTACAAATAGTTATAAGAAAAGGGAGGGGAAATCTGACAAAGAATAAATTAACATTTCTTATTGGATTAAAGCTAAAGATTCTCTGAGAACATTCAAACTTTTACCTCTTTTACTGCTGTTGTGTTGCCAGTGCTGAACTAATACTGAAAAAAGAGCCCAAGAAGTAGCTACTGATCTGGCTGGGAAACAATGCCCTATTCAAAGCTAGTATCTGTTCTAAGTATCAAGCAACAAAATTAACTTTCCTCTGTAGAGAGGGGTAAAAAAAAACGTTTATGTCAATGTCAAGCCAGGAAAGCAATTTTGTATTAACCTATGAAGTTAAGAAAATAGAATACACAAAAGTATTTTAAAGTGTATGCAATTTAAAAACTTTCTCAATATCTTAACAGTGCACTTGGCTACAGTTTCTTTTTGCAGGCAGCAGGAGATTTTTTTTGCATTTTCAAATCCAAGGATGGGGCTGTACGCCATCAAGAAATGATCACATCAAACTGAATGTCACTATGAAAGTAGCAAACGAGATTTGTCCATATTCAGAAGATGGCCAGATAATCAGGTTGTGACTCACCAGGTCCAGTGAGGGCAGCTGTGTCCAGAGCAGTTGCATTTATGAAGCCATTGACACATGGTACCAGTGTCACTTGAGTGACAGCTGGAAAAGCCTTTGTTAACCAAGTTTTAGAGACACCAGAGAAAATTCTATGCAATTATCCATGAAACTATCCATATTTGCCACAAGAGCAGAACATATGCAAAGTGCCTTTGCAGCACCAGTCAGAGCAAGAAAAGAAAACAAATTAAAACAGGAAGTTCTCGGCTCAACCTATTGGCCTTTTCACCATTCTGGTCATATAAAAGACTACTGAGGTAGTCTCTGAGGTAACAGAGAGCTCTGTAACAAAGGTAAATGATCTGCTGATACACCAGAATTGGAGATAAACTTTCCATATTTTCCATGCTAGCAATCTAAGAATGGAAAATTACTAACATGTGGCCTAGTGAGAAGGTTAATTTTCTCATGATACAGCAGCAATAATGCATCTGGACCAAGAATAAAGACTGCCCCACAAATGAACAACAGGAATATGTTGGGACACAGGTCCCAGAGCTTTCCCAGAGCATCTTTGTGGGTTTTGTGCCTTGAATTTCCTTTCCCTGGCAACTGAGGCACAGTGGATAGGAATCCATGTGCCCAGAAAGCTCTGCAGATCTGTCCTTCCCTTTGCCTCTCACTCAGCACTCAGGGGAACAGGGCTGGTAGAACAGAGGAAATCAGCCCTGCCAGCCACTCAGTTTGTCCCCTGTGAATACCCTTCAGCCACTGAGCCACTTCAGCCATACCACAATGGAACTTGGTTTTTATGCACTCTGGGGTATCAAACCAGAGCAAAGAGAGACTGTTGATACATCTGCCTCATTAAGAAAGATGGAAGATTTAACTGATTCTGTCCAATGTTTTATCAATATTGTTATCTTCCCTTAAATATTTGTGGATACCAGCATAGAAGTCTTAGAAATCAGTAGATGCTCCAAAGACTTTCAACACCATCTTAAATACTGTTTCTTATTTTCCATCCATCTGGTGCCATTCACAGGTATACTAAAAGCCCTTAAAACAAGACCTGGAGCTTTAATTCTTTCAGTGCTCTCTGAAGAATATCTAGTCTTCCCAGTCTAGACATATTCAGCCCTTCCAGTTTTAGTTCAACCTTTGTTGAATTAGTTTCCATTTCCATATTATTATTCCCTAGTTATTTTGCTTTTTTCCTCTGTATTAAGCAGCTTCCTTCTTCTTGTTATTACTACCAATTTGATTTACAACTTCATTGTTTCTGGCTTGGTTAAAATAGAGTATATTCATACAGTGAAATAGTTCTGTGAGTCAACACATTAATCCTATGATTTGCATAGTATTTTATGCCATTGCCAAATTATAAAATAAACAAAGATCCTCTGTTCTTCACCTGTGTTGAAAACTGAAAACCTTTTGTGTGTCATCCACAGCCTCTCACAAAAGTTTCCCAGCACACACCTACAGGGTGAGATATGCTAGCTTGTGTTCCAGTAGGGAGGATTAGTAGAACCAGCTATGATATATTTCATTCCAGAGCTGATAATCTCAGAGGACTCATTTGTAAAAATTTTATCTTGTAAGTAAATCCCACAAGGGGTGCCAAGGAAAGAAATACCAGGTCACACTAAATTGTTTGGTAACTGACTAAAAACAAAATAGAAACACTTGATGGTAAAACCCCCTGAAATCTAGGAAAATAATTCCTTTCACAAAAGAAAGTATCTACTTCCTTTATTTTGAGGATCTTCCTGAAAAAGAAGCCTGTTCTTAACTGAGAATAGTGTACCTGACAATCTAAGCATTGGCCTCTGGACAAACAAAACAGAAAATGCAGAAATTGTTATATCTGTGGATTTATATCATCAAGATTTAAAGTCAGAAGTCAAAGATGGACATACTGTTCTTCAAAAAGGTAGATTATGGACAAGGAAAAAAACAATAGCAAACACTATGCCAAAATAGAGTGTGATCAAGCTGTCTAAGCAGGTTTGTAGGATTTTCCATGGAACAGGATTGAATGCCAAGACTTAAAGTATTTTGTAAAACAATCTATGTTAACCTTCAAGCTGAACTAAAAATCCAGTAAATAAACTGATGAGGAAGGGATTTGGCTTGGCAGTAACTCTACTGCCCTACTAGTAAAACAGAAATAACAATATCTCACAGAGAAAAAGAAAAAAATCTTCCTTGAGCCGATATTTCGATAGTTTGCTGCTACACTTTAAAGTTGTCTGGCTAAATTGCTGGGAGGTGGTGTCCTGTTCAAAAGGAATCAGTGTTCTACCATGACCAAATGTCTAAACTCTCTGGTAAGACATTGGTTTTGCTCTTTCAAGTGGTGTTGAACTGAATTCCCATAAACTGGACTGGAATAAATAACATGATCTGGTCTGATTCATGACTCCAGAACAGGCTCTGCTTGGAAGAGACTACAGGAATAACAGGGCTCAATTCTCAGGCTGGTGAAAGGCTGTTCTGGTTGACAGCTTATGTTAACAGCTTCTGTGCTGGGAGTCTGGCAAAAGGCTTCAGGGAAACTGTCTGTTTGCTTTCATTCATATTTTATATATGTTACATATACACACAGAGAGCACTGCATGTATTAGCCTGTAATTTTCTGTCACAATCGTGGTCATCACACTGTGTATGTGAGCAGCCATGGCTGAGAAGGGGTATTTCAGATCTGGTTTAATAGGCTTCATTCTCATGTCCTGGCAAGGACATCTGAGGAACATTACCTTACAATGTTAAGCAGTGTTCCCTCTCCTACAGCAGATACCACTTCCAGTGCAAATACATGTGCTTACAAGTTTAATGTTAGCTGTCAGTAGGTACTCAAGCATGAAAGTTAACATTTGCTTTCTATCAGGATTCACGTGACCAGGGCTCCGTGGCTTGAGTGTTGGAGAAAAGCAAGCACAGAAGGTCCTCGACACCACAGTAATAAAGCTTTTAAATTTAAAATAAAGCTTTACAGATGTTTTGGCATCTCCCCAGTACAATTTAAAGAAAATAACAACAAAACCAAGCAAATAGGCAGGTATTTAACCAATTAGGAATCATTTTCAGTTGCACATCAGCTCAAGACATACTCATCTGGTAGCAGACTGAAAGCCAGGGATAGCTGATGTTGTAGACTGAGATACTGCGGACATTGCTCAGTAGCAGACCCACTGGAAAATGCAGAAGGATCCAAGGCTGGTTCTATACTTCTTTACAACAGCAGAATTTTAGAAATATGTAAAAAAACAGGTGATCCCACGAGGATTCAAAAGTTCACAAATACACCCAATATAAGATCAAATCTAGTATTTGAGCCACAGAAACCCAAAAATCCCTATGTTAAACCAGCTCTCTTTACAACATATCAGAAATGTTTCATATTGAAAACTACCAAAAGAAGTGTTCCCTTTGCAGGGAAGTGAACTTCTACATTCCTCACTGAGTGTTGAAGTTTTCAAAGTTCTAACATCTTAAAAATACAATTAAAGATTCAATGCCAGTCAAGGTTAGACTGGCAGCTGAGTGTAAAATGCAGGACTGTGAGCTGGCAACAAGTCCTCAAAAGTCTGAGAAGTTACAGTGAGCAGTTATTTAAACATTAGCTCAGTAGTAGAGGAAAAAAAAATAAAAAGGAAATGAAAGGTTAGGAATGTTGGAGCTGAAAAGGTAATGGTCAATACCTCAAAGACAAATGGCAGCTGGGTGTAAGGACGCTCCTCAGGGGCTTCTGCCTGGGCTGTGGTGTTTAGCATCCCCATCAGTCACTGACACACAGAGAGCTCTCCCCAGCCTCACAGTGACCCCACACTGTGGGGAGCAGCTGGAAGGCAGGGGACACTGTCCCTGCCATTCAGGGACACAGCAAAAACCTCAAGGAATTGCCCAGCTTGACCCCCACGAAGCTGAAAGTCTCCATGCAAAAACACAGCCTGGGAAAGGTCTGACTTAGAAATCAGCTCTGCAGAAATGGACGTGGGGTCAATCTACATGAGCTCAACCTACATGAGCTGGTCTGCATCAGCAAGGATGTGGCCAGCAGGGAAAGGGAAGGCATTCAGCACTTGAGAGGTGACACTGGAACACTGAGTCCTGCTGTTAACATGGGAATAGTCACCCAGAGTGCCTATGGAATCTTTATCCCAGGAAATTTTGACAAATCAGATGGAGAAAGCCCTGAATAATCTGATCTAACTTTGAAGTCAATGGCTCCAGGTGTCCCTTCCAATTGAAGTTTTTCTGCAATTACATGAAAAGATAATGTTACAAATACTATTACTCCACTACTATTAATTAATTTACTTATTCCTCATTACAATGAGCCATTTGCCTCCCAGTCTCAAAAGGGAATATTTATTTTAGAACTAAAAATATTTCCTTCCATACATAAAGTATCTAATATTAGATATTAGAACTCTTGAGCTTGAAAGACATAGTGCTTACAAGATAGTATGTGGTTCATCACCATGAGTGGCATGAAAAACGCAGACAGGAATAATTTGTTCACCGTTTCCTAATACAAGTATGAGGAACTACCAAAAAAAGCTGGAAAAACTAGGTTAGCACAGTTGAGTGAAAGCTACATAGATAGACCCTTGGCATTAACCAGTGCTGTCATTCTTATTATAATGTCCTACAAGGTCCCTAAACCTGTTCTGGCCAGCCAAAAACAGCTATGTAACTTTTGAGTTTCAGCCATCACTAAAAATAATTAACTTTGTGGGAGATTCCAGTAGTGCACACACATGCATGGCAGCTGGATATCTCACAAAGGATCTGAGACATAAGCAGCATTTTCATTCCATGTCCTGTGATATCAGACTGTACACTTTATTTACATAAATGTTTTTATACAGCATTACTACGTAGGAAATGTCACACACCAGAAGGTGCAGCCACATGAATAAGCTTGATAGAGATATGCTGATTTATATGTAACAGAGATATCTATCTGAGGCACAATTTAGATCAATAAACTCACCACTGACATAGACTGCCACAGCAGGAAAAATCATGATAGAGGGTGTACCCTACAAACCTTTCAGATAAACAGATGATTAAACACATGAAGCAAATCAAAATGATCACACTGAGTACTGGATGAGGCAAGAACAAAGCTCATGTCAGCTGTGTTGATCTACAACTATTGCTGCTTTTCTTTTACACCATAATGTGATCCGGTGAGGTTGTTTGTTAAAGATAAATAGAGCTAATTATCACCAATTAAAGATGCACTAATTAACTCAGTTTCATGTGTTCCAAAAGTCTATTAACAATCAATTCCAAAGATTTGGGCCAGGTTGGATGGAGCTCTGAGCAGCCTGATGTAGAGGATGGTTTCCCTGTCCAAGGGGGCGGAAGGAGATGACATTTAAGGTCTTTTTCAACCCAAACAATTCTATGATTCTATGACTGAATAAGAAAGGACAGTGGGGAAAAACGCCTAAAAACAACAAAAGAGTGTACCTAAAATAGGCCATTTTTAATTCAAGCATTTTACTAATCCCCCTTAACCATCCCGGCAATTCAGACAATGAGGATTTACAGTCCCACCCATTAAAAAAAAATGTTAAAATGAGACGTGCAAAACTGTGCCACAGATCTTTTATATATGTGTCAGGGAGGCAGTGCTTGTGCTTTGAAGAAAAAAAAAAAAAAGAGTATTAAAAACTTGTCCAGATGTTCACTTCTCTGCTTTAAGTGAGCAAAAGCTGCTTCTGAGAATCAATCATAAGTCTGGAAACACCTTTTCTTTATCTGTTAAAGGACTGACAACAGAAGCACAGCTGGGAGTTAAATGGGGAATGGTTTCTTGCTGTTGTTATATGGTAGCTATGGTTATGCCAGCACTTACTTTTCAAGCACTCATGAGCCAGAAAATTACAATAGAGACATAAATATTTTCTCCAACCTGAGACTAAACTCTGTCTTTGGGTCCTGTCTCTTTCAGCATTTCTGGAAAAACATGTACCAAACTGGACAGTTATGCATGTCTGAAAAGAAGCTTTTTACTCTGAAAAAGTTTTTAAAGACTTTTATCTTGGAAAAAAAAATACAGTTCTGGCATGAAATAAGGCCCTTGGCAAAATACAATAGTCTGCACTACTATCTGTTAACATTTCCAAAGAGAAGCCAGCAGTCTACTTAAGCTACTGAGATTTCTATAATCACAGAAGCATTTTCTTCCCAAATCTTCCAAGGGGAATTCACAACCTAGGATAGACACAGAAATTTACTACTCACAAAAAATATTTGTTTTTTTCCTTTTTTTTTTCTTTTAAACTGCCTGTGCAGAGATGTACATGAACTCTCATTTCCTCTCTATCAAGACTCTATGTTGTCTCAGATTTTAGTAAATCAAGTGAGGTTTGACTTAATGTGAATAACAGCATAACTTCTGAGCCAAATATTAATTGAATAAGTTGTAATAAGCTGCAAATATCCCTGAAAAAAGTACATATGAGAAACAAATGGCAAGAATTTCTATTTACTGCATGTTGCCTGGGTTTGGCTTCCACCCTAGTCTGATAAAACTCTAGGCACTGCAACAGAGCTGCAATGAATGGCCTTGTGTAGTCAACTCTGCTTCTGCAATGCCCTTTTAGTCTCCAGGTTATCATGTAGCAGAAATAAACCTCAATGAAATAAAACACTATGCAAAATCCTCTCCCCTCTTCTTGAACTTTCTAAGAGGTGCTAGAAAAGACCCTGTTGCATCTTTATCAAAATTACAGTAAGAGAAAAGGCTAAGGTAAACAGGAATCTTTGCTTTTGTTGTCATTTTGTTGTCTGTGCCTTTTTGCATGAGAGGACAATACAGAGGCTTGTGTGACTTCTACTGGTCACAGGTGGGCTTGCTGTTTTTCCCAGCCTACAGATGCTACTTCTTTTTACCTTCACCTGATCTTATTGTGACTCTGAGCAGTTCACAGTATGACCAGCCAGCCCTGCAATTTCTGACAATCATTAATAAAATTTAAAAGTGGACAAACATGTGTTTGTTGTGATCCCAGCATTAATGGGCTCTGAATTTAATTCATGATAAGTAGGAGTAGGAACAAAGAGCAACCAGCCATGCAATGCCGCAGAGACTAGAGGAATTCTGAGATAGGAGCCAAATTGATGCCAAATATTCTTTGTCCAAAAAGGAAGTGGTGGTCCCTGGATGGATCAGGGCCAGGCCATCCCCAGAATGCAGATGTCACAGAGTTGGAATGCAGCTGTATAGCTCAACAGAACAGTTTCAAACTGGAAAAAGAGAAGGAACACTGTGCTAGCAGTGACTGCAAGGCAGTTTAGAGGAGCAAATGTAGTCAGTTGTAAATCTGGTTGGAATACAGGGATGAAACGTCTCCATGCCTGCAAAGAATGCCAGAGGATCCACAGGGACAGAGTTCCATTAGGGGCCCTATAGAATTTGTCACCATGTAGAAATGCAGCGAGAAAATGCACACATCATTACTTGCAGCCAAAAGATTTAGTGATTTAGATGAGAAAATATTTACCTGGAAAACTAATAGCAACACACAAATGTATAGGTGTGTTTTCCTACACTAAACTAATAATTTTTACTGAAGATTTGGTTCATTATCATATCAGTGGCTGGGGTTAAAATCTTACCTCTTTCCTAGGTCACCTTTCCTTATGCTTTCTTTGAGTTTCAAAGTTGATGACATGATACTCTGTGAAGGGGTTGGAAATTACAGAACCACATTTTTTTCTGTTTTTATAAAAACATGAAACAGCTTTACAGTAAAGGTTACTTTTTATCATCTGTCTGCTACACTGCAGAAGAGGTAATGAAGACTGTAAAAAAAAAAATCTGATTTCCTTATTCTCAATAACAGTTTGTTACACATCCTTTTCTAGCATGAAATAATTCTGTGAAAAATAAAGCAGGCATGAATCTTATTTGGGTTACAGAAAGGTCTGAATCATTTATAACTGAATTAATTGCTAGAAAGGCTTATGAGCAGCCAATTAGTAATATTTGTATTTGGATCTGCCAGTTGGCCCAGAACTGAAAATGAGTATTAGTTTTGACATAAAGACTGTACTGTTCACAGATAAAAAAACATTCAATCAAAATCAAGAATATCCTTGAGAATTACTGCCTTGAATGGAACACGCCTGATAACTGGCCAGATAAATCTATGAACCCAAACTGCCTAAGACATTTCCCAACTACTGATTCAAAAACTGATTCTGCATTCCTCATACAGCATCCTGAAGTCCTGATTCTTTGTTTCTCCTTCTATGGAGTCCTAAAAAATCAGGAGGAAAAAATGGTGCCACACACAAAACCTACATAGGTGCCAACAAGCTATTAATTTGTGTCCATTTCATTTCCAGAAGACTTTAGAGGACTTGATTTTCCCCACTTGGTGTTCCACTTTTCCACAAGCAGTAAACAAATGTCAAACTAATTTGGATTACCATGAGAACTGTGAGTAAATTCTGCAAATGACCAAATAACAAAAGCAATGCCTCTGATGTGCCCCAGAAGCATCCTGTGAAAGACTAGCAAGGTTACAAGATGGAAACATGGGCTGGGATGTGCCTAGAAGAGGTGGCTTCCAGGGAAACAGCGTCATTGTTGTTTTTCTTCCCTCCACATCCTCTGCTCAAGCAGAATGTGGCCCTGCAGAACGTGGGACCAGAGGAAAAGCTGCCATTTCTGGAACAGGAAGGTGGTTCTGAGCTGCTTCTGTGACTGAGCAAAGACTGATTTTTGGGAACCCCATATTTGCTCTGACTTGTCATGCTCCAACCATCCTGTTCTGACAAGACTCCGCCCAAAATTAAATAAGAGAAGAGAAATAAATATGAGAAGAGAAATAAAATCAAAGGGAAAGAATAAACATTGACAAAAGAGTTCTGTACAGTCAGAAATGTGTATGTCAGGCAAACATCTCTTGTAAGTTATTCTTGTATCTCCGGGTCAGAATCTGTATTTTGTGACTTATGGCAATTTATAAATTTCTCACTTATTAAAAAAGTAATTGTATAATATGCCAAGGCACAATTCTGGGCTGTCCTCAGGCACTCACACTCCTGGACTGTGTGCTTTTACTCTTCCTTGAATGATTTTTAACAGTTAGCTGTATTTTAAATGTTTTCTATTTTCCTTACTACAGACTGCTCTCTGTTAGGTTACAAACTTCAGAAGAAGTTGCATAGCCAAAGGATTTTTTCAGAATTTCAAAGTAACATATTTTCCCCATGAAGAATGCATTCATACGTTGCTGAAGTAAATTACAAAAAAATTTCTATATAATTAGAGTATAACCTATAACGCATTTGTACCAGCGAGAAATCCTGGAAAACTAAGACAGTAGAACATTGTGTAATGCTTAGAGGAATATTTGAAAGCTTTTAAGCTAAGCATCATTTAAAACAGATTTTAATTAAGGATTTTCCTTTTTTATTACATATTAAGGTCTCTAAGAGCATAACTTCCATAAATAGTCAAGAATAAACTACATTCAGACCTACATATAAGCACATTTCTTGGCACAGACAAATGAAAACTGTGATTGCTGACATCTCTTTGAAGGAAGATTTTCTTTTTTTTTTTTTTCATCCCAGCCCTTGTTTTATTTATATGGCTCTGCACACTTTTTTATTTTTAATTATCCTAAGGAAAAGAAGGGGTGGAGGGAAACAGATCTTTGTTTTCCAACTGAGACAGTGAAATGCATTCCAAAGCTGCTTTTGTTTTTAATTTACAGAAGCCCTCATGTCTAATCTACTAAGCCAACAAATAATCTGTTTGCCAGGTTTTACATGAGAGTCGTGAAAAGTGCATACAGTTGCTGACTTTATTCTTTTTTAGGATACAGATTCATTCTCTGCCATAAACTTGAAAAGATCCTTTTGCAGAACTTTCCACAATGAATTTATTTTTAATTATGCATTTTGTTTCCCAGGAGGTATTTCATTTTTACCAACTTGAGTATCTTTAGCTCTATTTCGTAATAACAACAAAATTTGTATGTTGCCTTATCTGAAAGATAAAATAGCAAACCCTCTGTCCTTGTTCATGAAAGCAGCTGTTTAAAAATGAAAAAACAGAGTATTGAGAAATATGTTCCCCTCTGAAAATAAAAAAGGTACAGAGCAGATGACCACTCCCACATATTTTCATACACAGAAAAAGAATATTTTTACATCCTTCAGTTCTTTCAGAGTAACCCTATATCCTACATGTCCTAATACTGAAGGTGCATTCTGTATTTAAAAACTTAATGTGTATCCTGAGAGCCACCAAAACACTGCTGGACAAGAGCACAAAACTGTAGTGTCCCTCCACCTCTGTGAATGTCTTCTGAGAAATCCGTGTATGCAGGCAAGACAGAAAGAGTTTTGCAGTGAGGTTTTTGGATGGTGTGTACTACAGTGAGGAAATTGACTTTTGAGTGGAGCAGTGCACCACCACATTTGAATTACCTCCCTCTTGCCCATTAGGGTACCTCTCCTGCTTAGGCAACTCTAAATCTGGCACAGTGGCATGAACCAACTTGAAGGGTGCAAAAGACATTACTGAACCTGCTGCCAGCTCCCCTAAAACTGAGTTTTGCTGGGATTTTCACAGGCAAGGCCAGGGCTCAGAATGTGTTGTGTTCCTCCAGAGATCCTCCCTCTCCTCTCAGAATAGCTATATGGCTTTAGATGGGCTGAACTAAAGAAAATTAACAAAAATGGGCAAAGAATCTTCACATAGAAATAAAAAAATGGCTGCGACCTTTTTAATACACTACATATATGAATAAAAATTTGAAAAAAGTGCAGAAGAACTACTAACCATTTAATTGTAACATGTTACACCTATGTTGCTTGTAAATACATGTAAGAAGGATGTTCAGAGTCCCAGCCCCTGGAAAGCAGTCTGTAACTTACAACATTTAGAAAAAAAAATATCCATGCCTGCCAGCTGTAGTTAAAAGGCTTTGGCCTCAGTTCTTACTGCAGAATTGTTGGTGTAGCCAAATACAGCATTCTTAAGGTCAACTTAAATGAAATGTTACATATTTCTTTAAATTTCATTAAAGATACACTAATAAACAGAGCTTCACAGATGGTGTGATTTTAGAGGCATTGCAGATTATCCATATATTTGTATGGCCATGAATTCTCATTTCATTCAAGAGGGTTTTTTTATCCAATACCTTTCATCTACTTCATTCACGTTGAGTTCTGTATTACTGTACAAGTCAGTCTGCTCTTAGCCTAGTCAGAATATAAGGGGATTATCTGTGCTAGTGAATTCCAGAATTTAGATTTTCATAATTTTACTTAAATCATCACCACAGAAATGCATTTTCAAATTTTAACAAATGTCCTGAAAATAAAAAAAAAAAATCCCAAAATTCTGAATAAATTTTTTTTCTTAACTTATACTTGCAATTCACTTTTACTTGAATAGATTTATAATCTGTATTCACTAGTTCCTTCTTGCAGGATCATCAAAGCCCCTTCATAAAGGAACGCCTTTCTAAAACCTCCACCTCTCAAGCACCTTCCTCATCTCTCTTAGCTGAAATAAGGAGATACAAATTCCTCCTCAAGCCCCACTTGCTCAACATGGAGGAAAACCACCCTTCAAAGTAATTTGCACCTAGGATGGCATGGAGTGAGGACGTGGGCTTGGGCACCCACCTCCTTTACTCTGTGTAGTTTGCCTCCATAACAGACCAACCTCACACAATGCACTTGACTCTGGCATAACAAGAAATGGGAAAAAATTGTCTTAGTGAAGAAGAAGTGTGGTTCAGGGAGATCAAGCCATAAGTTTAACATGAACGAGTCAAACGCACAGCACTGTCCCTGTTCCTAACAAGTGCTATTATTGAGAGAACTTGTATTGTCCCATCGTTCCCTGTAATGCAGATCATTATACCTTTCTGCCAATGCAATGCAGTAAAATTACATAGAATGATTGCAAAAATTTGGTTTGAACAAAAAAAATCAGTTTCCTATCACATGTTGCCATTGATGATGCATTTGACTGTGTTCAGCAGCTCCTGGGCAACATTTATAGCCAAAGAGTTTAGGAAAGTAGTGCAGCCTCTCCCCTCCCTCCCGCAGCTCCTGGTCAGGCTGGTGTGCCTTTCATTTATTTATTTATTTTTTTAATCTCCTTCCTTTACATACCCCTTAAGGCACATGTTCTCAAAAGTGAGAACCACTCAAATATAGTTTACGTTACCCCACAGAACACTATAAGGAGGCAAGAAAATTGTCAAGCAAGGTGACAAGATTCACACCAAAAAAAATAATTTTGTAAACTCTCAGAGATGTTGTCACAACAAACCCAGAGGAAAAATTTTACTTCCTCAAGCAGCCAGTAATGGGGAGGGTGACAGTAGAGCAGAAAGAGAAAATGAAGACTCCCACGTGCACTTGGGATGCTTTTCAGATTCCCAGCTTTGTCTATACTTAGGCTGCTAGATGATTTTTGATCACCAGACTCTATTGCCAGTGCAACTGTTCACTTCAGTTCTGCGCGCTCCTTGATGGGTTGGGCACATTTTCACAGATCCTATCATCACACTTTAACTGCAATAATCATGTTGGAGTTGTGCTCTTACTCCACTACACTACAGGCCAGCTCTTCTACATTGAGATATTCAGTGCTGATGAACATGGCACAGCAGCCTGAAATCAGGCCTAGAGACTCCTTTCTTAAAATGTTTCTTAAATGTTTCTTTGCAGAGAGTGATTATTCCCAAAGTCTGAAGAGAGGAAATATGATGGAAAAATAAGTGCCAAAAAAAGTGGCAAATTAGGGTATGGACAGACAACTGCAAACTACAATTAGCACAGCTCAGCAATTTCCCCACTTACAGGCTGACTTGTATTAACAGGTCATAGTGCACTTCTGATTCACAGCTACTGTAAAGAAAAGTTGATTATTTTAACCAAGTTGCTAGTTTGAATCAAGATATTCTAATATGGAATACCTCTTACCTTGGAATTACAGTTAGAAGTGCACACACAAGCAATAAGCAGCAATTCCTTGAGATGTGTAAGTTCAGTTACTTGCCTCTTCCCCTTCTCTAAATTTCTACAGCATTTGTTGAAACCAGTGCTGGACCATAATTTCCACCATCCCAAAAACACTTCCAGCTCTCACTTTACACAAACAAACAGTAATGTGATATCAAATTTCCATCTCTAAGTTGACATCCACAGCCATCCCTGGGACTAGATCAACAGCAGTTCCTGTTTGATGAGACCAAGGGGCACAATCCTGTGTCTGTGCTCAGGCTCAGCCTCTCCAGCTGTCCAGACCTATTTATCCCCAGGGACAAACCTGGGCTTCCTCTCTCCTTGTGCACCAAATTCCCTTTGCAAAGAAAATCCAGGTGCATGAGGGCACTGATCCTTCTAGAACACAAATATAGCCAGCAGGATCTGGAAAAAAAACTAGGCAGTGTATTCAAGGTTTTCAGGTTTTTTAACAACCAGGAGCGACTGCCAGCTCAGGATGAAAATTAACACAGTCATAAAATGGCTTAGGTTGGAAGGGATCTTGATGACCCTATGGTTCCAACACCCCTGCCATGGGCAGGGACACTTTTCACTAGACCAGGCTGGCCTTGAGCACCTCCAGGGATGAGCAATCCACAGATTCTCTGGACAATCTTTTCCAGTGTCTCACCAGCCTCACAGCAAATCATTTATTCTCAATACCTAACCTAAATCTACTCTCTTTCAGTTTGAAGCCATTTGCCCCTTGTCCTGTCACTACATGGCCTTGTAGAAAGTCCCTCTCCATCTTTCCTCTAGGTTTCCTTAAGGTACTGGAAGGCCATATTTATCTTCTTTTTTAAAACCTTTTGTCAACTCTTCACTCAGGATAATTTTCCTTATCACCGCTCAGAATTTAACCAATTGATCATGCTTTTACCATACTTAGAAATACAGATATTATTTTCCAGGGATTTTTAAAGGAACATACTCTTAACATACTTGTGAAGGAGTTTCTTCATAGCAATTGAAAAATTTACAGCAACTTGACATGAAGTTTCAGCTACAGCATTTATAGCCTGTGACAGTGGCAGGACAAACTTTTTCAGTCTGCTCTCACTTGCTGTTTATCCTTCCATGTTTTCATATGTTGGTTTCTCCCCTGAAAGCTACAATAGAAAAGACTTCTGAGAAGCTCATGGTTCTGCACAAACTGTCAAATATTCACCATCACCAGCAAAAAGTCACTGAAGATCCTACTCTCATCCTGATTGAGTCAAAGAGCTGTACAGTCTTGACCTGAACTGAAACCACCAAGCTCTGAACAGGAACAAATGGTTATGAGTTATCGCACTAGGTAGCATGAACGGGTCTAGAAAGTAAGGAAGCGAGGGAGATGATACTTTACAACACATCAGAAGACGAGCAGTGTAAGCTAAACAAAATCCACTGAAGAATTAGTCAGGTTCTCACGAATATTGTCCTCATTTTAAAACCAGAATGGCTTCTGCCTTTTTAAATGTATGAAAGTTTTAGGGGCATGATGCTCTGTGACACTCAATGGGAAGCCAAGTCTTTTTTTAGCTCAGATAAGAATGGCAACTGCTGTGCAACCACTTTGTGGCCCATGTGAAAGCATTAAGCAAGGCACAGAGAAATCAGTCTTCCCATTTTTTTTTCTTTTGCACACCATTCTCATCAACAAAAGCATCTGGAGCTAGTCTGGTACTAAAATATGCTAATAGGGAGATCACACCGCCTACGTAGCACTAACTAAGTAGTTCTGTATCACATTTGTTTCAGAGCTGACAAAAAGAAGTTCCAGAAAAAGAAAGACAACCATTTAATAAAAAAGAAAAACGAAAAAAAGAACCAAAGCCACCCAAAAAACTAAAAACCAAATCCCCCCAAAAACACCCCCACACTTAAATTTCTCCTCTGTCACCCCCTTGTCAGTGGTGCCATTACTGCATGGGAGAGTAGTTCACTGAAGAAATCCTGCTTTAAAAAGCTGGATTGAGATGGAAGTGGGACATTTGCTTTATTTGCTTCCTTTGCTGAGGACCAACCCAGTTTGTTGCAGGGTCACACAAAGGTGCATTGACACAGCTTCACTCAGGGAAAATCCTCCCTGACCAGTCTGGCAGCTGCTTATGATGGGGTGATGGCAATAGATGACAAGGGAAGGCAGGCTGACATCATCTACCTAGACTTCTGAAAGGCCTTTGACACAGCCACACACAACATCCTTGTTTCCAAACTGGAGAGACATGGATTTTGAAGGTAGAATATATATTGGGTAAGGAACTGGCTGGATGGAAGCAGACAGAAAGTTGTGGTCAATGGCTCTGTGTTTAGGTGGAGGCCAGTGACAAATGATGTCCCACAGGGCTTTGTCTTGGGTCTGGTGCTCTTAAATAACTTTTTCAATGAAGAGCTGTATGGGCACAGGCTGAGAGACCTGTTCAGCCTGGATAAGAGGAAGGCTCCAGGATGACCTTGCAGCAGGCTTCCAACACCTAGAGGGAGGCTACAAAAACCCACAGAACAGAGGGACTTTTGAGAGGGGCATGTAGTCACAGGACAAGGGGGAAAGGCTTTAAACTGAAAGAGGAAAGGTTTGGAGAAGACATTAGAAAGAAATTGTTTTCCATGCAGGTGGGGAGGCATTGTAACAATTTGCCCAGAGAAGCTGTGGATGCCCCATGCCTGGCAGTGTTCAAGGCCAGGTTGGATGGGACTCTGAGAAACCTGCTGTAGTAAAAGGTGTCCCTGCCCATGGCACAAGGCTGGAAATGTATGATTTTTAAGGTCCCTTCTGGCACATATACAAGGAATTTTATCACATTTTCTAAAGATAAATAAAAGTTAGTTTATTCTTTTTCAGGACAGCCAATATGAGGTAGTTTGATATGAGGACTAGTTTTCCAGGACTCCAAGCAGAAACTTTGACTGTTAAAGTCAAAGAGCCTGAATGTTAATGAAAGCAGAAAATACTGCCTTGCATCCTGTAGTGAATTCCTGCTTTGCTCAGTCTTGGAGTGAAGACTACAGACCATGTGGTCAGAACTGAAAGGTATAGAATTGAGCACCCTCCTAACCAAGTACTTAGTATTTAGTGACCCTGAACACTAACTCCAAGAGCCATTTCCAAATGCACCCTAGTGATGACACCCTGAAGTTCTTACAGAGTGTGTGTGTGTACATGAGTATAGAGTGAGGATGTGTGGGGTGTATTTTCCAGCCCCTCATGTATTCATACACCACATGTTTGATAAATAGAACCTGAACAGTAACCAAAGGCTCAGTATATCCAGTGGAGAATAAAGGCTGCATGTTCAAATAGGCACTAACGTGAGTGGGTTGGTCAAATTTTCCCCACAGTTGTTTTATTCTGGGAACCTCACAATGGAGAAAAGAATTCTTTTGATATTCACATTTCAAAGAGCACACTTTTGTGAATATTTTCAAAAGAAGATGATAGCAGTACTGATTTCTATAGACTATGTATAAACCAACACATGCATATGCACAAACATACATGCACAGCATATACATATGTATATGTAGAACTATCTGTAGCAGAAAAGGAGATCCTTTCATTTTGCCTTTTGTGCTGCTCACTCCAGGAATCTACCCTTGATCTTGGCAGAACTGATAGTTTATAATGAATACTTCTCCAGCTTTCATGGCTGGCATCAAGAAAACACCTGGGAGTAAGATTTGTTCGCAGTGGTTTTGTACATTTCCTTTTTAAACATAGTTACTGTGCTGTTTGCCTCTAATAAACATTTTTATTGTGTTTAAATATTTTATTGGTTTGGGAAAAACCAAAACAAATGAAAACAAATAAGTAAACAAGAGGGACTGCTGTGCTTCTGCAAGTGGAAAGAAGTACTGAAAGGGTAAGGAAGGCCAAAGACAGGAGATGTGCCATTGACTGTACTGCAGATTAGCTCACCTGACATTTGTCAGTGCCTCATTTTCCCTTTAGCTGCCTACAGAAAACTGTGATTGTTCTCAGGAAAGCTCTGACTCCTCTTTAAAGTGCTTACATTGTCCTCAGAATCATGACATTTACTTTGTATTGCATTCGTCTCAACAACAACACTGTGAGATTCAGAATGTAATATTCTCACCCAGCAGAAAGGAATTGATACATTAAGAAGCCAAATCATCTACAGAGGGTGACACCAGAAATTTCTGGCAAAGCTTTAAGAATCTGACATAGAAAACTTGAAGTACAGCCTATTATTTTTTTTTTTGCATCAGTTTAATACAACTGATATTAAACCCAGAAATAATATTTTAGGCAGGATAAAATGCTAGATGTACAGCAGAGTAAACAGAATATATGAAGCAGAGATTTAGAGACACAATGCCCAATTAATTCTATTTTAAGGAATCTAGTCAGCACAGTCAGATAACATTCACATTCTACATTGATGTGGTCAGACTTCCTTTGTCATTATGACATTCCTTACTCCTTCCTTTCTGTGCAATTTTCTGCTTGAGGTTTGAAACATCCTTGACTCTAGGTAGTAGACCTAAAACTGCCTATTTTGAGATTTGAATTATTTCCAGGAACAACTTCTGTTGTTAGGAAATTATAGAGATTAGAAATAGAGCTAGCTGAAAAGGTGTGGTGTGTGTTAGAGGACCTCTTTTCAAAGGTTGAGACTAGCTCTGTGAACTGAATAGGCAAAAAATCCCAAAACTGAAGAATCAGATATCTCAGAAAACCAAGAACATCTGCTTTGTTATTCAATTTAAATAGCAAACTTACAACCTAAAGACATACATGCAAGAAATACATTCAGTGAACAGGGTCTTATTCCGTCACCTCTTTGGTAAGGTTTTGGGGTAGAACCAGTGAAGAGTCAATCCTTTTTCCACATACAGGTTAGCAGGAGGGGGCTACTTCAAGGTCTCTGAAATTCTTACATGAGAGCCCTAGTACTTATGTAGGTAGTTTAAGAAAGCAGCTGTAGAGTCTGTAAATCTCAATATTCCCCCATACTCTACTGCTCCAGCTGAGCATGGAGAGGAATAGCACTCTGTGGGATATTTTTCCTTCCTGTGATACCCTGCATTTTAGACTAGCCCATCTCTGGAAAGAAGCTTCACTGGAAGTTCAATCAATTCCACAGCTTCAAATGTGTTTCAAAACCAGCACACATGAAAAGGGGAATAAAGGGGAGCTTCTAATTCTGTATCTTTATGAATACTTATGAAAATATGTGGATCAAAGCCTCTTCCTCTGCAAGTAAATTTCAAGCCTCCTGTAGGACTCAAAGGAAATGTATTAGAACTCATTTTATATTTCAGTTAGCATAAAGCATTTTTCCTAATTTGCAGGGAACTGCTTCAGAAATATAGCAAAACAGCCTAAACCAGGCCTTTCTTCTGCTTCCCTTTTCAGGGATATAACTAAAATGCAAGCCATCTGTGTCATTACCTTCACAACCAGCTCTAGCCAACCTTACACACATGAAAAGTACATTTAAAGAGAGAAATGACCCCAGGTTAGACATGACATCCCGAGCTCTCCCTGCTGAAACAAACATCAGCCAAGCTGGCACCTGCCAAAGCCCTTTTGACTTCAGAGTGGTTGATCAAACTGAGCACTTGTTCCAACAACTTCAGGTCACAACTCTTTCCAATCACTGCCATTTCTCCTGGAGGACAAAATCAGTTGTTAAGAAACAGGCCACAATGGGGAAGATCCACTTTCAGTACTTGGCTGTAACAAGGAGCTGTGAACACAAATACTTCTGACCTGAGATTCTCCTCCCAAACCCAGAATTGCTCAGAACTCAAGCAGTAGTGCCCCCTACACCATCCTTTAGCTTTCCTACTCCCAAACCTATTACAAAATTCAGGAGCCAAAGGAATTATGTGTACAATGTTTTCGCTGCATACAGGATAGAGGTGCTGTGGCTGCTGAGGTTTGACTTTTCAGGTGAAGTTCTTTTTCCAGAGATAGAAGTGGTACCACAATTTGACAAGAGGAGAGTAACATAAAAAAAAAAATAATTGAAGACTCTTTCTTAGATGTTTGTCAGAAGCAAGAATGAAATTAAGATGAAAGAAGGTAATTAACTGAGACTGTAGAAACTTCCTCTACTTAGAACAAGGGGAATTTCTGCTGGTAGGAAAGCTAGTTTTGAAAAACACCTGCACCCATTAAACAATTAGTGCAAAAGGAGAACAGAATACTGAATTCTGTTGAGAGGGCACATCCCAACTTTCAAAACTTGCCCAGGTCCCTGGAAAAACAACTGATACCAGCAGTTTTGTGTTGGCACAAAAAACTAGTGCATCTCATATTACATCTACTCAAATAGTAGATGTATTCCAAAACACTCCAATCAATAGCCAGGAGTTTCACAAAACTCAAACCAGTATAATAACATTCTTTGTATTTTGGTGCACATCATTCCTTTTTTTTTCCACATTCACATCCAAGAAGAGATAAAGGACTAGGTGGAATCTTAAGAGAAAGGGAGTCACTTCCCAGTTCTACCACAGACCAGATGCTCTATTCCAACCAGTCATTCAGTCTTTGCATCTTCATTCCCCAGCAGTAAAATCCAGACAACAAATTAATTTATTCTGTTCTATTCTACTCATTTGCATGGGTTGTAAATGTTGAAGGGCAGGGGCCATCATTTATAATGGATCCATGCAATGTCTAATACAATGGAGATCTGAACCCAGCAAGGCCTTTAAGGGCTATCTTGTGTTTGAAGTGCATTCCAAACTATACTCTCCCATACTAAATATGTCTCCAAGAGCTTATTACAGTGAAAGCTACATAAAGATTCATGATCACTGAGTGTAATTTAGTGTCAGAAATGAAGGGGTCAAGAAAAGTATCTGTAGATAATTGCCTGTCTTCCCTCCTTCCCTACATACATTACCAATAATACAGTGTGGTGGAGAGAGAAAGGGAAATAAAAGCTACATCTGTCTTTGGTGAATAAATAATAGCCAAAAGCTACTAAGAAATCTAAGTTCTTCAGCCCTAAATTGTCTGCAAAAATAAAGTTTCCATAAATTGGCATTAATGAAGAACAATCTTCTTGTTTTGTGTGACAGGAAGAGCCACCTTTGTAAGAGATAAGTACACCACAACCTGGAAATCCTATTAATAACATTAGAGTCCTGAACTTTAATGTATTAATGAATGGACATGCACCCATGCTGTAATCATGGATTTCAGCATTGCCTTTGATGCTTCATTGGTCACAAAGCTCTTACAAAATGTTTGAAGTGTCTGGCTGTGTAATAATGATTTATAATTCTCTTGAACCAAAGCAAAATTTGCTAGTAAAAATCATTTTTGAAATAAAAAATAAATTGTGACTGGAGGGTCTGGGTTTGTTTCAAAAAGAGATCACCCACAAGCAGCAAATTATTTAAAAAGCCACTGGTTCTAGTGTTTTCAGATAGGGAGCATACAACTCAGAATTTCAAAGTAGTGTTAATTAAGATCAGTTTATTAAAATGTCAATCTTTTTAACCAAAATTCTCTACCATGAATACGAGCTGCAAGTTCCTTTATCTTCAGCTTTTCATGAAGGAAATTATTTTTCCTCATACTATACATGCAGCTCTATCCCTTTTTCTACTCTTACTTTTTTCTTCCATCTCTTGTTGTTGGGGTTTTCTTATAGAATAAATACTCTTTGTATGATTGTTAGATTACTGCTCCCCCCCTTCCCCTGTGCCATCAGGAAGTTCTCTGAGTTACTTAGATTAAAACAGCTGAAAAAAAACCCCTTAAAAATAATCTTTAAAGTTTCATGAATTTTCTTTCTTCTTTTTCAGCTCAGTCCAAGACTCAGCAGAGTCAATGAAAAGAAGAGTTTCACTTCAGAAAAATGTGGATCAGGGCCATATATGAAGTTAATTGCATTGCTTTATTATCATGAGTGCCTCCATTCTAAGACTCTGTTCTGAAAAAGTGCAAAGGGCTGGACAAGAATTAATCTGACAAGAATAACCAGGAGTTATTTGTCCTTTCCACTTAAAACAGTTCTTTTTGAAAAAACATTGAGGAGAACCATCCAATATCTAAATAAATAAATAAAGTAAATCTGATAATGATGAAGGAATGGACATGGTACAACTGGAGATATTCCTCAGTTCCTCTCAGAAACTTGGAATGCTAACTGGGCAGGAAGAGCAAACAAGGCAGTCTCACTCTAGACCAAAATGACCCTGGAAATCAAACTGCATTGAATTCTCACATAAATAATACTACCTTTTTCACCACTTTTGGGGGAGAAGAAGGATTCTATCCTAAGCTGCAGACTGTTCTTAGACTTAGACATTAATTCAATTGTGTTTCTTAAAATTATCCTCAATCACACATACCTCAAACTGGAAATAACTACCTGGATTTTTAATTACAAATTTCCTCACTGTTCCCTAAAGTTGTGGGCTTGTGTTTTCAATATCTGTGATAAGCATCAGGGTTTCTTTCTTGATCTTTGCAAATAAATAAAAAATAAAATAGGAATTATTTCAAACAAAAATGTATTTCTGAAGGAGATACTGCAAAGCAGGCACAGCAAGCAGTGCTTTTATCCATGTCTACAGATTCAGGGCTGAACGAGCTCCAGAAATCCAAGTAGAATATCAGGAGTTTATCTGTGGCACAGCACAGCCAAAGGAATCCCTATTCCCTGTCATTGTGAACAAGAGTGTTACCCCTTCTGTCTTAACTTGCCTATATATTGTTGAAAAACTGTGCTAGCATGTACCACCCTAGAGAAAATGATGCCAGGAGGAAAACATTTCCAAAGACCTCACGAAGTGGAGACAGAAGGAAAACAGCCTTGCTCCTTGCCAGGACTCAGGATTATCACTCCTGTGGGAGAAATACACTTAGTATAAACAGAGAAAACATCATCCTCTTATTCACTTTTGTCTTTTCTCCCTTGACTCTTTGCCTCCAGAAACAGATGAAAGAAGAGGATCTCACTGCTTAGTCATATGTTTATTTCCACCCCCTCCATCACCTACTCTTTCCACTTGTTCCTGTTATTAGCACAAACTCTGAACCTGTCACACATCTCCCTTGTGGGGACCATACAAACTCGTTAGAGCCACAGGCTGACACTTGTCAGCTCCTCTTCCTATTATAAAACAGCACATGATACTTTGTGCTGGCAAAGGGAACCTTGCTGTTGATCTTGGCAGAACCCCCATTCTCATGAACCAAAGGTGTGCTATGACTTACTAAATTATGTTCTGTGATACAGAGGGGTTTTCCATTTTTTTCATCTGCAATACAATTTTTTCGGTTTATGCAAAAGCAAACTCCAATACACCTGCAACCTTCTATAGCACTGATCACTGACTTCTGTTCCTCTGAAAAAACTACTATTAATCAGCAAGGTGAACCATAACACCCCTTTAAGCTTTTTCACCCAAAGGAATAGAAAAGACCAATCTTAGCCAGACCAATCCCATCAATCAGCAGAATTGTGACTGATCCCATACTCTCTTAACCTCCCAAGATCTGATGTACAATTTGATACAGCAAACATCTTCCCAGTAAAACCTCATATGTCAAACCTTAAAGCAGGATATTAATATAACTTCTGGGGGAAGCTATGAAGATCTATTTCTGGACAAATTAAGAAATCCTTCTAAGGAGTAAGGGAAGAATCACACTCAGTGCTAATATATTGATTCAAACAGATTGCAAAGTTGTTTCCTGGTACATCTACAACTATTTTTTCAACTATTGTTTTCAACAAATCAAATTTGAGCGGAAGGTCATCCTCCAAATGACTTATTTTGTTTTATTATACACAATGTGTAATATATATAGTTATATAAATTATTATTATATTTTATACAACAATATATAATTTATGTTATTCATATGTATATAATATTTAAATTGTCTATTAAACATTGGGTATGTTTGCCTACAGATATATTGTCATGGAGCAAAACAGACTAGAGATGCTTATATCAAGTTCAGTCAGGACCTTAATACATCCTGTTTTCATCTAGAGGCAGATGCATTTAAAAAGTGTACCCAATGTCTTCCTAACCTGTTTGACTACCAAACTTCATCCCCATTGGCCTTAACTGACCTTTACTTTTTGTACATTTATGTAAAACGGTTTTTGCTGTACTAATGTTCCATACAGATTAAAATGTGGTTTTTTGTAACTGTAGCAGACTTATTAAGGTGCAATAACTGCTTCCACACAAAATTCTGGCTTTAATCATGGATAAACATCACAGCACAAGCATCTACTCTGCTTTCCATGAAAGAACAAGGACTCTGGTAATCACTGGCTGATGCAAGGGAATTGATACATGACAGAAGTCACCAGGGAAACAGTCTTGGATCCATCACTGCAAGGAAATACGGTTCTCATTGTTATCCTGTCACATAAGGAAAATTATTACCCAGATCAGGAGTTGTTTAACTAACTCATCTTCTGACAGGATGTGCTGGTTTTCTCTTGTAGAAGGAAGAATTCCCATTCAGCTGATTTCTTCCAGGTTCCCTCTGTTTGCTTGGGCATACACAGAACCCAGTGTAAAGTACATATATTTCCCAAATCTGATGAGTTAGCTTCCGCTCACTAAAGTCAATGGGGTTCTTGCCCAGGAGAAGTTAATTATTTTCACTTTGAGGCTATACTATTCTTACACCTAGTCCAAGGGGGTTTTATAGTGCAAGAAAGCACCTAGGCCTGGCAAAATGCCTTATTAATTCACACTCCAAACCAAAACACTTGAGCTGAAATAACGAGTCACCGTATGAAAATATGCAAGCACATTGCCTAAAGTTGTTCCTGAAGACAAAAAAAAAACCAAAAAACCACCAACAACAACGAAAAAGCAAAACAAAACCAAACCTACCAAGCAAATAATACACTTAAAATCTGCAGAAGACAAATGATGCAACATATCTCATCCTCACATTATGAAGGGGAAAGAACCCCAAATGAAACAAACCACATAAATATCTGACAAACATACTAAAACTAAGTTTTCTGGTGCTCCTTGCTGCCACTAGAGGTACAAATTCAATTGCTTATTTTCCCAAAGATTTCTCCATAATACAATACATTTTTGTTAGCTGCACCTACCTTATAATCAATGTTCACTCTGCAAAATTTTTAATAACTACTAAGAAACATAAGTCATTTACTGAGATACACTAATAGTCCAAAGCTATCTCACTGCAACTACCTGCAACAGATTTAGTTTCCATTTGAAAGGCCACAAACCTTCTGCCTGTCTAACAGCTGAGGAGTCTGTTTTTGAAATTTAGGGCAGAGCACAATCAGATAATCCATTATTTAGAAAATAAAACATACTTAATAAATCTAGACATAAAACACTTGCTACAGTATTCCAATTTGGCAACATTTTAACATTACAAGAGGTTTACATGCCTATAATCTTGGTGTAAACATGAAGTTTTGAGTATCACTAACTTTTCCTTTGTATTTCTATATATTTTAAAATATTTATGTGTTTTATAAATTCATATACATTTATATGGATAAAAATAATAATTTTATTTATGTATACATAAATATGTAGCATTTATATGTCATCAATATTATATATGTCTATGTGCATATAAATATGTATGTACACATCATTCATATGTTGTTTATATAGAAAGAAAATGCCAAGCCAGAAATATCCAAGTCACTTCTGGTTCTGGTTTAGGCAGAATACAAACTTTTAATCTAATTAATTAATAAAGGCAAAAGGAAATGGCTTTAAGTTTTGCCAGAGGAGGTTCAGGTTGGACATCAGGAAGAATTTCTTCACTGTAAAAGTGGTGAAACATTGGAATGTCCTGCCTTGGAAGTGGTGGGATCATCATCCCTGGAAGTGTTCAAGAAATAGCTGAATGTGGCATTGACTGCCATGGCCTGGTGGTGATCTCAGAGGTCTTTTCTAACCATAATGATTCTGTGATTCTAAGAATACTATAGTGGAGTTATCCTGAATTCCGGTAAAGTACAGCACTGCCATGGTCATCCAAGAACTGTAACATTTGTGGCAGCATGAAAGAACAAACAGGAATGAAATCAGATTTAAACACAAACTCTTTTCCCACAAATTTTCCAGTCAGTTCAACAGGTTTTCCACAAGCAGAGTAGTGCTGTCTAAGAACAGAGATGAGCTGGAGGTGCCTTAAAGGTGCTGATGCTTTGAAGGAACATATCACTTGTTTGAGCACCATTAGCCAAGCACAAAACAGACACAGCAAGCAGGATATACTTATCTGAGAAGTGTAATGGAATTATTTATTGGTAAACAGACTTTGACCCCAGTTTCCTCACTCCCCTTTCCCTTTTAAGATTCTATCCTTTTCCATGCTGGCTTTTTCTCTTCTAGAACTTTTGAGCTACTAATGACCCTCTCTCAACAGTCATGGTTCTGCCTGTATTTTTACCTTTCTTATCTCTTTGCAGATGTTTATCTTCTTTAGCAGCTGCAGTCCAGATTAAACAGCTGGACTGCAAGAGCTGGCCCTGATGCCTCGATGTGCAGGCAATTGAAACCACACGTGCAGGGAAGCTTATAGCTGGAGTTGCAGGCAGGGCACAACCCATCTCTCTGACAAGTCTCCAGTATTAAACAGTCAAGAATTTTACCGGGATCTAGTCACCAACATCATGAAATTATCTTGCAGACAGCAGCTTTCACAGTGGTTTGAATGGTACAGTTAAATCCAAGAATTACAATGAAATAACACAATGAAAAATCACATTTCTGACTTCTAGACCATCTTCCTTTGTTGACCAAGGGTCCACTGTCTCTGGACTCTGACATCTTAATGGTGTTGGAAGTTGAGCAAGACCAGAGCCTCATTCTATTACTGTATATTACACCAATATTTTTCAGGGTTCATCTGGTTCTCACTTTTTGTGGAGAACAATGTTATGTTGTAGATTTGCACCATTTCAAGAGCTTTTGATTTGGTAGAAAAAAAGGGAGGTTTATTGCATAACTAAGACAGTGAAGAGAAGGTTATGAAACTTCAGTATGGGGCCAAAATCAATCCCAGGCACAAAATGTGAATTAATTAAATACTTCACTCACAAGTCCATCCACAGCTACCATCAATATATTACTGAATGTCAAACTGAGGACACATTAGACAAACCCAGTTTCTCTATGCATCTCTGAAAAATGAGAAGCATTTATTCCACTTTCAAAACAGATACTCTGAGTTATAGTACCCTAATATTTCTTTAATACTTGGAGATTCCCAGGTAGAATATATTTGCCTTACATAAGTCAAAGTGTTATTCTATTATTACCCATTTAACACCTAGTTAAACATTACTTAACCCACTGGCATGAACCCAATACATCCCCATTAAGTTAAATATTGCTGGTGCACTATTGTTTAAATTAAGCCCTAGTCTAAGCAGCAGTAAATGTCATTCACTGTCATTAGGGTAAATTGGTTCCCTGGGCAACATACCGGGAATGCAGGTGTCCTGATTACACGGGTCCTCATTAAATACAGTACACTATTCCTTCAAAAATGGAACTCAAGCTGATTGTGACAAAAAAGCCTCCACTCCTCCTTTTTGCAGCAAGGGAGGATGCACAAACACAAGCACCAGAATGTACGTGCACCCACCTCCCCACAGCAGCTCCCTGCTCCCTCGGCAGAACAAGGCTGGCCAATTGTATCCTGGGTTAGTCGCAGGCCCTGAGCACAGAAGAAGCTCTGCCCAGATAGGGATCTACGAGAGAACAAGGCACTATTGAAGCCAGGCATCCTCCTGCAGACAGCTCTTTATGTGACTGAAACCTTGAAGCAGATAAGGCTCTGCACAGATGGAAGTACTGCTCCTACAGCAAATTGTGGGACCAGAGCTTGAGATGATAATCATTTGCTATTTATCAAGGCTTGTGTTTTCTGTGAGGACCCTAGCATACCTCAGGGGGCTAAATAATAATGAGATATACCGTGTCTCACACACCTGAAGTATTGCAGATCAGCTATGATAACACATTCATGTTCTTACTGAATTTTTCAGTTACTAATGTGACCAAATGCCTAAAGTGTATTAGTTTAATAACCAAAAAACCCTCACAGATTTACAAAAATGTGCTACTTTTCTTTTCTATGTAAAAGAAACAGAGGCTTTGAAATTCTAACTTAAGTATTTTCATTTCTGTTCAATAGGGGATTCATGCACTGGAAGAGTTAAGAAGTGATAGTAGTGCTGAAAGTCAGATGAACTGCTCCTGTTAGCAACTCCTTTATGGAGCTGAAAGACAGCTGGTGATCCTTGCCTTGGGGTTAGCAATTCAATATCTATTTCAGGGGTTTTTTTCTCAACAGTGTGAACCCTATACATCATTTACATAATGCAACACACTTGCATTCTTTTGCTGGGCTTCAGAATTTAGATTAGTAACAGAAACATCAGTTACACTGGTTAAACAATATAGATGTCATCCATTAAAATATTAGTTTTACTCATTGTCCCAGTGCAACCTTTTAAATAGAATATTTTCAGCCTGGAGATGGAGTTTCTTCCACACAGACCTTTCTAATAAAATTATATATAGACTGAATGACAGAGGTTTATTGATTCTACCTTCTATTGGTAATGAAAAACAAAGCAATTCATTCTACGAAACCTACAGCAAAACAAGAACATTATGGTTTTAA
This sequence comes from Passer montanus, assembly GCF_014805655.1. Taxonomy (NCBI): domain Eukaryota; kingdom Metazoa; phylum Chordata; class Aves; order Passeriformes; family Passeridae; genus Passer; species Passer montanus. The sequence goes on from NW_024366591.1 coordinate 2,535,857, forward strand.
AACAGGGCTATGCAATAAGTATTGAAGATTCGTATGTTAAGAATATGTAGAAACTGGATTGAAAAACGGGACCTCACGGAGAATGAAAGCATTGTACAGGAGTAAAGCTTCACACAAGCACAGACTTTCTAGCTGTATGAACATGTGCACATGCACAGAGGAGGAAGACGCTAGAAAAGCTTCTTCATTTGCCATTCCTGAGGCACACAGAACAGCAAGAACCATCTGAGACAGCAAAGTGATGCTGAACTCTGTTTCTCTTAACTGGCAAGGCCAATAGGCAGCACATTTGACAAAAGTATGGTCAAACTTACTCAATAATTTAACTAGAATCTCGTATAGAGAGAGTCTTAGGGTGACTGCCAGGAGTAGGTTTGGATGAATTCCACTGTACTTTGAGCAGATACATGTAAGTCATTCTGCACAGTTCCTAACACTGCTTGAGATCCACCAAATCTATGCAGCAAAACCATAGAAAAATGGAAACATTTCCTGGTTTTGGATTTTCTTTCAAGCCTAAAAATCATTGTTTCTTTATGAAAAGATTTGCCAGGAGACACATGAGTATGTCAAGGCTGAGTAGGGAGTGACAAGTATGTGCTACTACAAAAGATCTTAAAAGTTTTGCCAGTGTCTGAATGTGCAGGTGGATAGCTGTTGGAGGAAAAGCCATCTCCACAGATGCTCAGAAATTCTGCTGTGAATTTTAATACATTATCAGTGAAATTGAGCCCTGCCAGACACAACCATTTAAAAAAGGTCAAGCCAGACCATTATCAAATCATGACATTGAAATAGAAATTGTGAGATTTGAAATATACTCAATATGCAGTTCTCTGACTCTTTGTTTTCTAAGATTTACATCACATTTAAATCTTTTGAAATATTCACAGGCAACAACAAAAAATGAAAAAAAAAAAGGAGAGAAGCAGAGAGGGGGAAAAGAAAGACTTTTGACACCAGGACTAGAGAACTGAAATAAAATAGTAAGATTTCCATTTCTTATCTAATTTGAAATAATGTCTTTTTCTCAATCTATCTGTCTGATCACAGGAAATTTCCCAAGATGACATTTTACTTTTTTTGCTACTTTCATTTAGTGTCATTTTAGATCAGGTACATGGAAAACACCCAAGGTAACAAAGTTAAATCACAAGTGATTTTGGCAGGCTCCAACAAAATATAATACAGTTGTACAAGACAGCTGCTGAAATCTAGTATGGAGCTGCAAAGTTTCCCTCATTCTGAAGCCACCCACTGCTCTGAAAGTTGCTTCCAAGGAGAGATGTGGTTGGAATTTTGACCCTTTTCCATAGAAATTGGAAAACTTCACTACAAACCACAGAGTCTAAGACTTATGTCTTGAAAACATCCTAAAAGCTCAATAACAACACAGCTTCTCCCCACAGCAGAAATAACAATAATATTTGTAAAATGTGATAACATGAATAATATTGGCAAAATGTGATAATATGATTAATGTTAGTAAAATGTGATAACATGATTAACTCACTAAGCAGACTATAAATACAGAAGTAGCCTACAGCTTGAAACAGAATTTTAAGCTCAGATTTAGTTGAGAACTCACCAAAATAGTCTCGGAAATTATTCTACCTAGTTAAATTACCTACAATTTAAACAAATTATAGACAAAATAGCAACTATATAACACACCACATAACCTGAAAACAAACAAAATAAAAGTGTTGAAAGAACAGAAATGGACAAAAAGATAGAAAGCTAAACACAGAAATGTGCTTTCTGTAAATCAGGGGGAAAACTTTTTTTAAAGAAAATAGTTCCAACACCATCTTTCTCAGTAATATTGTATTGCTGGTTTGGATCCTTCCACAAAGTGTCTTAGCAACAATGCATCAGCTCAGATGCATTCAAACATGACTTTTTCAAACAAGCAAAAGAAGTGGAACGAGAAGAGAAATGCCACTTGGCACTTCCACTGCTAAACACCAATGACTTTTATGTTTGTGCAAAGGAAATCCTTTGCCAAGGAGTCCATCACACTACGATTATAGGAGGAGCGGGTTTCCATCTGCCTTATTTCCATAACAACTATGTCTACTTTCATAAACTATGTGGAAGAGTTAAAAAAGACAACAGTTCCAATCAATCTGCATGTTTGCTGTGAGTGCAGTCAAATCATTCCCTTCCCTGAGGTTGGTCTGTTGGTGGTTTCCTTTCAGATGTGCTGTCCCGAGCTCCCTGCTGATCTGAAGAGGTGCTGAGCATCTAATCTCAGTGTATCTCTGACTTGATAACAGATTTCTTTACATTGAAACCACACTGTTTCCCACCAGGTGATAAAAATTGCTCCTACTATTTGGAAATCTATCACTTACAAATTATGGAATTATTGGAATCATTATGGAATGAATTTCCAGTCACCCAGTGATTGATTCCAATCAACAATCCTTCCAAACAGTGTTGGTTTTACTGAACCTGTACATCTCTCTAAACATTTGCAATGGCCTCCTGCAACCAAACACCAATAATAATGGACTGGGCTCTTACACACAACAGTCACCTACTCTTTAATGGGGGCAGAACAAGACTCCAGCAAATAGCAAAGGAATTCCAAGAGAAAATGACTGGATCTGGGCTTAGGTCCACAGAGGTGCCAGGAGCTAACTTATACATGCTGAACATTTGGTCCTAACTCCCTATGTCCTGTCAAATAAACAGGGACAGGGGAAGGCTTGTGGCTGGAACATTCTGCACTTAAGCCTGCCCCAGCTCTTGCAAAAGAACGCAGTTCTCTCTCCTGTGCTGAGGTCAGGGCTGGCACTGGCAGAACAAGGAAGCCATAAATCAGTTGCCTCTTCCTTGCACCAAGCAAACCACAGCAGAGAAGACAGTTTGGACCCTGCTGCTCTGATATTCCAGAGGGCCTATGCCCTGTCTTCCTAATTAAAGAAGCCTTGTTACTCTCCCTGCCCCTTACCCAACCTTGGTGGTTATACACAACCATGCATGCTTTGAAACCTCTCCCTTACTCATCCAAACCCCAACTTAGCTCATAGCTTTGCACAACGCCCAGGATGAGCTGAAACTTGGGAATCAAGCACTGCATGGCACAGTAAGCTGCAATTGAGAAATAAATAAATAACTGCTGAGCTGTCAAGGGAGACAAACTCCATAAACCATTGTGTTTGCAGTATCACGCTGCGTGTTTCGGTACTTGAAGTCCCCCAGTATATACTCTACTGATCGATTTGCATACCCTATTGATCTCAAGGGTTGACTAATGCATTTGATTTGTGGCACTTCTGCATAATTTTCTGATTAAGTTACTTATTTAACCTATTGACCTTTACTCTTAATTAAAGAGCCTATGTAGATGTTGAGCCGTAATCAACCTGCGCACTACAGAGTGGAATTGACATCTTGTGGAATTTACACGCTCTTTCAGGCTTTACACTGACACTGTGTGGCATGCGATGGACATGCTTGCCCCTTGCAGTTTGAACTCATGAAGCATCCTAGCAGTCAAACTTTACTTCCAACATTTTTCAAGCAAAATTCTCACAAGCGTTTGGTCTTTAAAAAAAAAATAAAAAAAAATTAAGTTCACACAACAGAAACTAATGCTTTGAAAGCCTAAAAGAGGAAAAGCGAGTTAAATCTGTGCTTAGTTGTCTTATGCAACTGATCCACTTGTATCTAATACCTGTTGAACAATCAAATCCGCTTCAGTTTTGGACCAGATCTCCATTGTGTACATCATGAACATGTCTGTTGTACATACCAAAAAAGACCTTGCTCTACAGGGGTCACTAATAAAAATTTTAAAGTTACAGTAGTATTAATTATTTCTCACTAATGTGGAATCCTAATTTGAGCAAGTCATTTGATGAACAAAGAAAAAACAAACAAAAAAGGCACCAACCCTCCTCAAGCTCCCCCCAAGAAACCCACCAAAACCCAATACACTGCAGTCATTGCTTTGTACTGCATTCTGCTTGTTTACATTGAAGAGTATAATTTAATTTTAATAATTTATGTCACTTGGTTGTTCCTATTAAGTGTAATAGAGTATTTTACTGATTCACTCTAAAGCAGAGGACATCTCAATAATTCAGATGACAAACAAACTGCAACATTTTCTGTGTCTGGAAACCGTTATGTCGATAGCTTGGAAAGTCACCAGTTTGACAGCAGATATTAACCAAGTATTTAGAAGCTGCAGTTATACCTTCCTTACAATCACACATGCCTCATCTCTCCCTGCATATACCCCCACCAGAGGGATAAAGATTAGATAAAATATGGCAAGAAGATAATATTCAGTAATCATTCTGAACCAAAAAGCATGAAAGCACTATGGCCCTTGAGACAATAAACAACCAGAAAAAAATTGTAATTTACTCAATTACTGATGGTTCTAAGCTTAAATTAGTGGTTAGATCCAAAGCGTACACATCAAAAACTAACAGGCATAAATATAATAATAAAAAACAAGTTGGTGAATTGAAGCTGAGTGGGTTGCACTCCATGTAGACTGAACAGAGCAGAAGATATTTCCAAAAAAATTTCCAATTTTCCAATTGAAATTAAACCTTTACCTATTCTGCACAACATCTTTCTATCCAGTAGCACTCCACATTGAATTCACCTGTAAGGATGTGTGTTTGTACACCCATCTTAGTTCTCTTTTTATTTTTTTATGCTCAGAAGCCTTTACTGGCTGGGAATGTTACTTACCTTACTTCATATGGACACCAGAAAAAACAAGCAATTTTTTAAAACAGCCAATATTTCTCATATGACACTATTTTGGCTGCTGAAACAGACAGACAAAAATCTTTTCTAACAGAAGGGTGCCACTACACACTGTTGGCTACAAGTGTTCCTGTGTTAAAATTCACAGGGTGAAGCAAACAAAATGGCAGAAAAAGGCTTAACTCAGACCAAAGGAATCTGTTCTTTCCTGCAATAGGTGCAATGAATCCATCAGCATTTTGCAAACAGAGAAAGAATTCACCTCTAGATTAGACTCAGAAGAGCACCAAAGCTATAGCTTGTGAACTTCCTTTCCCTAAGCAAGTTAGAATATTTTGTTTGCTACATTGGCTCCATGTAACTTGCACAGTTCTAGTGTTGAATGATGTTGCTGCTCAACTTTCTGCAGCAACTGATTTTTGCCTCCACTGCTCCACATATTTTCCAATATGTCCTGTCTGCTCCTGGAAAGAGAGGAAGACACAAACCCATCATTCTTCTGCCTTTGCCAATCTAAGTGTGACTGAGGTGCACTGGAGAAAGAGCTCAGAATTAAAACTGAATTAAGATTATCTGAATTAGGACAAAAATCATCATGAGAGGGCCTTAAAGATCACTTACGACCCAGTGAGTAACCTGCAGACAAACTGAGGTGCAAGGGCTGTGTAGAACACATGTACCCTTGCTTGCTGGTGGGAACTGCTATGTTAGGAATGTGTTCCAGTGTGTAATCCAATGAGACTTATCAAAGGGAAATAGTGTCGTTTGCTCACTGGGGCTAATTTTGATTACTTCTTCCCTAAGCTCCATTGGAACAAGTATCAAAGTGAAAGCTCACATTCCTTCCATTGTCAGTAATGGAACAGCTCCTGGTGGCTTTTTGCTAGCCGTGTATGTGGGCAAGAAGAGGCCTCCAAGTCAGCTAACAGAGTACATAAAAACCCTCTACATTTAAAATATTCAGCTTGCTCAACAAAGAATGCACCTTGATTAGTAGAGTCTATTAAATTTCACCTACTTAACTTTGCAGCTTGATTAGTGAAGTATGTGGCTTAATCAGCACAGCATGGAACTCATGACAACACACACCTCCTAAAACTGAAACTGTTGGTAGGACCCAACAGAATCCCCAGCACATGTCTCTGTGTAAAACATGTAAGGCAGAGGATTCAGAGCAGTCTCCTAGGTCTGCAAATGAACAATTAGATGTTCAGTTCCTGCAGCAGCCTCGTGGCTTTGTGAGGTGTAGGACTCAGGCTGTAAAGTTTCAGATGACTGGAGTGGTCAGGCAGCTTCTTTCACTGCAAAACCAAGCAGCGTCCTCATCAGCATTGCTGGTCCCTGTTACCACAGATCCCCTTACTCATCCATGGCAATACACAGCTAAATCCAGTTTTCAGTACTTAACTGTAAGGACACTTGAGATATTATCATTGGCCATCCAAAATACAATTTCATTATCCCAAGGAAATTATGTGTAATACTTGAAGATAGCAAGTGTGTCAGCAGTTGAGGTAAATTATCACTACAATTTTTTCCCTATCTAGATAAATACTAAAGCTGAAATGGTGTTCAACTGTACACACAAAGGATCTGGAGCTATTTCAGGCTGGAGCAAACCTGGGATTTTAAACCATTCTAAAGTTGCAGATTGCTCAGGCACGCTGTTTTGGCTTGGACTGCTTTGTTGCCCAGAAATAAACGGACATAACTAAGAAGTACCTTTACTTTTGATAGAATATAGCTACATGTTCTGTCCCTAGACTACAAGGAATGCAGTCATAGCTGTACCATGCTGTAGCTATGACTCTGCACAGAATTTCTTTAATGATCTTATCCCCCCTGCCTCTGCCGTGGTTATCCTATATGCTGTGAACACATGAGATGAACTCACAGTGTTGTTATTTATGGTACAGATTCTAAGACTGCTGCAGTTAATGGAAACATTTTGTGTTGTCTAGAAAGGAGTTTTGCAAAATATGTGGCATAAATCTTATCAACATAGGTACCTGTACTCACATGATTCTTAACCCACACCATTCCTTTACTTACTACACATTCATTAAGAAAAATAAAAGCACATATGTATCTCAAACTCCCAGATACTCAGCTGTTTCTCAGCAGAACTGGATGCCATTCCCATCCCTGCAAACCTAGAGCTATTAATAAGGAAGGTTTTGACCTGGCAATTTCTGTAACACTTGGAAAAATACAGTGTCAAACTACAACAATTGTCAGGCAAGTAAAGTACAGAGATTCACACTCACATACCCTTTGTGCCAAAAAAAACCCCAAACCAAAATGAAAACTAAAAACAAATGAAGAAATAAAACAAAAAACAAAACCATGAAAAATCCCCAAAACAAATAAACAAAGCAAACCCAAGATCTATTATTTCTAATTCCTCTGAAAGTTTCACATTACTAAGCAAAACAAAGCATAAACTTTGATTGTTGAGGTTTCCTTTTATAGCTCCCAGATAGCAAATATAAACACACAAAAACCTCAGTCTTTCAATTAAAAAGCCAACCCTCAGGTAAGGCTGAACAAAACCTTTACCAAACTTAACTACACACCTAAAAATCCATCAGTGCAGTCATGGAAATGTGCCAGCATCAATTCAGACCTACTTCTGAGAGGTGACACCAGTAGGAACAAGGAAGGTAAAGGCTTCATAGTTTTCATAGTTTGGGAATCAGGACTTCAGCCGTCAACCCAAAAATCCAAAGGTTCATTTTCCCACTGCATCCTTTCTATCCAGCTTTCTAGGATTCACATTCTATCCTGTTTCTGGAAGTAGTTCAAAGGGGTATTTAGGAGCCTGTGTCTGTGTTTTAGTCACTACATTTGGTCCACTTCTCCTATAAAATTCCATAGGAAAAAACTTCAGTATCCTCACACAATTTCACTCTAACCTTATAGTCCTTGTCCCAGCTGGTGATACTGTCCCTGTTGTTCATTGCTGGACATCTATGCAAGTATTTCAGCCACAGCTCTCAGAAAAAGTAGTAAAACTTCTATATTTCCAAAGTGATGTCCATTTTAGACATCTTAGTTCAAAAAAGAGTAATGTCGTATTTTTAGTATCCATATTTTAATTAAAAGTATTTTCTTATTGAACATATTATTTGGAGTAGCAAATCAAAATAAAGAGTGTTTGCTTTCTAAAGCATTCCACTGATCACTTCCTGGTACGATAAAGCCTGAGATGTTACGTTTTCATTCTATGAATTCAAGAAGGAGAACTTGCAATAAAACTTCAAGTGTATTTAATATTAGATTGAGTAGAGAAGGAAAACTCTTTAGATGTATGTTCTTACTGAATTCAAAACACTACCGTCTACGGCATTCCCAATTCAGAAGAGTCAAAACTTAGTCTAAAAATGTCAGTACACTAACAAAGCAAAGTCCACAGGACAGCTGTCTTAGTAGCTATGACTATAGATGTGAAGTTTTAACCTGTATTTTTAACCATACCTATTTTACACCATGCCCTGCTCAATACAACTCGGTGAAGAGTCACACTGTCCTTTCAAATTGGCAGCCAGAGGAGCTTACACAAATCCTTGGTCATTCTGAATGTTAAGGAAAGCATGCTGTAAAAAGATCAATATATTAGCATTATTTGAAGCACACTACTTCTCCTATTTGAAACATCACCTGTCTTTCTCTATCCATTCCTGAAATGACAGACACGAAACCAGAAAGTATCTTATTAAATCCTGTTGAAATAAAGTATAAATATTAACTTATCAATCATGTCTCTCTATTGTTTACCATAGATGCAGAACTTTTATTTTACTAGATTTTACACAGATATCACAAAAAAATTAAAAGCTAATCTTATTTAGTGCACATTCTGAATATAAAATTTATCTTGGCTATGTTTTTTAGCAATATCCTTTTCTTTTAACCTTTTCTAGTGTCCAAGATGAGGCTTTGGAAAATGTAGCAAATTTCAGCAAGCTGCTCTTTACATGTTCTCTGGAAATCTGCTGCTTCTGTAAGCAATGTGTAGATGGCATTGCCATCCATTAGCCCAGGTCTAATCAAGAGTTAGAGGTTACTCTGAACACCCTTTTTCTGAAAATAGGCCCAAAGTGGTATTTAGAAGCCCTATCAGCTATGAAGTTGAAGACCAAACACAACACTAAGATCAGCTCAGATCTAAGGCAGAACCAGAACAAGAAACATCTACAACTATTTCTTGGTTTGCTTCAAGCTAATCTCTCCCTCATTAAAACCAACCAAACAAAAAACCCCAAACTACAAACAAATAAACAAAACTACCCAAACACACACACACAAAAATCCAATACAACATCTGGTATATTTTACCAAACCTTTCCTCACCGCAGTAACGCAGGAGTCCCAAGCAGGGACAAGAAGTACCCAACGTTACTGAACACCATCTAACCAAAATAACCTGGATGCAGCAGAACAGGGGAGAGAAGGGAGCTGGGAAAGTGAGAAGCAAGGGCTGATGACAACAGAAGCTTGGTTAGGAGCTCATGTAGATTCAAGATTTTCCAGATATTTCCTCTCCCACAGGTACTTCCCTTCCTTTTCAAGGGAAAAGCTGCAGTACCACAGAATCCACCATGTGGTGTCTGTTAGCAAATGTTGACTTTTTCATGGCAACTGGTGTAGGTACATCTAGATTGTGTATTTAAACATCACAGTTTTGTTTTCATTTCTTGCAAGAAGCATTTGACTGAGGTTAATGTTTTATATCAACAGAGTAAAAATAGCTAATTCTGGGCCCAAAGGTCATACACATCAGCACAACTTGAGTTCTGAAGTGCTTTTAACCTTGATTTTTCCTTGTATGCCAGGTCCTTTAAAATATACAACACATTTAACCCTGTCTCACAAGTAAAGGGGAGAAAAAAAAAGAAACCAAAGATGTATTCACTGTCTTTGTAAGACCACAATCATTTGACAATCAGAGAGATCTGATTGTATTTGAGACAGCACTTGCCAGGAAGTACATGAGATAAATACAATTTGCTTTAGAGAAAGGACTACAAATCAGAACTATCAGCAGACATGAAGAAAAAAAAAAAAAACAAAAAACAAAGACATCTTTCCCATCTGATTCATTAGATTTTTGGCACCCCAATTAAGTTCTGACAAGCTAGTATTCCAGGCACAGTAAAATATTGTTGTTCCACTAGGCTTGCTCCAATGTTTAGTCATAAGATCCATACAATAATAACAGAACAGTGGCCTATCTTGACCAACAGTACATTAGTTATTATCTGCAGCACAAACACCTACCACTTTATACTAACATTTTGGCAGTTAATCTAAACATAGCACTTAAAGCTACATCATAATTTTGAGATCTAACTGGGTCATTTTCCTTCCAGCTGGCACCAGTAAAAAGTATTTTATAACAAAAAAGTAAATGAAACTTTTTTACAAGGGTTTTTTTTTTTTCCCCTGCTCTTTAATGGCAGGAGCACAAGTATGATTTCAAGCACACACGACACATTTTTCAAGGCCTGTTCGTGGTGATGCTAAGTGAGTGAATTACAATAAGATTTATTGTGCAGTGCTGGATGTCTGATTTTCCATCCACTGCTGGGAGCTTCAGTTGGCGGGAACTAACAGAGGAGCCTATTATGTACAGCCTGGTTCAAAATGTGGGTTTGGTGCAAATCCTCAGGCACAGGAACTTACTGCACATGCTGGCATGGAGAAAGTTGATGAAAAGAGAAAAAAAAAAGACTTTTTAAATGGCTTCTTAAATATTTGGTAATCCATTCCTTCTACAAATTGTTTTGTGAGGGAGAAGGGAGAAGTCACAACAGATTTACCTGTAAAATTGGTGTCATAATCTATGGATATAAAAGAAGGTAACTAATAACTTACTGTTATTTTAGCTGGATCCCCTGCTGACAGGATTCAAAATGAAGAGGAGCTCACCAGAAGTTCTCAATATTTTACTTCTCCCATCCCTTTTTTTTTTTTCCTTTTTTTTTTTCCCTTGTAGGTACTGGAAGCACAAGTCCCTCTTTAAACAACTACCCATAGACTTCTTTTCCTTACCCTCCTCTACCTTTTCCTGGCTTTCTCAAATGTTCCACGTACACACCCAGCTAGCTGACTTGATGTATAGCCCATGCATAGTGAAGGTAGAGAGGGAAAATACTGGAAGGAAAAAATGAGAAGACAAAATCAGAACAGACACAACAAGAAAAAGCAAAAACCTGGAGGAGAGAAAAGAAGTGAGACTACAGAGCTCAGAACTGCCAGCAAGAGATGCAGGAAGGATATGAGAGGTTAGCAGGGATGGATGGATGGATAGATGGATTGAAGGAGGGAAAATCTGGAAAGAAAAAAAAATTTAAGTGGGAATGGAAAAAACAGTTGGAGAGTGCAACAAAAAACTAAATTATTTATTCAGAGTAGAACTGGTATCTGTCCTGCTGAGCCACAAACACAACTTCATTTTAATACACTGAGCACCTCCTCTCAGATATGTAGTTGGAGACAAACTCCACTGCCACTTTTTTGCTTCCTTGGGAACAGCTTCTTGGGGGGACCTTCTTTACACAGTGTGCTCCACAACTGGCACTCAGAAAAGGCATTTGGCTTTAATGATGCAAATCAAGCAAACACTGAAAAATACCCAATAGTCCACAAACTTGATCTTCTTTCTCATTGGTTTGAAATACTCATATACCCCAACACAGTATGATGCCCCAAGTTCACAGTGCAGTGATGAACTGGGAATAATACCCTTTCCTATCTTTTGGGTTATGCTAGGTACCATTTACTACTCTCATAAAATCTGCTTCTACTATAAAATTTGATGTCATCTTCTCAATTTTCTCAAGGGTGCTGGTTCACTACCTAGAACCTACAGTGTAGTTCCTTAGCCACACACGGGATGGCACTGTTAAAATTAGTCCTCACACAGCAAATCTCTCCTCCACTCTGACTCTTTGTGGGCAGCAGATTCAAAGCTTTATTCCCCAGAAATGTATCTATCCCCCACAGACTGACATCACATATTTTTATGCTTGGGCACTCATTATATTTTTACTTTGTACCAAACATGGAAAACCAGTACCCATAAATGTATTAATGCTATGTAGTGATTTTTTGAAGGTTTGGCAGCAGAGGGGAGAAATAAAAGAGTTTGGGTGCAGTACAGTATTGTGGTATTTCATTCTCTCCAGAGATCTATAATTTTATGCATGTTGAAAAAAATTTGAAGGAAACTTAATGTATGGAACATAAGGAATCAATTTTCTTCCATAAGGAATAAAAACCAAAAATTTAAAAAAAGAAAAAAAACCAACAAAAACAAATACACAAAACCAAAACAAAAACACACCTTTGGGCTATAAGCATTAAAATATAATTCCAAATTGAACCATCCAGCAAAACAGAATGCAGAATAGAAAGAGTAGGCAGAGTTAAAGAATAACCATTAATTTTTGTCTCTCTCCTCTTTGTAGTCATGTCTCTTAATTGTCACTCAATTTATTAGCACCCTGTAATTTTATGGCAATGTGACCATAAATCCTAAATATGAACAACAGCAGATGGAGATCCCCTCATCCCATTGACTGAGTCAGAATACAGGACATTACAAAAGTTTTTGTTGTGTTAGGTAAATGCAGAGACAGAGAGCAAGGTCCAAAAAAAGACAAGTAAAGTACAGTTAGAGTCCACAATAAAGCTAAGTCTCAAAAACACAAGCTTTCTTCAGATTTCTGCTGTTACGCCCTTGCCAAAAATCCCCTTCTGATCTCTAATCAAGAATCAGCTCAACCACATGCAGGGTAGCAAGGGTGACCCTGTAACTGTCATGCAGAAAACAACCTGGTATTGTGCAGCACCCCACTGTTCTGTGCCGACACAGAAGCATGGCTCCAGAAACAGCATTTACCTGCAGGTGATATTTAAAAGGAAAACCCACACATACCCTTTCAGGGGCCTTTAGTACAACATACACATTGTGTGGCCTGCAGTCTGGAATGGCACATTATATAATGCAGTGCCAGACAGGCTTCTCAGCACTTAGGTTCAAAAACAAGCACTAGACATAGCACATCCTTGATGTCAGGGTCTTTTTTGGCCAGCAGGAAGGGTATGGAAATGCAGTGTTATTTAAAATGGCCATTAACATCTGTCCTTTGACAGCAGGAGGCTGGACCTGCCTTTTCTTTGGGTATATCTTTACCCAGACTGGTATGAGAGCTAATGGCAACTACAACCCTCTTCTCCATTTATTTCTCAGCTTCAGAAAATGCTACATTGTGCTTGAGGAACAGAACTTCCACAGCCAGGAAAATTCCCTTGAAATATCATCAGAGACCTTTGAGAGATATAGATTTGGCACAAGACATGGTAAGGAGGTCACAGTTATATCAGGCATCCAATGTATTCACATCACACAAACCAAAGCAGGCAAACTGACAAGTTCCAAATTTACAAGTTCCAATTTTACCACCCTTCTTTTCTACAGACTGCCACCCTGCCTATTCTCAACCCTTTTTCTCCTTAATGGATGTTACAACACCCAGGAAAACTGCCTTCCCATGGCACTGACACAAGGAAATCTGCTTGCACTTATGTCTCTCAATGCTGTACATCTCTTGTCCCTGTAGTATTGTCAAAACTCACCCAGACCACAAGAAAGGGAAAATAAACAGGTTAAAGGTATTGCCCATCAGCAAACACCTTCACAAAACATCCAGTTTGTTCAGATCAGCATTTTGGGGCAAATTCCCCTCCAGGAGCTCTACTGCAGATCTCACAGAGAGTTCTAGACTTCAGCATACTTTGTTCTCAGTGAGGGGAAGCAGAAACTTAACCAGCAGAGGAACACTGCTCCCCAAAGCTGGGAACTGAAAGTGTTTACTGTTCATTTTCCAAAAATTCAAGCATCTTAAGACTTTCAGAGGGGCCTAAGAGAATTAGGTACTTTAAAACCCATTAGGTACTTCTAAACTTATAACTTCTAAATATAAAATTTATATACCTCTATTTTCAAGTCTGCCCTGAAAGACATTTAAGGTGGGATTTTTTCCTTTAATTTACTATTCTCAGGCTTGGTGCCTTATTTTCAGTGGCCACTATGAAAGGTAACTCAGATTTCTCAGTCAAAGCCTTTCTGGCCACCAAGAATTTACCACTGTGGTGGCTTGGTAGGGCTAGAATTTCTCTCAGCAAGTTTTCAATCTTTTTTCAGTCATTTACACTGTAAATTATTGTCTTATTTCTTGAGAAAATAAACCCAAAAACTCCAAGCATATGAAGAATCCATCATTCAGAAATAAAAGCAGATTAAATTCCTGATTATTATGAAGTAAATATCCCAGGATCCATTAGCCTAACAAGAACCCCATTTGCAGCTTAAAAAAAACAAACAAACAAAAGTGTGAGAAATTATGCATCTGTTCCCACCAGCAGCAGGAAAAGCTAGGAGCAGGCTTGCACCCAGACAGCTACATTTTGGGTGCCAATATTATATTAATTACATTAAAAATGGAAAAACAGAAACCCTTCTGCCTTCTTCATTTAGCTCATAACCACTTTTTCCCTATTTTTTCTAGAAAATGAGTGTTTTTCCATTTAAAAGGTGAGAGCCTCTCTGTAGTTACAAGTGGTACTTTTTGACTTTCTTAATACAACCCTGTGGCTACAATTAACACAACGGATAAATAGCAGATCAAATTAAGGTCTGATCCTGTTTTACTTATAGGTGCAATCCTCACAATAAATTGCAGGTTAAGCTGTTGGAGGTAAATGAGGAGAGGTGGAAAGCATGCCTGAATTTTAAGTGTTCAGACATTAAAAGCAAGCCTGAGAGAGAAGATAAGCGAATATCTAGACAGAAAATTTGAAAACTTCAGGAAGCTTTAGTGATTATTCTGAGATTCCAAATGCAGCAGATTTTGCACAAAGATTTAAGAAAAGGCAGGAAATGTGAGGGTTGTCTATATGAGTTATTTAATTCTTACTTTTATCCCTCACTTGGGAATAACATTTTCAGAAAAGAAAAAGAACATTATTTTTCTTCTCATTATTTCAGAATGCTTTAGGTTCATTTCAGAACCCCACTGTCTTTGAAGTTTGGGGAATAAGGGAACACAGACTGTTTCCATGCCTGGTCTTATTGTTGTGGAAATCCACTACTTTAGCCCATTAAAAATGAATAAACAACTGAACCAATTTGAAGTTCTCCTCAACCTGAGACTTTTATGGGCATCTTAAGGCTGCATATTGTCTGATATGTTCTGTTTGCAATTCAATCACAAACTTCTTGCAGTACAAGAATCAAAACATTGCAAAAAAAACTGTTTCTAAACATTATCAGGCTAAGGATTTTCAGGGAAGTATTAATGAAGGAAGTCAGCTTTATGAATGATTGTCTGAGGCACCTAACATCTAATATGAATCCTAGGATTGTGTCTAGAAAAATCCTGTGCACTTACTGCCAAATGCTGAAGGAACTGTCCTCTTCCCATGACACAATTCACAGCAGGGCATACTCAGAACTTCAGAGAAGCAACCTGGTATATCAAAAACAAACAAACAAACAAATTACCAGGTAATTTAAAATAATTCACTATCCTTTATACCATGAAATCTTGACCAAAAAATATATTTTTTAACTCTACTCACCCAAAAAGCAGTGCTAGTGAGCTCTTTTACATTCTTCATCACAGCACTTTCCAAACAACCTGTGCCTATTGAGGTTGCTCAGTTACACCAGAGATCTTTGGTTTTTTCTCCATTAAACATTAGAGCACACTGTGAGGAAAAGAACATGCTCAAAACCTTTGTCCTTTGTTTCTACTGCAAGAAAGACAGAAAAGATCAGTACACTGGTGTCAGCTGGGGGCACTTAGCTCATCAGGTCCTTGGTATCATCAATCCAACAAGAACCAGTTGTGTGGTAGAGCCTAAAGGACAGAGCCCACAGCTCTTCTGTTTACACTGCATCATTGGTAGCATGGGGGTCCTACTGGGGGTGCATAGACACATTCAAAACCAATTCCTCAGCAGCAAAGGCTGAAGTAGGACAAAAGGGAGACTGGGTCAAAATTTAAAGTTGTAAGTTGAATCATCAAATTTTCTCTGACTCTTTGTCTATTTTGACCACTGAATTACAGAAGGAATAAAAACTGTTGTCCTGCCACTCTCCTGAGGTCTTTTTGAAGGCACTTTTGGTTCCAGCATCACCCTGGAAGTCACAGCATTTGCTCTGTGCTCCTCACATCCCTTCCCAGTGAAACAATCCCTCTGCAGCCTCTCCCAGGGGCTGCCCATAGCTCCGGCCACCCAGTGCCAGCACCCTCAGCAGACGTGGTGCAGTAAATGCTGTAAACACTCCCTGCTTCCCCTCAGGTCATAATAAACCCAAAATAATCTGTTGGAGAGGGACTGGAGGCCCCCTGAAGGGATGGAATGCTGTGTTTGTTCCTCGTTCCTCTGTTTTGGCTGCCCTGTGGGAGGACAGGGTGAAGAAGACAGAAGGAATAGTGGTGGGTAGGGATTCCACAGGGCAGCTGAGGGTCTGGAGGGGTGGCAGCCCTATCCCAGCACATGAGAGATGCCAGCAGCCCTTGCCCCCTTCCCTTCTGTCATGGGCTGGACTAAGAACAACATAATGGCCAACTTAGCAGTCTTCCCCATGGAGAGGTAGCAGCTGGTGATTTCTAGGAGTTATATTAATTTTTCCATAATTTTGTAATTTTAGAGGGCCACCTTAAATAACTGATGAATTGCAAGTAAGGCAAAAGAACATTAAACCATCTATCATAGAATAAAAGAGCCATTAATCTTTTAGGAACTGTTACACATTCACACTCGTATACACAGAAGAAGGGAAGTGGTGCCATTCTTAGCACAGATTGTTGCAGCTCAGCACAATAACATTATGTGAATATTCATACTTATTTATTTTCCTTGAAATAAGACCTTTATTTCCTTAAAGCTGCTAGGATATCTGGTGCTTCCCTCCTGTAGCTGGTGTTATATGAAGTCACAGCAGTGTTAGGGGGGTTCTGCAGGTTCTGTTCACAGGAGCAGCTGATACAAATAAGATCATATAAACTAACTTTTCCTCACTTTTTTCTTTCAACCCATATTGTAGTTGCCAAAATCAGAAGATCTCTCTAATTTCTACAGTAACACTCCACAAAAGAGGTATCTTGTACCTAAAGGTTTTTCCAAAAGCCCTTTTCCCTGCATGATCTCTCAACACGTGGCAAAAGAGTTGCATTTCTTTTTTGGTGGGTGGGTGGATTTGGGGGGGATTTCTTTTTCCCTCTCCAGCACTTAGCCTTTGGTTTTCCCAGCAGCTGCAGCTATTCTAGTGGAATTAACTAAATCTGCAATCAAGTGTGGATTTCCTGATGTTTGAATAAAAGATATTTCATTGTGATTGAGTAATTTGATCATTAAAATCTATGATCTCCAGATTTTATGAATTAAGTCTGTTAAGTTTTAAACAGATACTGCAAAAATTGAGAGAAGTTTATCATCCTAAATATTTTGGATCATACGAGGGACTTTGCAATTCGGTTGAACATAAACTGACTGTTTTCCCTGATTTTATTCCATTAGAAAGAATAAATAGGGTTGTTGCAAAACTCCTCATCAAGGCTGTTCATTGGGATGCAAAATTAACTGTTCATTTTCCCTCAGCCATTTCATCCACCAAAATACCAGTCTGTGTTCCTGACTGGGAAAGGGTTGTACACATTAATAGCCCAACACAATTACTGTAAGTGCTGAGGATCATGAGAATGAGATGCAGATGTTGGCCAGGCTCAGATGCTCTCATTAGCTGTTATCTCCTGTTTCAACAGTTGAACATAAACCTACCGGGCCAGGAGGACTAGGAGTCTAACCCAGTAAGACAGTTACTGTGTTTTCAATTTTGTAACCTATTTGTGATTAATTAGTTGTGAACATACAGTAGCTACAAAGAAATTATTAGTCATTATGGGGGCTTAGTGACAGAGATACCTTTCCACTTGGTGATTGCAGTGTCTTGCAGGCAAGGGCTCTGCTGCGTGGCTCTGGACCGTAGCAGAACATTTTTCTGATTTTGAAATACCATCCCTGTGGCCTGACTTAAAAGGAAGCTTGGTCACGCATCTGAAGTGTGAGGTACCTTATGAATACAATTAAAGTTGGAAGTTGTAGAAGTAATGCAGGAGTCGGGGTTGTACACCTAATGCTTGCAAGTTTTGAGCTCACATCCCACTTTTGAAGCTTAAATTAAAATGCCTTCCTGGTTTCTTCACGCATCTTGAGAGTCCAAAAGAGTGGCAAAAAAAAAAAAGACACAAATAATCACCATGTTTTTATTTTGCAATTTGATTATTTGAGGAGCATTATTTGAAGCTCTAATAATAACCTTTTTCTTATCCAGTGATCCTTTGCTGATGAAATAAAAGAGCAACCAAAAGTCCAAGAGGTTTTAATACAAGTTAGAGAAGCTTTTAAACTTTGTGGTGTCAAAGTAAATTAAATTGTCCCTAAGTAGTCCTTAATACAGCTGACCACAGTGATTTCTACAGGGCAATTATGGTTTACTGTGTCAGTCATCCAGCAGGCATTAATACAAAGCAGAACAGCTCTGAAGAAGTTTGTTATGGACTGTCATGTCAAGGAGACCAGTGCTAACCTGAAACGGCCTTGATATTATTAGAACTTACTGAGGGTCAGATTCCAATTAATCCACAGATTTAACAGTCCTCTGCTGTAGTGGGTCTTGATACAATTAAGGAATAATAGATGACAGGAAGGATACTTCCTGGCTGCCAATGACCGATGGCAGTATTTGAAGGCCCTTAACCCAGCTGGTCATTAACTGCTCAGAGACACAACCTGGAGCTCATATTTTCTATTATAAACCATATATTAAAGATATAAATCAACTACTACTTTTTCCTCCTCCTCCCAGTCCGTTTGAGCTGCTGCTGTTGGGCTACTGTGGTAGCAGCTAATCACCATGAGAAAATCCCAGCGGGGAGACAGGCTCGTGCTGTACCTTGGAATCTTGAAAACCCCATACTGCAGCCATCCTGAGGGCTCCCAGGGAACCCGCAGCTGGTGAGCAGAGTTTTTGCTCAGCCAGAGGGAGAAACATCTGAGAGCAAGAGAAAGGACCAGAGCAGCAGGGGCACCTCAGTTTTCGTATTTGTTGTGCTCTGTCACTTGTTTGGTGCTTCCAGAGCAGTAGGGCCCTACTGTGATGATTGGAACAACCATGGTAACATAGGAGCTTATTTATTATATTTATTTCAGCAAGTTGGCCAGAGGTGCTGCTCTCGCCAGCACCAGGAAATGCAATGTGCTGCTCTTGCTGTATGGGTTAACCCTCAACACATGGCCTTGTCCAGGAGATTGCTGTACATGTGGAGACAGCCCCCTGTCCTACATGGCAATGAGTGCACATTTTTTTAGATTGACACCCAGAGATGTCACATGCACAGTTTGTGTCTTACTGCTGCAGGAAGCAGCGACCTTTTGTAGCCATTGCTCTGTTTGCTTCTTGTTGTACTTGTGTAACAACCCAGCTGACAACACCAGTGTGTTCCAGATTACTGATCAGTCCTCACAGCTGCAGATTCCGGTAAGAAGAAGGAGAAAAATCACATGGTAACAGGTGTGTGTGGGGAACAGAGGAAATAAATTGGATTAAATTGCACAAGTCAATATTTATGTATTTCTCCATTATAGCATGTTGGTCAGACTCCTCATTACCATCCACTGTTGACTTTGAAGTATTCCACCACACAGCTTCATAGTGCAGAATGTCATTTTTGGGAAGTCCACGTATGATGCTCTGTCCAAGGAAGAAAGGATTCTGTCCCACTTGGATGTTTCAGGGTGGTTTGTGCACCAGCTGAAACGTGACTAGAATCTGATGTAATGTACAACCAAAAGGCTCTGTTCCATTTCTGCTCCAGTACAGTACGCTTCAATGTAATTTATTATTTTCCTATGAGAACCATGACTAATTGCTAAGTCATGAAACCAATCACAACACATCAATGGCAGCAATTTACAGACATGGCAATATGGCAACTATAGGCTTTTTGTTGTTTAACTTTGGTTAGTTTGTTTAAAGTTATGTGCCGCAGAAAAGGGAAGGCAAAGAAAGAAGAAACAGGAGAACTGTTTTGCCTCATTTCTCCTCATGAAAAATCCTTCTGAGATTATGTTGCTACCAACAGCACTTCCTGCACACAAAATTGACAGTATTCAGTGTGTATTGTCAAATTAGATTAGTTATCATGGATGTCTTTTACAGCGTGTGGTGTTAATGGATTTCAGAGGCTGAAAAATGCCTTCATAGACTAGAAAGACATGGGCAAAATGTAAGAGCTGTAAAATTCAGTCATCAAATTTACAGGAGGCTATCAGCTGAACAGGCCTAGTTGCATTTTCCCATGAACTCATCATGGTCAGTCTTTAATACTAAATTCAAAGGAATAAGGGATGCACAGAAGAAATCACACACACATCTCATAAAACAAAATTTATCTTTAATTTGTAAGTGTCAACAGCAGTACAAAAGATGGAGTGATGGTGAATAGATTAAGGGTAGAGAGGACAGTCTTGAGGTAAATGAGCATAAATAGGCAGTCTTATAGACACTCCCCTGAGGGGTCTAAACCCCTATCATGGCATATACTGTATCACCCAAGGATGACATGTTTAACATATCAGGAAAGCACCTTGTGCAAAAAAAAAAAAAAGAAAAAAAATTTTAAAAATCCCTCCCACCCGAAACATGTAGGTAAGGTGCCAACGTACACCAGAACATACTGTATATGGACAGTGTCTTTCAATTTTGTCTTTTCCATCAATAACTGAGGCAGAGGAGGAGAAGACTCTTAAAAGTACCACTGAAAGATTATTTAATATTTAATTTACCTCACGTCAATACTGCACAACAAAATCCAAGAAGTCTGTTTATGCAATGAAGCAGAGCTAAGAATAACTATTCTCTTTTTTAATCTGAGAACAGATTTTTTTTCTTAAATCAATATCCTTAGCAAACTTTTTTCTTTCTTTTTTTTTTTTCTTTTTACTGTACCAAGAGGAGAGTGTGAGATGTGATGGCAACCTTTAAGTTCATTTAAAAACTTTACACTGGACTGTACAAGATTTTTTTTTTGATAAACTATTTACATTTTCAGACTTTAAAACATATTCAAAGCAGCAATAGACACTAGTTTTTCCTCTAAACGCCCAAATAATTACCGGCCATGGGCCCAGGTAGGTACCTGCACTGTATATAGAATTTCTACAAAGAAAACCTGCCCATTAAGTAGCCAGTGGCTGTTAAACAAGCAGCCCTCGCCAGTAAGAGCTGCACCCATGGTGTTGCTATAGGAATCAAAGCATAGTACCTTGACAAGAGAGTCTCAGTTGTCCCAACAGCTCTACACAAACTTTACAATTTGAAACAGCAGCTAGCATGTCAGTCCAGCATGTCAGTGAATTGTGCTGATTAAATTAACATAGAGTACAATCTCACAATATACATCACAAACAAATTACAATGTCAGGAAATAAGAGTTACAGTAAGATAAGTTATGTAGTAACAGCTTATAAGCTTGTCTTAATGTAATAAAAAAAATTTTACATGGGAAATACAATAATGAATGAACATAAATGCTAAGCATTCTAGTTTGCTACAAGCTGAAGAAAGGTACAAGAAAAAAAAACAACATTGCTTTCTGGAAAGCAAAACACAAATGACAAAGGAAGACAAACGGAGAATGCACACTAGCAGGTCTGCAATGTGCAGCATACAAACAGTTAAATATTTGCACATTCCCCATACTCCAAGAGCACCAAGGACCTCACTTGTGGTTTTTAGAAAGCGGAAATTACAAAGCAAGCCATGTCACTAAGTTGCTTTATAGCTTTCATATTGCCATAAATACCAATTTGATAAGTTTTCCTTCAGCCCAGTTCACCCCACCCTACCCCTTTTTACCCAGCGTGTGAAATCTCAGAATCCTTCTTTGTCACCATTTCCAACAATTCTGGTAGTTAAGAAAGGGCGTTGGATTAAAATGAAATTATTTTCCATTCACATTGTTTTTTCCTTCTGTAGCAGAGCATTGCTACATATCAAAAATGTAGCTTGATCTGAGAAAAATCACAGATTTTAATGGGTTGTACCAAAAAAAAAAGTTTATAAGACTTTTTTTTAAAGAAAAAAGTGTTTTGTAAATGATCAAATGAGGTCATATAGTATTATTATTTTAAAAGAACATGCTTAAGTGCCACCTTGAATCTTAAAAAAGCATGCAAAACACCATGGGGTCCAAGCCCATTCATTAACTTCTCATAAAAACATGAAGAACTCTATCATACATCCTGCTGGCTGCATCTCCAGTGCAGTTGTTCTTACTGTGACTCTGGCTCAGCAAAGCTCACCCCACTTAACACCAGCACTGCACTGGTCCTCGTGACCACCGTGGAAGTACTATTAACATGCTTCGTGTTAGGCAGGTAGGTAGGTGTTTTTCTGGGGGAGGATGGGGTCTAAATCTTGTAGAATGTTTTGCTGGGAGATGATTTTGAAATGCCATGCCTTTGACGTGGCCAAAAAACAAAATGCAGAAAGCCATCCCGGAGATTAGATGGCACTGGGAGGTGGTTGTGTTGTGTTTATCCAAAGCAGAGGCACACAGTGGCTGCTGGACACTTTGCCCAGGGTGGAGTATTTACTGGGGCTAATGCTGCTGTTGGGTTTGCATTTCCATCCCAGAGCCATCCCTCTGTCTTTGCCCTCCCCCTGCACCTGAGTACACTGGTTTAGGAGCACTGTGTCGGGATCCTGTGAATGCTCAGCAGGTGGTTTCACAAGCTAAATGGTGATGCCCAAACATACAGGCAGACCAGAATCTGGCCAGTTCTCCAGATTTGCTTCTGCACATAAACCCTGGAAAGCAGTATGGTTTCCATTGGGACCTTTCTCTTCCATTTTTATAAAATAAGAAGTGAACTATTCTGGCTGGAATCAGATTGTTTGGGGAGTCTCCTTCTCTTGAATATAAGTATTTAATAATTTTCCAAAATAAAATATATTGAATCTGTTAATTAAATAAACTGTTCACAGAGAAAATAGTATTACTATATTAGTGCTCGAGAATGGAGTTCTTTTTCCAGTCAGTTTCTAAGGGGCCTCAAACACAAAGCCTAAGAAGCAATTCCATGAATCCTCTTTGTGTATTGTGTGAACAATTTCTCTGGTGTTATGGCCTAATGTAACAATAACACGATTAAATGGATGTACAACATAAAGGTTTGATATCACTGAGTCTTGCCTGCGTTGCAAGGGCCATTTCAGTCATTTTAATCTTTCAGGGATATGCTTTTGACTTCCAAATGCCATTCTTGTTAAGTAAAATATCTCATTGGTTTTACTTGGATTCAGAAGACTGTGTTTCCCATCAAATGTAGCCAAAATTTGGCATGTTTCATGTATCAACTTTCTAAAAAAGAAGAAAGTATTCCCTATTTGTGGAATATGTTATTAAAAATTAGAGAGAGCACAAGTGAGGCATCTTGCTGTCCCAGCTACAGGTCCACAATACTGTGCTCACACTGCGGGTGTAAATTCAGCATCTACATGAGGTACAGTGACTTGTCAGCATTTAATATGGACCAACATACACTGATATAGAACAAAAGTAAATACATAACTTATACTTCACTAAGTATCCATGAACAAAAAATAAAATTCTATTTCCTATGTTATATTTACACAATTTAAAAAAAAATCTAAAATGAGATGGCAAATTCATCAAAAAACTTTGTTTTGAGCTCCGATTAATAAAGTAAAAATGTTGGGTTTCATCCTTATGATTGTCCTTCCTTGATTTCTACTGACATTTTAGAGCCAATGTCGGCTAATAAATAGAATAACACGCTCATAGGCACAATTCAGATTCAAATATGTTCCTCCCACTCCCCCAGCCAGTAAATGCAATTTTTACCAGCTGGTGATTCCTGAACAGCCAGTCATTTTCAAGAATGTGGCTTTAACATACAGAGCATCAGCATTGAGGCAGGGCTGGAGCTAAAACAAAGTGTTCATACATACATGTATTTTGCATAAATAAATGAAATAACAAGACATAAAAATGACTCAAATCCGGCAACTGTGAGGCAGGCCCACACGAGTCGAAACAGATGACTTTTGTTCATGTAGTTTTCGTACAACAGTTTCACATTAGTCAGAAGTGATAAAAAATACCATTTATATCCAGTGCTTATAACACTTACGAAACAACATCTGTGAGTGTGTGTTTTTTTTGTACTACAAGCAAAATCAAGTTTCAGTCCTAAAGAACAGTCCTTTGTTCTCCACAAGCCTGCAGAATATTATTTTGGCATGGTCATAAAATTAAAAAAAAAAAAAAATTAACCAACTAATCTAAATGTTTGCCTTTGTGCAAAAAAAATAATTACATAAAATACAATGCTAGCAATACAGCATTCTACCTATGCAACAAAACCAGGAAAAAAAAAGAGAGCAAGAGAGAAAGTGACGTGGGGGGAGGGAGAGATACTTCTAACTGGAGAATTGTGTAAGACATTAATAAATAGTCTTTTTTTTTTTTTTATGAAAGAATGATGTCCTCCCCCCAATCTGAGCTGAATGTATTAAAACCAGTTCAAATTCCCAAGCTATTTTAACACAAAAAACCACTTTCTATCAGTACCTTAGCCAGCTTAAAGAGGACGCTCACCAGCTAATGACACAGCATATGCCTTTGAAGACTTGGCTAGACCAGTTTATTGCTTATTAGACATGGACTCAGAACACAGTTAAATAAATATTAAAAATATAGCTTTTTTTGTTCCAAATTACAAAATGGTCAGAGAAATTTGACCATTGTGTTTCTATGCCATTATCTTTATAAATTGTCCTGTAAATTGAACAATCTTCTTTGTCTTTGGGGGGGTCGTTCTCTCACATAGAAATATGATTCCTACAGTGGCAAAAATGGCTGTTTCTGGCAGGACAGGGATCAGTGGGGCTGTCAGGAAGGAGACTGCTCTTCCACAGGGCATCCTGCCACTGCAGCTCACAGGAGTGTCTGCAGAGCAGGATGCACCAGGACAGCCAGACTAACACAGGCTACTTTTGTTGTCTGAAGCAAAACCTGTGCAGCTCCATGAGAAGATGCTCCCAGACTTCCAGAGAAGCTGCTCTAGGCCCCCTGGTACCTCTCAGCCTCAGGCTGAATTTATCACCTGTGTGCTGAACACAGCCAATTCCCATTAAAAGCTGAGGGAGTTGAGGAGCTTCAGCACAGTTATTCATCAGGCCTACTGGAACTGTATGTATATATACAGTGATCTATTTGTGAGCAGGAGTGGAGTATGAGGGGAAAAAATAAAGGCAGTTTCTCCTCTGTCTTTGAAATCTAACAGATTCACAGTCTTTGAATTGAATCTTGCATATTTCCCAGAATTTTCTCCAGTAATTGCATTGTTTCTAGAAATAATACAAACAGAAATTTTAATTTCTATAGCACCTTTCATCCAAAGATCCCAAAGCGCTTGACAAGTCACATTCCCACATGACTAATATACAATAAATATTTTTGATGACCCATTTTCCCACCTTTGCAATTAGATATTTGAGTGTCCCTCCCTTCCCCACTTTGAGTCTCACAAATAAATCACTGCATAAATCCTTAAAGTAGCACAGTTCCTTCAGGTGGCAATGGGACATGATGTACAGAGCCATGATTTGCCACAGGTTCCTCAGGCCCTAAAAATTCAGCATGGTGGACTGTAAATGCAGTTTGGATTTTACATCTGCCCTTGCTGTCTAAGTATAGAGGTTTATAACTATAAACACATTTCTAGGGGTATTTGTACTCTATGTACATATAAAAGTACTCACTTTATTTTGCAATACATATAGCAGAGTGTTTCCAAGTGCTCCTTGAACATACAGTGTTAGAGGAACAAGTGAATTTCTCATTCATAAAGGTCATATTCATTTTAGTAGCAGGTGCACTTTTATTTTCATATACCTGTGTGATTTAGGGAAGGGGAAATAAGAGGCTCTTTAAAATATCAATAAGGAATTGTAAGTGTAATGCCACCAACTGTACTTTTAAAAATAAATATTAAGTATTTGGACCCTTGACATTCTGGAATGAATAAATTATTTAAGAGAAAATGTGTTAAGACTGAATGCAAGGGTTAAAAGCAAGGGGATAGAGAATGTAATCAGAGGTGGCCTCACACTGCTAAGACAGGCCTGTCCATAGCTGGTGATCGCTCTTTTGTGCTTACTTAAAATTTCACACTAATGGCACATCAAGAGGCAAAAGCAATTGGGCACATGCACTATGGCAACCATGTTCACTAATTAAGAATATCCTGTCTCCAGATTCCTGAGTACTTTACCATATTCTGGAAAAAAATTAGTTTTATATATAATTTTTTTTAAGATGCCAAAGGATTGTCTAAGACTTTACAGTGTCTCTTTTAAGACTTTTTGTTTAAATGTTAAGATTCAAAAGTTATGAAAAGTTTGGCACATCAGAAGTTCAGCTATACATATGGAAAAAAAAATGGAATTCAGAGACTATTTTTTAAAGACAAGCTATGATGCACAGGTGTGCACACTTGCGGACTTGTTCTGTTTCACAATATGAAATCTGCAGTTTTTGTTTTCTAAAATAATCCAGAATAAAAACACATTCACAACCTGTAGGCTGGCACAGCATACCTGAGTGAGAATGTATAACCCCCATCTAAAACAGTAACTTAAACCTTTATCAGCATCCAAACGGAAAAAGACAAAAGGTAAGACTTGTAAGACAGCTATTGATTCATATAAGTTCTCAAGTCCTGATGTCTGATATTTATGTCTTCATCTAAATTAAAAAAAAACAAAACAAAACAAAAAAACCCAAGTTCATGAAAAATCAGGGAAACAATCTGTCTCACACAATAAGAAACATTTAAGACCATTCTGCTGATGTAACTGTAGGAGCCACACATGCATGCAGGCTCTTTAAGAACTTTTGTTCAAAAAAACCCCAAAAAAACCCAAATGAGTCTGAGTACTTTAATTCTGCAAACACTCCTCAGTTGGCACTGACTGCCTCATGGGCTTCGTTTTCACTACTATAGTCTGATTTGGGATCATCCTCATAGTCCTCGTACATTTCTATTTCATCCTCTCCGTTTATCATTTCATTTCCAGGAAGGCTTCCGCTGTCCGTCTTCATACCATAAGTGCTCTGGATGACAGGGATGCTGGGCTCAGGGCTGGCAGAGGTGCTGGAGCAATCTGATGTCATCTGAGGGGACGGCGTGGTGGTCGCCATGGTAATAGCACCAGGGTAGACAACTCCTGTTCCCGTGGTGATTGGAATCTGAGGCTGTTGTCTGGAAGGAAAAACAAGAGGGAAGTGTCACTGCCTGTGTGCAGAGGAGGGAAGACCTTCTGCAAGTCCAAAGGAAAGAAAAGCAGGTGGTTTCCTAGAAAGGCTCCATGTATTCCCCTGGGCTTACAGTCTTCTGTGGTATTGGTTCATTATCTCCCCCAAAGGACAACTGGGAACTGAAGTGTTTTCAGTCACTACCAGACATCCTTTCACATGTTTGTTCAAGCCACAACACAAACCAGCACTTGGACAGAGACCATCAAAAGGCTTCAGGCACCGTGTGATGCCTGCCTGCTACCATAGACACCATGTATCCAAAATCTAAACTCATGGCAAGACTTCTGTTAATGAGAGGACCTCAAGATTACCTAAAAGGGCAGACAGAAACTGAAGTACCTAATTTACTATGTAAGAGCTAGGTAGATTCCTACAGCACTTAGACATTCTTTTGACATTTGATTGCTGGGTTTTGATTTTTATTTGGATCCATCACCAGAATGCCATTTGCTTTTTCAGGATTTTATGTTTAAGATGTGGGATTTGACGCAAAGTACTTGATAAAAAAAACAACAAATCTGCCCTGGAAGATGCTGATTTTGTATTGACTAGTTATTGAATGTACATGCCTATTTGCATAATCTATTTAAAGAATCATGCATTTCAATGTATTCCAACCTTCTTTAGAGAAATATTGACCCAGTAACAGTGAACTATTATAGATTTTAGCAGGAGAAACAGTATCAGGTATGTTTGAATAGTCTAAGGAATATCCCTTGACCACTGTGTCATTCCATGCTAAATTCAAAAGGACATTTCATAAATCAGTCTCATAATTTCCTAACCATTGGCTAAATCAATACAGAAAATCATGTTAAGCTTATTTTAAAAACCCTAAATGTTGAGTCTTTATTGTTCATTGATCAGACTCTAATTTTGATAAATATCACGCTAGAGAGTTACAGGGAAGCTTCAGTCCTTCAGGTTTGGGTAGTGATACACTGAACATACCTTTCAATGTATTCCCAACCTTCTTTAGAGAAATATTGACCCAGTAACAGTGAACTATTATAGATTTTAGCAGGAGAAACAGTATCAGGTATGTTTGAATAGTCTAAGGAATATCCCTTGACCACTGTGTCATTCCATGCTAAATTCAAAAGGACATTTCATAAATCAGTCTCATAATTTCCTAACCATTGGCTAAATCAATACAGAAAATCATGTTAAGCTTATTTTAAAAACCCTAAATGTTGAGTCTTTATTGTTCATTGATCAGACTCTAATTTTGATAAATATCACGCTAGAGAGTTACAGGGAAGCTTCAGTCCTTCAGGTTTGGGTAGTGATACACTGAAACCACAAACACCCTGTGTAACACACCACTGAAATAGTTTGCAGTCCTGCCACGGCTGGTACTGCTAGCCTGACTCTTACAGCCTCTGCACAGCTTGAGAAATTCAAACATCTGTTGTGTTAGTCGCGTACACCTGGCTAGCAGTGAGCAAAAACGCAGTAATTCATTTGACACAGTCATTATACTCCTGTTTGCAAATGATGATTTGCAGATGATTTACAAACAGCTTGGGATTTTTCACTAAATTTTCACTTTTTAAATGGTCTGATAAATGTTCTGTGAAAACAATTTTCAGCCAGTGTATTTGCTTGCAAGTGATTTTCTGCAAACATCTTTCAATACTTTATCCATAAAATTGAACACCTACCTCACATGGGAACATTCCTGGTTTAGGATTGCATGTTTTCAGGAGTATAAACTATTACTACTAAAAACCCACAAGTATCTCCTCCACATCTTTTAGACACAGAAAATGTTCACATTAATGAATGTTTCCACAAAACAAAGGAAAAAGAAACCCACACATGCTCAACAGAAAAATCTATGTGGTTGTCACCAGGCCATACACACTTAATTCTTTCTGATCTGCCCAACTAATAATCTTTCACTGATATTTCTTAGAATTAATAAATTCACAAAACAAAACAATACCAGTTGTTCATCAAAGAATACCATCATATCAATGCCAAATTATGCTTTGAGAAAAGTTTTCACAACTCCTGTAACAGAAGTTGTAGAACTGACTCAAAGAATGATTGAGCCAAAGCTGCTGCTGTGTTACAGATGACATTAAGTATGAGAACACTAATATCCACCTCTATACCTCTCCTCCCCCAAAAGTTTGTGTTTTTTCAGAAGCAAATTTCCTTTTTGCAAGCAGCAAGAACAATTTTAAAAGTCTGCTTAAGACAATGTTGTGAGATATGTTGATGAAGCGATGGTCATCAGTTAAGGCCTAAAGGACAGAGAAATCCTGGTATTTCAAACTCAGTCAGCAGAGCTCTTCTGCACATTCACATTTCTGTGGGACTGGGTACACTTATCCAAGTACCACCCATTTCAAAGTATAAATGGAGGTGGTCATCTGAGCATAAAGAAGCCAAATTCACAGAGGTACTTTTACTTGGGACCACACCACACAAATGCATGGCAGGCTACTGAATGAATCTAATTGTCAAAGAACATCATTGGTATAACAGGAAAGTTAAGGGCTTACTGAATTTGTCATTCATAAATGCAGTCCTTTTTTACATGTTAAACAAAAATCAGACATGCTGTGCATGCCTGCTGCTGGCTGGGTAATAACTTTAAATTACCTATATCTCACTGTGGAACTGTAAACATGTGGTAACTGTACCACCTAATTGGAAAGGGTCTCAAATTGCTACCCATTTGCTAGCAAAAAATTTTCTAGCACTTAACCATGGGCACCTACACACCCCCAGTAACTGGACACCTACCTCTGATTTAATACCTGTTATTATTTAGAGCTGATCAGGTTGTCACTGTAAATTCTGGTCTAGTTGCTACATTACATCCCAGAAAGTCTTATTTTAAAATATCACAAGCTATGTGGATGGCATATGTTACTAGAGATGAGTGTTATCATTTCCTAAGTAATTAAGTTCTTGTGGAGAGGAAAACAGATCATTTGTTTAAATTCCCACTACTCTCCCTGAAAGGAAGAGTTGGAGTTTCTAACCTACAACTCTGGCCATTATGTTTTCTTATATTGGTAGATCTTAAAGGCAGTCATGTTAATGGAGTCTTTTATTACATTAAATTCCACACATTTAATCATTGCCTCTAGCTAGAGGTTTACCAATCATAGAACCTTGGAGAGGGGAGATAAAAACATACTTTACCTGCAATCTACAGGTTACAATTCAGCTCAGTTGCTCATGGAAGTTTTCTGCCTGTTAAGATTTCCAGAAAGCAACATTAATCTTTTGGCCTCTTCAGATCCATGAGGAATGGTGGCACATCTCTAGGTACCCTGGCTTCAAACCACTCCTGTCCCCACCATCTCCTCTTTGGCAAAGAAATCCTCACGTGGACAATTACTGCTCTGCCAGCACCAATAACTTGCCTGTCCACTCAGGGGCTTAAGATTTGGCCCAAAATATTTAAGTAAATATAAAAATGTAAGTAACATGAAAATTCTTAGCCAAACTGACCTGGTCGCAAATTTGTGGCGTTAATATTCTTAGTATTTTTCTGAAGAACATTCCTCTTTTGACTTTTGCCAAACCAGCCAAACATTTAAATTGGCAAATGACCATTGTTTTCCGATCCCTTCCCAACCATTTTCTGACAGCTATTTAAATGTCTGAAGCAGAAATTGATTGCATCAAGCAAAACGCTCATATGTTACACACCCCTGAAACTTACATTCCCATAAGGAATGAAATAACAGTAAATCTCACAAAAGCACCCATTGTGTACTTGCTTTAAGTTCAAGCTACAGGAGTATAATATTACAGACTTATTCAAAACCATAGCCTAGCAACATTCAGACTACGTGTGTACAGTAGTTATAAACACTATAAAGGCTTTATTCTAAACATCTTACTCTGGTAAAGCACAGAAAAAAGTTCCTGCTTACATCATTTTGCAGAGAAATGTATATAGCATATACTTCTATTTAGAGTGTATTGGACTGTAAAAATGACTGAGCAATGAATTATCTTTGTAAGACAAGGCAACAAAGGACAGACTCAACTTAAAATATCTGAATTTATGGTTTATATATGATCCATTTGTTATCTCACATTTATTTATGCATTACAAAAAACTACTATTGAGGAGAAATTGTAAATCACTTGAAGTCTGTTTGGGATTAATTTATGCTGAAGGTATCATTCAAAGTTCCATTAAAAATTTTACTA
This sequence comes from Passer montanus, assembly GCF_014805655.1. Classification (NCBI taxonomy): domain Eukaryota; kingdom Metazoa; phylum Chordata; class Aves; order Passeriformes; family Passeridae; genus Passer; species Passer montanus. Next base: position 2,567,263 of record NW_024366591.1, read on the forward strand.
TTAAAAATAAGTCAATTATTTTAAAGACCTAGCTGGCTTCAGATTCAGCTTCCTCTAGATTGAAAGCAGAAATTTTTTAACATACTCTGCATTAAACATGAATTATTTCTGTATATTATCTGCCTCATTTGGAACAAAATTCATTCATGTAGGGATGCAATAGAAGGCCTATGCACACTGTAAGTTCCACTCTGCTCTTTAAAATACTTGGCAGTTCCCAGATTTTGTTCTATTAGATGTATAACAATTATCTGAAAACATTAATTTCCTGGCCAATTTATTCCAAGAAATCTTCACTCTCTTTCAATTCTTTGTAGGCTTTTTTTCCAAAAATCAAAACAGAACCTGGCCCTTCATTAGCTTATTTCCCTATTTTATTTTAAATTTTGGCTAGTTTGTATCTTGAAATTCTTTAAACTCCCTTTTTGCATCTTACCAAAGTTTGTCAAAGACTGCGGTTCAGTGAAGTGAGCAGTGTGAGCCTTTTGTAACAAAAAAGTTTGAGCCATGGAGAACTCCATATTTGTGGTGGTGGGGAGCATTGTACCCATAGCAGAATTATCCTGTTAGCCATTGGCTCACCTAAGGGAGTCTGACAGGAACTAGCCTTTACTGGATTGCCTAAAACATAAACTAACATTTGGTATTAAAAAATTGCAAACACAATTATGAAAAATATTTTTTTTCTTGCTTTTTACTATTTCCTTTAGCCACCTGCTTTGAATGTGTATCTGACTCTTCACACATCTCCTACTTATCTTTTTATTCTGTGATTATATTTTGTTGCCATTTTGGTGTGCCCATTCTCAATTTAATTGGTTTGTTCTTTAAAACAAAAAAAAGCAACAAAAAACCCCCAGCAGTACTTCAAGCAGTATGAAGCACTTGGCACATTTCATTAGAGTCTATTTTGCACTTTTGTTCTCTATCTTCCACTGAAATATTTACTGTAAACACAGAGCATATTCAATCCGAAAAACCACATTTGTCTCTTATTTCACTCTGAAGAGGAAACAGCATCTCAACTCTCACGTCTGCAGTTCTGAAGGACGATTTATGTTGTTCCATCAAAACAGTGGAAAAATAATGGGGGTGTGAGGTCAGTTAGGAAAACTGTTCCAGCTGATGCTTTATGTGATATTTATGTTAAACACAGGGAAGAGTAAGTTTAAGAAGCTGGTGGGCTCAGTTACTGTGTTTCACTTAGTTATAATCTGATTTGGAAGAAATGTTGCTTTTCATTACTTAGTAAACTATTCTGCTGAGACAAATGATTCCATGTTTTATGTTCCAGTTCAAAAAAGATGTTCTAGTCTGGCTTTTTCACTAATTTTACTTGGTGTCTTCCAATAAGTTTGTTTTAAATTATTCTTGAGGGAAAAGGGGAATTTGGGACAACAGTGGGAAGTCACAGGGAAGCATGAAATAATTTTTTTTAAAATCCCAGCCTGTGACTCCTCAGGACCATAATCTATATTCACATTGAACAGCAACATGGATCTCATTTCACCTCCATTGCATGCATCCATTAGACTTCATACTCCCTTTTCCATCACTTGCACAACTAAAACTCATTGGTTTTGGTAAAGTCCAGTGCATCATCATATAACTGCACAGAGGTAGTTTACTTTAAACTTCTTCAACATTAGTAAGACACAGTGAAGTGGACTTAGCATAAATGGAAATTGGAAACAATCCCTTCAAAAATGGTGACATTTTCATGGTGTTCATGATCACACTGTTGGATATATGAGAAAGATGTTACATTTAGGTTGCACCATTTTAGTTTTGAATAGCTTTCAGTATATATATATTTTAACAGGAATTCACTCTTTAGGTAGGCACTTTTAGAAGATTCTTAAATCCATCCTTAATATTCACTCCCATTTAGCCATCACATTTAATGTGTAAAATGCTACTGCTTAATGCTGTTTTGAATTAGCAAACAATTCCCAAATTGTTCAGACTGCTGTTTTGGCATTTCTTTTGCATTTCTTGTCTAGATGTGATTTGGTCTGTCAATCTGCTTTGGAAGATGTAAGCTAGAATTTCATTCCCTCAATCTGAATATAATTTGTGATGTGCTGTATAAATTCAGATTTTTATTTAGAGTCCTATGTGCAATTTGGATGGAAGACTATTAGTAAACAATTTCCCTTAGACTGGAGAATAAAAAAACCAATGTCATAACTATAGACTGGAAGGCTATTTCAAGATATCAAAACCACTTCTATTTACTGATTGAAGAAAGAGCCCACATTGTTGCAGGCTGTACCACAAAATAATTGACTGCAACAGGAGTTCTGCATCCCAAGCCAAAAATGAGGGCACATAATCGACGTCAAGGTCAATTATCTGGTAGTGAAGTACCCAACAAAAGGAGACTATTGTGATTAGAGAAATAAGCAGAACATTGTGAATTTGGAAAGGCTGGCACTGGAGACAGCTTTTAGACTCTTTGTAAATCACCAGAAACATTGTGTTAGAGCACTGAGCATCACAGATTAATTCATAAAAAAAAAAGAAACAGGAGCAAGAAATCAGTTATGGTGCAGTTGTTTCACTGGACTTTTGTTATCTTTACCCTGTAGATGTTTCATAGCGCTGTTTTGTCTGATGAACACCAGAGGAAATACCCCTAAAAACACACACAGTATTCTTAAAACTGTGCCAGGATCTTTTTGGGCCACACATGTTGAGTTATAAATCTACCCAGTCTATCTATGAACTACTTGAAAGACTTCTTATAAAACTGATTTTTAAAAAAAATAAAAAATATGTACTTCTCTATATAACAGAAATCCTAGTAGCTTCATACCTTGATGTCATTCATTGTGTGTGTTCCTCACGCAACTGCTATTACTCCTCTCCCTCTTCCCCATCTCCTGATTCTTTATTCTACACAGGAATAATCCTTTGTGTTTCTCTCTTTGTTCTTTTCTTAATTTAGGAAATTATGCTGGAGTCATTACTAACCCAGAATGGATTAGCTTACAAAAAACTCACAAAAGACATGATTCAAACCTTTCAGGCTAATGGGAAACAACTTCTTTTGACTTTAAAGAATTCCACAATCAGTCTCATAATCAGCATTCAGTGGCAAGCTGATAGCTCCATATTCCATCTTATGTTTTTAATAAGGTCTTACCGGTTCAAACCCTTTCCCTTCGGAATGACATTAGTCAGTGACTTAAACAGATAAGTCTATTTGGCTTTAAATAGCGTGCTCCATCTTGGAAAACAATTACAACAATTGTACTCACCCTACGGTAAAAAACTGCCTCATCTCCTGTCTTCGAGACCTCATCAGCTGCTTGTATTCGCCAATGCGCAGTTTCTTGCCATCCACAATGCAGGTGCGTTTTGGTCGAGGCTTGTATTTGTAATTAGGGTACTTTTCTAGGTGGATTTTACTTAGTCGTGCCTGCTCTTCGTAATAAGGTTGTTTCTCTTGGTTTGACATGGACTTCCAGCGAGATCCTACAGACACAAAATGTCAGTAAGTGCTCAAGTGAAGCAGGCTTAGCTGTGCACACAACTCAACGTGCCTTCTCGCCGTAATAAATTTTAATTAAGTTCGTTAAATAAACTGATTTAAATTTACATCAGTCTGCACATATATTGGCTTGCACAACGTGAGACACCTCAAAAGAACCCTGACTTTCAGATATTGCTGCAGACCAAGCATATGTAAATCTCTATTAAATAGGGTGCACTTAAAATCAATAGTTAAGTCTCAAAATCTCAGCCTCGTGCTGCAAAACAGACTACTTAATTTTTTACAATAAGAGCATTAATCTGTGAGTAATTCCATACCTCTGTAATACCACGCACAGTATGGTGGTTAAGGAAAGTCTGCAGCCATACTTTCACTGTTAAAAGCCTAACACATTGCCTAGGGACACAGGCTTCTTTGATATTTTTATGAGAATTTGGTTTATACACTTCTGCTAATAGATATTAATAGCTTGCTATGTAGCAGGAAAAAAGTACCAAACCTTATAGATTCAGCAAAATTATGAACAATCCCTTGCTGTCTGGGCATCTTAAATTTACTGAACTTCTGATATAAGCTTGGCAGAATACTGACACCTATTTTAAATTCTATTTGCATATTATTTTTTGGCCAGATGTAGTAAGCACACAGAAAGGAATCGAGAAAGTTACATTTCACAAACTCACATTGGAAAGATAAAAAGTAAAACAGAAAGCACACTGTAACTATATACACCACTTCAGGTACTGTAAACTCTCATTGAAAGCTGCACCAATAAAAAAGTTTAAAAATTAACACAGTGTACACAGGAAGAGGCAAAAGTATTCAGATCTCTCGTATTGTTTGTAAGGAGCTATCTAAACATTTGAACAGAGACAGGAATAAGAAATGCATAAAATAGCTTTTTGGTGTCTTTTAGATGAATAAAACGATTACAGCTGTGGTAAACGTGGGTGGAAGCTATTCTTTTACCAACATTTTTCATACATCAACAAATGGAAAAGTTGTATAAATATTATCCAAAGCCAGCAATATTCTGTGTCAGTTCTAATATTTCAGTCTCTTTTCTCATTGTCCTGGAAAAGTTGCACAGATATTATATGGACATAGACTTATTTGTGGCAGAGCAGATACTGACAGGTTAATTCCATGGTTAACAAACACTCAATTGCTGGCACTTCTGAAATATTTATGCTGGAAGTTTACATTTTAATGAATACAGTTACTATGCTCCTAATAGTTTTTTTCACAGAATGCACACAAATAATATAGATTCCCTACAGCTGCCAACACTGAAACAGTGAAGGTTTTATATAAAACTGAAAGGCTATTCATATAACTCACTTATATGGTAGACAAAAATATGAGAACTACTAAGAAAGATTTTGGAAGTTTCAGGACAAAGTAACATTTATTTCTATGTATTCTTGCCTCTGATTGAACTAACATGCAACAAACTTTGTATTTGAACTCAGAGTTTACAATAAAATGATTACAGAGGAAACTTGATTTTTACTTTTATTTATTATGAGCTACATTTGGAATCTGTCTTTCACTTCAAAGACTCAAAAAGCAAGTATAGGTTTTAACATTTCACCACTCATTCTCACGTATGTTTCTAATTCTCTGGAGGGGTCTTAAAAAGCAAATCAAAATTTCTCAAAAATGAGTCCATTTATTTGCACAGTGGCAAAATAAAACCCATGGAATATTCCCTGATTGTCCCGACCTATACAAATTAAATATTAACTATTGTGTCTTTTACCTGAGCAATATTTTAATTGCATGCTTCTAGTGCTTAGCTTTTTGGACATTGCAATGTTTTGAACCAAACATCATTTGGGATGTGAGGTTTGCATGTACAGGTCTTCTTGATGTTACACTGACAGAAAACTCTGATTTTGATTTTGTACTTTTTTAACTTTATGCCAGTATTTACCCTAGCAAGTCCCATTTTGCATTCTGGTGATTGTAGTTCAAGTGCATTCTAGTGGGATCTTGTAGTTATTGGGACTTTATTGGGACACACTCTCGCAACAGGTTTCACAAAACATTCCTTTTCATTGCTACTAAGTTTTAAAGCATGTTGTGACTGCTGTTGGCAATAAAAAGTATTAGGGAAAGGGCAGAAAGGGAAGAGAAAGGGAATGAAAATGAAAACAAGCCATGAATCTTCATTTGCATAAGTGTCAGTAATTCTAATTTTGGTGAACATCTCCCAGAAAAAGATATGTCCTAAAATTAGAGAACTCCATAGAACTGTTGAATGGTTTGGGTTGGAAGGGACCACAGAGATCATACAGGTCCAAACCCCTGCCATGGACAGGGACACCTTCACCAAGTTGCTCAGAGCCCCATCCAACCTGGTCTTGAACACTTCCAGGGATGGGACATCCACAGCCTCTCAGCCATCCTGTGCCAGCGCCTCACCACCCCCCCAGTAAAGAATTTCCTCCTAACACCCAACCTGAACCTGCCAGCACAGCTTGCTGCCCGTTGCTTTGCGCTTACCTAGGATTTTGCTGATGTTGGAGTTGTGCATGTCGGGGAAGGCCTGGAGGATTTTCCGGCGCTCGTCCTTGGCCCAGACCATGAAGGCGTTCATCGGCCGCTTGATGTGGGGCTCGCTGCTGGCACGGCCCCGCGAGTCCCGGTAGACCCGGGCTTCAGCCACCGTGGCCCCTCCTGTTGGCCAACAATAATACTGCTGTAGTTTAGCTGCAGAGCCATTCACTGCTTTACTCCCTGTAACGTCAGGGCAGGAGGAAACAAGATGGATGCAAAACATTATTACGTGGATTAGGAAAGCGCTTTCAGAGCTGTGCTTATTTTAGCCTCTTTGGCTCCCTCTCTCTCTCTATGTCTCTTTCTCTGCTGCCAGACCTATCAGACAGAGAGAGATGGGCCAACCAGTGGTCTCAGTGTAGCTGGGCAGGCTTGCCCATCTGAGATGACCCAACATCAAATTGAAGAAACAAATTGCACTGGTATTCATCCAATTAAGACATGGAGATTTGATAAAGTTTCCATTTGGGGCTTTACCATAAAATTATGTTCAACAAGACTCATATAAAAGTTATATTTGAGAATCCAAACTGATATAGGCCTGCTGACACAAGCCAATGACAGATTTGCTGCTTGAGCAGTGAAGCACGTGCCAAACATTTAATAAATTAAATTATACAGTGCACCAGGTACATGCTGCTGTTTGTATGGATCAGATTCTATTTGAAGCTGAACATTTTAAAGTTGCAACTGCTTTGATTGAATTCTAGATGCACTTTGGAGCATTTGAACCACATACATGTAATAAAACTGTCTACCTCCAACACGTACACACACAGCACATTGGAGCCTCCGGGGTGGGAGACAAGGACTCCAGCTCCATGCCTGCTGTGCCATAGTGTATCCCAGTGTCCTATCTTTATCTGCCATCAATTCAGCTTGTACATGCCAGCCCTAACTGGGTTTTTGAATGCATCCAGCCCTGTATCTTGACCACAAACAGCAAAGCCTCATGGGGCTTTAGAGATCACAGAGCTGAGGTGTAAAACTGGTTACTATGGGAGAAACAGATGACCAAGGCATGCCTTTACTGGAAAAAAACCTTCTGCAGTTGTGATGATAAGATATGTTTTTAGAGTTATACCTTAGCTATAAAAAAGGCAAAAAGTGTTTATAGTGGGAGACTGACAGTCTTAGACCTTATCAAACTGGTCATATAACTTAATACCTTGAAAAAACAAGATACTTGACAACAAATTAGTATAGCAATAGGCCTCATTTTTTTTTTTATAAACTATAACAGCTACCAACATGAATTTATCTGCCAAATAATATAAGATTAATTATTTACAGTACGTAAAACAAAACACTGCAGTTTTACTGAATACAGGCACAAGTTTTTAGTTGTGCAAAAATCTATTTTCCTAATTCAGGGTGAAAGCATTACATAGGCATACCTTTTAAAAAATTCTATATAAGAAACACATTTGCATGAAAAAGGGGCCCTAAAACAGAGGATGCATAACTAATACACTACCTTTTTGCCACCAGGTCCACAGTACATTAATTTCATTTAAAACGCACTGACCATACAGGATAAATTGATTTTGCTTTATATGGTGTTGACAGCCATGTTTATTGTGCAGTGAAATGTAGTGTAGTTTCAAGCTGACTATATCCATCAACACAGGGCAATATGCTGACTACTGGGCCAGATGAAGACATACATTACCCTGAGAGCAAAACACTCATTCGCATACAGCAGTGTCTTCTCCTGAGGATCACCCTGGTAATTTATGATGCCTCCCATGCCATTACTTTACAACTGACACCAATTTGGCAATTTGTATACTAACACGCGTGCACATAAAAGAAGACAGGTTTGTGGCAAATGTGAGCTGCAAAACTGTTTTAGCACTGTGCTAAGTTAAGCACCATGCCACAGGTGTTCTGCATTTACAGGAGGCTGCAGTCAGCTTTTTTATTGCTAAAGGGAAGAGCAGTTTTGCTGAGTGACCTGCAGGTAGGACTAGTTGAGGGGGGTGAATGGTCAATGAGGCTCTGTTCATTGTTGCCTCGGACCACAAATGTATCAAAGATACCATATTTTGAGAGAGGATTAATTTATTTAGAAACTGAAATAAGTTTCAAACATAGTAAGTCAACATTGAAATATTTATTGGGACAAAGAACTGTATAATTTGAGAAAAGTCCAACACAGCATGTAACAGTTGTTCTATCCTTTAAGATAATCTAATAAAAATCTGTTACTACTATGTGGGCAATTAGGAAGTTGGTGACAAAAAAAAATATTATTTATGCAAAAGTTATTTGTTATTAAGCTGCTCTACTCACAGCACAGGAAAGACATATTTGAATCCATTGGGTGTCTTTCCATCTTTTCCTTTCCCAAAGGTACTTATTCACTACAGCTAAGGAAGAGTTTGTCTTTAGCCCTTTCTAACACAATTTTGGACTTTTCAAGCCTAATGCAGGTAAAGAGTAGTTTTACTGGGAACAAGATGATAGGTGGCTTTTTAACCTGGATGTAATCTAACAGAATGAAAAAAAAAACCAAAACAAAACAAAAAAAAAAAAACAAACACAGAAAAAAAGAAAGGAAAAAAAAAGAAGGCAGAAAACCACCATAAATTATCTGTTTTCATAGAAAGGTTATGTTAGAAAACAATTCTTACTTGGAGTAATAAATTACAACCATCCAAGGAAGGTCAACTCTGGCTGCATCTGCTTTCTGCAAGTCCTTACTTGAAGGACTTGAAAAAGCAGCCAAAGAGTTGATGTTCTTTGAGCTTGATCTCTGGGGAAATATTTGCAGGCTGACCTATAGGCCATCACAAAAGCATTTGCAAAATGAATTTCTTCAAATAACGAAAGCAATATAATCTTCATGCTCTTCTGTCTCAGAACCACAGAATTATATTCAGCATATAGAGCATTATAATAAAATAATTCTTGTAGCATGGGATTCTATGGGGGAAGTCAGAAGGTCTAAGTACCTTTTTAGATTAGAAATGAGGTGCTAATGATACAAATACACATATGCTCTGTGAGATTTTACAAGTTGAAACACATAACAAGCTTTCAAAGTTGTTCTTAGATACTTCATCCTGTCAAGGAGATATTTTGACTTTATTGTGCCCTATAAAAACCATTTCAGCAGATTTAACAAAGTATGGAGATTTTTCCTATTATGATAATTATAGTACTGATGGAGGCTCAAAGAGACACTTAGAATTTTTAAAGAAAACATATATGCAAGTGCAAAAAAGTAGGTGTTTTAAATCTTTCTGAACATATTTTCAGGAAATTCTAATAACTAATGAACCCAAAATAACAGATAAAATGGAAATGTACTACTGGTAAAGGGAAAGACAAGAGAAGGAATTGGCAATTGTCTCTCTGTGGCAACTAATGCTCTATCTGCCAGTTACTCTTCACACTGCAATCATAGGAGAAGGGATATTCAGAATTAAGAGCCTGGTCAGAATTTATAATTATTACAAAAGCAGTACAGTTTGGCTGCCCTAGAGGCTTAGTTGGCAAAGAACTCTATATTTTGGCCTAAAGACAGGGGCTGTCCTCAAAGTGACGCTTTTAGCTTCTGGAAGTGTTCACTGCCTTACTTCCTAGATCCTATGCATTTGCACAACTTGTCATAACTTTGATGAATTAAAACTAAAATCAGATTAAATAAAAGTGATCTCTTTTTTTTCGATATATGGCAGGCAGCCCCTCTGTGAAAGCTGGATTCTATACTGCTTGAGAGGCAATACTGAGGCAAAGAAAACGCCACAGACTAAATCTAAAAATGCTACAGCTTCATGAAAATAATTTCCAACAATATTTTCATTTCTAAACAGCTCTCTAATCCGAGAATATTAGAAAGATAAAGAATCTGATCATCAAGAAAAATAAACATCCTCATGTGAAATAAATGTCAAGAAAAATAAAATAACAATTGTTACATTGTTTATTTATTTATTTATTCCTGCCTTTATCTGAGTTTCTTACATTTACTAATGAAATTTTTTTAGGACAGGCATCGTTCCTTCTGCATGCTTCCTGAAATCTTGGCCACATTAGGGTTAATCCTGTTCTCTTTACTGGGATGTGGGTTTACCTTCCATTTTGCACATCACCTCCAACAAAACCTGAGACTGGGCCTTTACATGTTACCAGAAAACAATAATAGATGTGATAGAAAGAAGCAAAAAAAGGGCTGAGAAAAAGGTGAGGAAAAGAGAGAAAAGAAGTGACAGCAAAAAGATTTTTGTCAGTCACCCTGTTATTCCTTAATGACTCTTCACAGTATGGCCATTGATTCATGTTTGAAGTGATACATTTCCCCTGACTTCCTCCCAGACAATGGATCTGGCCAATCTAGAGTATGTACTGCACATCATCTTCCATGGACACACACCAAGACAGGATACATGGAAATAAAGACAATCTTTCTAGGTTCCTGGTATGAAAATGACTGGTTAGTAGTAAAGCTCCTATCATCAGTTATTCATTAAGCTGAGGTGACATATTTGCCTAGTTTGGAAACGACTGATTGTGACCTCCAAAATATCTGGCCCTGTCTGTGGTAATACAGCTAGCACCACAGAGGCACCTGACAAACATGCAAACAGGAGTCACTCTTTCACTGTAAGAGATGGGTTACTCATAGATATGGACATGCCAAAAAAACAGGGAGAATGAAAAACCAGTGTAGTAGTGCCCTGTGGTGCCCTCAGCCTGTGCACAGACAAATGCAGCCTTTGTGAGACACATAGCAGTAGTTAAAATCAAATAGAAAAAGACAAATATGGAAAGAACAAAATAGAAAAGGCAGCTTTGGCAAGCTTAGAACACAAGAGTTGTCATTCAACTAATATTTTGGGTTATCAAGTTTAGAGAATGTTACAAGAATTACTGCTACTTCACTGTAATCTAAGTGACATGTAGCAGTTGTAGAATAACATTTATCTGTTTTGCCCCTTGCCTGCCTCTTATTTCTTCATCCCCAACACCATTCAGATTTTCTCATTATTTACTGGCATGTCTTGTCATCACTGGCAAAATACCCACTTGGAAACATGGCAAGGTTTGGAACAGGGGTGACACAAATGTTCTGTTTGTCAGGCAGCTTTTGTTCCAAATGCTAAACAAATATTATTCAGCTGCAATTTGAGCAGTGAACATTTCTCACAGGCTGCATGTCAGTGAATGAATGGGGAATAAAACTGGGAAAGCCAGAAGCAATTCATGAAATACTGCAATATTTAAATGGCCTCTAAAATTTTTCACCTGTAAGGGTTTTGAAATGCACTAAGTAAATAGTAAAAGGTGAGAATATACTGTAGCACAGGTTAGCTACATCCAAGCAACACTTCCTTATGATAAGACTTCCCTTTTTCCCCGCTAAGAGACTCCATTCTCTTTAAAACATCAACAAGAAGAACCAACTGGGAATTCCCTAAGGTCAGCTCTGAGGAAACATAAACCTCTAATTCAATAACTCCGCTACTGCACTGAAAAAGGCCTTATTATTGCAACATCCATATGGAGTCAATTGGACATTAATGACTAATCAATCCCTCCCCTTTCTATTCTACTTATAGTGTCACAAGCCATGTTTAGATTAGCCCATTTCCTGCTTAGGATCGCTCAAGATGTCTTTTGTTCTTTCAGGGCTGGCCTGATGGAGGCAGCTTAAACAAACACACGACCCAAGTGGTGCAGGAGTTATAAACTGCCATATGTGAATGAACAAAGGGGCCATACTAAAGCCTTTTGTGGTATTTGTTAATGTTTTTCATCTGAGTTTAAAAAGACCTAATGACTTTGTGGTGAGCTGATGCATGTGGCTCGTGGCTTTGCAAAATGAAGGAAATTCTAGCCAGTTATATATCAGCATATATTTTCCAGAGTGCCTTGTTTTCAGTTTTGGTGGCAGCGAGTTTACTTTTTTTAGTACATTTGTTTTACATATGCAAGCAAAATACTTAATCTCAATTAAAACACAGCACCAGTTTTCACAGCCATACTCACAACCTGCATATACATCTATCCCCATTTGAAAGTCTAAAGCTAAAATTAAGAGCGGAATATCTGCTGCGTGTGAAATCAAAGCAACTGTTCTGAGCTCCACCATTCGCTCACCAGTGTTTAAAGCTGAATTGTTAGCAGTGCCCTAATAAATACCAAAACATTAATTCTAAATAAGCTGCTAGCACATCCACGCTTCACAGCCAGCCCTGCCCAAACTGTGCTATATAAATGAAATAAAACTGCTAAATGCAGCTACTTGCTTGATGGCTTACACAAACAGTTTAGATTTCTTGACCACATTCTATGGCAAAGCTAACCCTCATGGAAACTTGGCATGGACTATAGCTAAAACAATAAAATAATGCTTTAAATTACGTGGGATATTAACTGAATTAATTAGGGCTTGAGGCCTGGCTTTAGCTCCTGGTGGCTGACACAGTCACACATGTGCTCCAACATAACAGTTATTCTGTGAAGGTCCATGAAACATCTATAGAGAAATTGGGATGAAGAAGCAGCCTCTACTATGAATTTGGGGAGGTGTTTAAGTGTCATCATATTTTTCAATCATGTGCCACTTGCAGACTTCAAGACCCTTCACAGATAATTAATTAAATGCTAACAACCCCATTCTGATATTAATGTTATTGACAGAAAAGAAATATGAATCGTATTGAAGTTGAAAGTTTTTCAGCCTAAGTAATGATGCCAGAAGTAAGGGACTGCCAGTCATCAGATCTAACAACAAACTACATTTTTCAATCCACAAATATTGCTGTTGTTCCCCCTTGATATGTAATTTCATACAGTTTCCTCAGTTGAGGAAAATAGAGGCCTACAGAAAGGAAAGTCATGGATGAAACAGCCCAATCCAAGAGAAAAAATACTAACAATTATTGTTAGGTATCTGAGAAGATCTAAGGATTTGATTTGATTTTTCAGAAAAAAAAAAAGCAGCTGGTCTACCAGCTAAGCAATTATATTGTTACTATATTAATCATATTCAAAGTCAAAGCAATACAAAGAAGAATACACTAATCTCTTTAACATAAAAATGTTTCCATAAAAGTAACAGCCAGTGTAGCTGTTATTCACATCATTTCAAATTTCTCATGACATGAGTGTCACCTAGAACATCTAGAAAACACAACATTAATTTAAAACACAGGGGCTAATTCTGCAGTCTTCAGTCATCCCTAAAAGCTTTTTTGTTGAAAAAGTCCTGTTTGAACAAGGACCATAGTGATCCATTCATACTTCAGTCAATGCTTTGTTTTGTTTTAAGATGGAGAAATGACAGATGGGAATTAAGGACAGAGAAAGAAGGCAGTCTGACTTCATATTTGATGGATGCATTGTTCAAGGTGTGGCTGAACACTGTTCATTGCTTGCTCACATGTTCTTTACCAAAACAGTGATTTTAAAAAGCTTAAGTACAATGTACTTTGTAAAAGGGAATTATGTTTAACAATGGGAGAGGGTTTTACAAAACCACCTCCCTCAAATTACGTGTTACAAAGAAATGCAGAATACTCAGCAAAAGATTTTAAAATGTGTTGCAGCCACTGCTTTAGTGACCCATTTCCTGCATCCATCTTCAATAATTTGTCACTTTCTGAATGATACAACACCATTCTTTGTATCATTTCTTCTTGCCTTTTACATGGGGTGCTGATATTACAACAACTGATAATGTAACTAGCAAATAATATAACATGAAGAGAAAGAAGCAAAAACAGCATGTTAACAGGAGCTGTTCTTCAGGCTAATTTTTCAAGTAAGGTACCCCTGGGCATTTGGGATGTGTAAACAAAACCAGGAAGATGTTTTTATAAATATAGTAATGGCATGTCTTAATATGTTACCACAGTTACCTGGTTTGGATAAAAAAATACAGTGTTTACTATGAAATAGAGGCTTACTTGAAAATTTACAAATAATTCCTTTTTTTCAATTCCTGTCAAACCACCCCTTCCAAATTGAAAACACAATCATTTGTTATTTGCAGCATTTATGAAGATGCTGCAATGCTCACACTACACTCTCTTTGGACCACTGATCCTGTGAAATTAAATCATTGTACAAATTAAGGAAATATTTTTCCCTTGCTACCAAGTTCTTCATTAGGCACTTGCTTAAACACTTTGCATATGTACATGGGAGAAAGGCAAATGATCCTAAACACTTTTCTATTTTTGAGATATTGAGACTCCTGAAGGAGAAAACTGTTCACATTTTAGACTAAGAAAAATAGACAGTTGTACAAAGAGGGCTTGTTTGAATCTGTACCAATTGCTAGTGCTTAGCCAGAATATATGATGTTCTTTCCTTAGTGTATTCATATTTCTGCTCCACTCCCTGTGCTCAAGGATTTAAGGAAGAAGGGCAAGATTCCTCCCTCCTTCAGTATGATATAAGGGTGGCTTTCTCCATCAACAGAAAATTCAATTGTGCCTGGAAATTTTACACCATTTTGTGGAGCTTCAAGCTTCTTTTGTCATATTGGAGCACTACCAAGAAACCCTCAGAGAATCAGGACCATGGGGTGTTTTACACCTGGTGGCTGTACATGAGTGTGAAAAAATGTTTTAAACCACTGAATTGCTATATTTAATTTTTCAGTCAGTCCACCTAAAAATAGCTATGCATACTGACTGATGCTTTCAGCATTTGTGACAATAATTTTCTCATGGGTGAAGATTTTCCGTGTAAAACTGCAGCCCACAGTTGCTTTTTACAGCCACCTTCTAAATTCCTGAAAATAATGTTTTACTATATAATGGAAATTGTGAAAATCTCTTAGTTATAAGTGTGCTAATAGGTGTCCCTATGTAAAACTTAGGGCATTGTAAAAGTGGTCAATTGTACAATATCAAAAATCTTAAGTGTATTTTTTTTAAATAAAGATACTATTCTATAAGAATCAATTACTGTAGCTTGGAAATGTCAGACAAGAAAGCCTCATATTTAACAGTAGGGAAAAAAATACCTAAGACAGCTGAAAATCAAAAGTTAACAGTTGTGAAGGACACCCAGATTCGTTATTCTGAAAATGAGAAGCATACTATATGTTAAATATTAGTGTCTTGAGGGGAATAATTTTCAATGCTATGGAAAGATCAGCCCATACACTCCCAGCACAGGTTTTTCAGTTCCCCTTCTAAAATGTTATGGGGATGCTGGCAACAATGGGATGCATGAAGTGTTTGCCATCAGAAAAGTGATGGGGTGTTCTTAAAGACATCTTATTCCTATCCCATCTGCAGGTGTTGAGTTACTCCAGCACTAAAGCACAGAATCTCATCCAACACAACTAAATACCATGCCCAAGAACTTCATCCCAGATTCCTATCTGCTAT
The DNA here is from genome assembly GCF_014805655.1 of Passer montanus. Lineage (NCBI taxonomy): Eukaryota > Metazoa > Chordata > Aves > Passeriformes > Passeridae > Passer > Passer montanus. Next base: position 2,582,680 of record NW_024366591.1, read on the forward strand.
GAGTTATTCTGGAAAATTTAAGGATATCGCTCAAGAATAAGGCACAATCAGATTCATGGATGTTAAAAATGGCAACTACAATTAATGAAGGCCACATTTTAGCATCTGGGGTTATTAATGTAAGATATATTAATATAAAGATATATTTTATCTTCAAATATAAAGGTACAGTTTTTGGATTTGGGTGGTTTGGGGTTTGGGTTTTTTTTTTGTTTTGCAGTGGTGTTTTTGCAATCAAAGGCCTATAACAAGAATTCAGGGCAATAAAAATTCCAGTACTTGAGCTTACTCTCTGGATACATTTCTTTGTTTTCAGACAGCTTTCACTGTTTTCTGATTTTCATCTTTCTCCTCTCAACTGCCATAGCAACTATTACAAATATTTATGTGCGACAAATTCTGGCGTGGAGAGGAATTCTTTCCTCTGGTATTTACGAAGCACTGTCACAAAAGTAGGTGATGCTTTACCCTGCCTGTGCTACCTGCTGTTTACACTTCTGCACAAGAGGGTGTTAAACAAGTTACCTCACAGGTTTGGATCGTCCTGGCAGCCTGCCAAAGTTGATCTGCCTGTAAATGTAGGTTCCCTTTCACCTGCCTCTTCAGCTGCTCAAAGCCAATCTTTTTTGAAGTAGGGAAGAAGCCCTCACCCTTTTGTATAAGCAATTATTTGCTGTTGGGTGTTTATGAGGTTGTTGAGGTTTTGAGCATAAGGTAGAGGTGCTCCTTTAATAATACACCTAATAGGTGTGCAAAACACTGGGCATGATGTCTACCCTCTTTCCAGGGAGGGAGTGGGAAATTGATGGCAGTTTTTTCCTCAGCCTTAGAGATCAGCCTTGTGCTCCTCTTGTATCTCAGTTTTCTCATGTTTCTCACATGTTCCTTCCTCCCTGTCCTTCCTCACTTACATCATTCCTCTCCTTCACATGACTCCACACTCACTGCCACTGATGCAATTACCACTACTCTTTTTTTTTACCATGTTCTGGCAACTGGTTAAATACTTCATGGGGCCTAACACCATTTCTTTCCCTACCATTTAATTTCCCTTGCTTTTTGACAAGTATAATCTCCCATTTTGCTACAACATTCCTTGCAACATGGCTAGCTCAAGCCAAATATGAATGGGAAGAACTAATTCCCTGTACAGGAAAAGAAAGACTATTGACTGTTAACTAAAGGGAATCTTGGGCTATTCATTGACTTTGTATGTTGGACAACAAACCCATCATCTGAAATGCTGCAAAACTGGGTTCTTAAGTTTACTGGTGAACTGGAATATGTTCTTCTAAAAGATGAGGTCAGCTTGTTCTCCTCCAAGCCTGGACTGAGGTTCAAAAACTGAACTAGAATTGACAACATTAAGCTAGGCCTTGCTACTGGAACCAATCAATTACCAATTGCTATTCAGCTTGCAACTGGCTTGCAATTTTAGTTTACATGGAGCATGGTTGAAAGATACCAAGAACACACAGATAAAGCTTAAATCTGTGTAATCTCAGGCCATGGTTTGATACGTAGAAAAACACAGTCTTTAACCCAAGGAATTGTCAAGTTGAAGAGACAGCAAGCACTGCAAGGGAGAACACAGGCACTAAGGACTCAGACACTAAATCAATGAATTTAAGGAGATGGGGCGATGCCAATCCCATGCTGAGGACACTAAGAACTGACTTTACAGCTAGGTTTCATAGCAAAAGTTATCCTCCGAGAGACTTTGAAAAGTCTCATTAGTCTAACACAAGGACAGATGAATACACAGATACAGACAAAGTAGAGAGACAGATCTCACCATATTATTTAAAACTGTTTCCATTTAAACTAGCAGACATGCACCCACCTTTCAGGTACATGCTTAGCACGCACTGGTAGAACAGTATCAAAGAAAGCAGCAGCACGTGCTAAACACAAGGTTTACAGAATCAAGAAAACTACAGTGTGAAAAATGTGAACGAAAACATCAAAACAGGACCCAGAACTCTTTTTGTATGTTTTCCCAAATGGCAAACTGTGAGGCCAAATATTTAATTCACAAGCCCCTGATTCTAAAATATCAACTTGAATGAACATGGAACTAAATGTTAAGTACTAATAAGGCATTTTCATCTACTTCTATTTGCTTTCGAAAAATTAATTTAGTTTTTCAATGCATCTTATTTTCACTAAGGAAAACCAACTACAGATAAGTTTTTTCTCTTTTACAAAACCTCACCGTGAGATAGGGGCAAAACAATAACATTCAGATGTTTTTGCTCTGAGCCTAGGATCCAATCAAGAGATTTACATTTTAATAGATCCAATCCTTTGGTAGAAATGAAGATCAGGCCTTGATGGAATTTGAATCCCTGAATACAACTGCTGAAGGAAACCACAATGCAACCTGAGCTAAGGTAAAATCAGTAACTGTCAACAGAAAGGTTAGGTCTACCCTGCAGATTTCTATCTACTAGAAAACAAAATCTTAACATGCTTCCTACAAATTTCCAACAATTTGACCACATCCACAAAACCAGAAGGATCCATTAACATTGAGCACATTTTACAATTCAAAAGAAGCAGCACCATCACCCAAAAGTGAGCATCTGTGAAAGGAAAATCTATTTCTAGAACACGAACCAAAAATCTCATTCACATCATCCAATATTCTCAATAACTGAGAACTAGATACTTTAGTATTTAGTATGCTAAATATTTTAGTATTACATAGGTTTTCTGACCTGAAATTGAATCAGGGCTTACCTATATCTCCTGACTCTATACTCTGATGTCAGCTGATATATGTCAGTCATTCTCAAGAGAGGGTTTAGCTTTAGCTGCATTCAAAGCTGTCTTGGTGTGTCCATCCCTGTCAGGTATATTTCAGCACTGACAACATCAAATGTACAAAATTATGCAGCCGCCTATAGAAAGAATTATGTTTCCTTTAAAGTGTTAATATTTCAGGGGGAAAAAAAATCCTTGTTTAGTTCTCTAATTGGCTGTTGTTTATAATTTTGGATACCAGTCACCAAATGTTTATGAGGCTTTCAAATCTTGTTTTTGAATTTTGCTAACTACAAATGTGTCACATATTTTAACATGGCAACTGGGATTTCAGGTAATGATACAAGCCCAACAGCTGCGGATTATTCATCAATGGTGCCACAGTCAGTGGCAATGTTTTAAATACAGTTTGAGCATGATTTTTAATATAGTTAGCTCAGTCCTGCTAGTGGCTAAGGAAGTAATAGAAATATTGGTTTATGTCATGTTTAATATAAAACTCTTGCTAATGATTTTCAGGCCTCCATTCAGATGTCTGTCAGCTCATTATGAGCAACACAAACTTTGAAGGCAACTTTGTATCTCTGAAAGTACAACCATACTTTCGGCTACCATTAATTAAATCTTGCCTTTAATTAATCTTAATTAATCTTAAAAGGGTTTCAACACACTGGGCAGGAACAATGAGCAAAAAAACCCCATTGCATATTACTTCACATTTGTCTAATTTCTAAGTTTAAAGAATTTCAATACTTATAATTCATGACAAAAAAAAATACCTGTAGCTTCAGCTTTTGGTCAATGAGCCAGTACCACAAGCACTCCTAAAATTACAGGAAAACTTGACTCTGATCATGTCAGACTCAGATCACAGCCATATGTTATAAAAAAGATGTAAGGAGTAGAGAGAAATCATTGCTGGATACTGTTACAAAAACATTCCACAAACAGAAGTCTGCTGATATGTCTTATAACAAATTACATGAACTTTAAATGTTGTGTCAAAACTATGGGAATTAGGAGCACTTCCCAGACCTGGTCTGTCTCAAATGCCTGCTGGGATGGACAGACATGCACCGTTGTCTCTGCACACTTTGGTTTCCTATGGAAATTCAGGTGTGCAGGTAGGCAGGGAGTGGAACTGCACTTCCACAGCCCCTTTGCTCTAGACCACTGGGGGGATTAGAATACAACCCAAACTCCATTTCTCCTTGTTTATAGGCAGCAGTGGGACTAAATTTAGAATCCTTAGCTCAGGAAAAAATCTGCTACACCACTGCACACCCCCCCTTACACCTGCCTCCACCACCCTTTTAAAAGAACACTCTGCAAATTGTTAGTATCTTCCCTAAATGTAGTGAATTTCATAACTCTGAAGTCTGGTGATGAGAGTAAAACCACCTGGCAGATCTAACATCCATCCACTCACTCTGTCAAAACTGCACCTGGACCTCAGAGATCTGGGTGTATTTCTGACAAGAAAAGGCAGGGCATCAAAAGTTGGCCATCAATATGTCACCTCAGAAATCTGTATTCCGTGTTTTCTATGTGTAAAAGCACACATAAACCACAGAAGTGTTAGCTAAAGATTTGTACAGCACCCTGCATTCAAATAATATCTAACAAAAGGGGAAAAAAGATTTAAAGTAAAAATGACAATACAGAAAGGAAGGTGTGAAACACATGAAGCCTTTGAAGAACATGACTGTGCCTATTAGGAACCTTTGACATTCAGCTGAGATTGTGACTGTGGCACCACAATGAAATGCAACAAGGCATTCTTAGAGGAGGTGAAAGAAGAGAAACCAAGCTGGTGAAAGGTCCGGAGCACAAGTGTGATGAGGAGAGGCTAACGGAGCTGAGGGTGTTTAGCCTGGAGGAAAGGAGGCTCAGGAGGACCTTATCACTCTCTACAACAAGATGAAAGAAGGCTGCAGAGAGCTGGGGGTCAGTATTTTTATTTTTTTTTTGCAAGGAAGAAGCAATAGGACAAGAGGAAATGGCCTCAAGTCGTGCCAGGGAAGGTTTAGATTTGATATAAAGGAAATATTTCTTCACCAAAAGAGTTGTCAAGCACTGGAACATGCTGCCCAGGGAAGTGTCTGAGTCACTACCCCTTTTAAAAGTTATTTAAAAGATGTAGCACTCTGGGACATGGATTCATGGTGGACCTGGCAATGCTAGGTTGGAGTTGATGACCCTAAGGGTCTTTTCCAAACTAAATGATTCTATGCTTCTAAAGGAAAATCTTTCAAGTTTCATAGTAACCCAGGACTGAAGTTTGGAAGCACAAAATAATAGGAACGCATAGAAAAAACTTTGACAAACCTAGAAAGGTTTGTAATAGTTTCACAATAGTTAGAATCTGGGCAGAATCTATAGCATGGCACAGGATATCAGAGACCACAGTTTAACTGCTATATATTTCAGCAGCACTGTCTGCAGTGCACTTCCACTGTAAATTATGTTAGGCTAGAAGTGCCATCTCTTAGTCTGCTTGCCAAATATAACGGGCAAAACTCAGGTTATGTTTTGAATGTATTTTTCTTTCATCCAGCTAACATCTAAATTCACCTTGTCTTCAATGAGAAGGACAAATAAGCAGCTCAGTTTAGAACTCCTGCCAATGTTTTTTTTCAGATCAGCAGTGCCATGCACCCAGCATCTCTTTTCCAGAGATACCTCTTGGCTGCTAAACAAATTCTGGAAATCTGAATCCATTCATGAACTCAGATTTCTAATGTGGCAAGGCACCATGCCTCAAAGTGCCCCCCCAGCAGCTCTAGAAAGACATGCACACCGTCCTTAAACTGGCACACATCACTGCAGCTTGGGTTACACATGGCAAAGCTCCTCTCTGCACTATCCAGTAACAGGGGAGGCTGCCAGTGCCATGAGGGGTATCAAGACACTAAATTAAGGGCACTAGGAAGAGAATGGATGAATTGAAGGAAATTAGCTAAACCAACAATGGGGTCAGAGGCCTGATGTCATCTAAACCAGTCACTGAGTATCTGTAAGCATCCCCTTGCAACTTTTCACCCAAACTGACCAAAAAAAAAATATCCTTCAACATTTTGAAATATGAAATATTGCTGCTGGATGACTGCTTCTTTAGAAAGCACTTTATAAATAACTTATTGGACAAAAAGTGCTTTGGAAAGTCCATGTATCTCCTGATTCCTTTAAAAAAAAAATTGTTGGAAAACACCTGTCTGAACATTATTTTTTGCCTACATGCTTTTTGTTATTTTTCTGTTTACAGATGATAAAACAGTGGCTAATAAAACTGTATTAAGGATGAATAATTGAAGCTCATAAATAATAGCTCCCTAAAGTTTACTGGTCCTATTCTTTTGACCCAAGAAAAAAGCAGACTGGATTTGTCAGATGTTCATGGAAAAATTCAGAGGTGTTTTAAGCTTCTAAAGCCATAACTAAAACTCCTCCAGTTTAAAAAGGGCAAAATTATTCTCAAACAGAAGTAAATTGAGGGGGCAAAATCCTGCATAATATTCTATCTGAATAGTACATTCATCTTCCAACAAGGTAGGGCTCCTACATACATACATGTGCCATAGGATAGAGAGAATCCCAGTCACAGCCACTTCCAGAGCATGCATGGTAATCCTGCTAGAGACTCAGCTCAGTCCTGATAAACACTGACTTCCACCTGGGTCTTGAAACATATAGATATATACATAAAACCCTCGCTGAAATGAGTGCACTGAAGGCTTACATAATGAAAAAGATCTTTTCATACAGAAAATGTGAAGTATTTTTCCATTATCATTTGATAGCTGCCTATGAATAGAATTCTGCTTGCTAAATCTTGAATAGGTGGTGCACGATGGGTAGATTTCTGAAAATGCTCTAACCTTCTTCAAAGCTGCTAAACACTAAAAAAATGGGCAATATATATCCTTCCTGAGATAATTTTCTCAATATCTCCTAAAATTTTAGTAGGAGTATACCTTCCAACAAGGTAGGGCTCCTACATACGTACATGTGCCATAGGATAGAGAGAATCCCAGTCACAGCCACTTCCAGAGCATGCATGGTAATCCTGCTAGAGACTCAGCTCAGTCCTGATAAACACTGACTTCCACCTGGGTCTTGAAACATATAGATATATACATAAAACCCTCGCTGAAATGAGTGCACTGAAGGCTTACATAATGAAAAAGATCTTTTCATACAGAAAATGTGAAGTATTTTTCCATTATCATTTGATAGCTGCCTATGAATAGAATTCTGCTTGCTAAATCTTGAATAGGTGGTGCACGATGTGTAGATTTCTGAAAATGCTCTAACCTTCTTCAAAGCTGCTAAACACTAAAAAAATGGGCAATATATATCCTTCCTGAGATAATTTTCTCAATATCTCCTAAAATTTTAGTAGGAGTATAAAATGTAAACACTTATTTAGCAGCTGCTTGGGGGAAAGGCAGTTGTGTTGCAGAAGGGCTAAAAGGGCTGCACAGTCCTTTTCATGTCTCCACACATTGTTATGGACTTACTGAAATCTCACAAATTGGGAGAGAAATCTATCAAGTGTTACCCTTCAATGTAGCACAGGCAGTACTCATGACACTGGCAGATTTCAGCCACATCATCCTGTGGTGCAGTGTTCAATAACCCATGGTCAAAATTGCAACTCACCTTCTGCATCTTCTGGCCTTGTAAGATCGATGACACCAGGGCCAATTTTTCCATCTTCATTGGGTTTCCCTGTTAACTGTGGGCCTAAATTTTCAAACCTTGTTCTTTCCTGGAAAAGAACAGAAGGAATCTTAATGTTCCATATAGGATAGTTCTCATTATATGCCAGTGCATATGGGTATGCATCGATACATGCCTTATTTTTTAAATCTGAACAAATAATGAATGCATCTAATTAGAATTTTAGCTCAGGGACAATTTTTTTCTTCTTTTTTTTTTTTTTTTACAGATTCTGAATGTTTGCATTTATGAAAATCAGTTTTAAATGTGAAACATATACAGAAACTTTGAGATTATTTTGATCTGCAGTGCCATAATGCATAAACGATTGTACATGCAAATACAAAACACTCTTGGCAGCACACAGTGCTGATCGATGCTGCTCACTTTGCCTTTCCACTTATTTTCCAACTTAAACTGAAAAAGACAATCGGCATTTGGGAAACATGAAAATTCAGAAGCTGAAAGAAGAGTTTGTATTAAAATGCACTGGTATTTTAATGAGAAAAAAGCACTTTTTTCCCACTCTGAGATTTAAGTTTGCATTCATACCTCTGTGAAAACACAAGTCTGAATTTTATGCAGAGATTTTTCAAAGACAAATATTTGAAAGAAGGAATAATAGAGGACAGAACCAATATTATTTTGTCTAGAAATTTAAGCTGCACCTCAGTGAACAGGGAACTTAAGAAGACAATAACGGAAAAAAAAAGAGAAAAAAAAAGGAAAAAGAATGCCCACCTCCCAGAAAAACAGAAAGCTTTTGAGAGCAGGAGACCTCCATAGGAAACCTGGAACCAGAAAGTGGAAACTGAAAGGTATTTTATACGTGAACCCAGTTCCTCACTCACTCCTGGACAAGGGCAGTCTAAAGGCAGTGTAATTGTGTCTCTCAATAGTGGTCTCTGTAGTGCTGTGTATCAGTGGCAGAGTGTTCAATGGTTATCATTAATTTAGCGCTCTCATTTGAAGGAACATAGCATGTTTTCCCTCTTGCCTTGTTGTTACCTCTTCAGATTAAACTTGGCATTATGTTGTACTTGTGAATGAATGAGACCTTGTTGTTCATTACTATGAAACAATATTAAATGTCATGTCAGCTTGAATTTAGAGACGTGAAATACCAGCTTTCAGCTCCACGAACAGTTTCTCCATGTTATACTTAATGCATTATGCAGAAGTAGAGTGCTGACTGCTGTTCAGTCTATTGTTCAATGACCTAGTTCTGTGCTGTGCATACTAGACATGAGGAGAAAACATTGGGAGAGTCTCTCCCAAAAGATGGTAGAAACTTGGAAATGTTCTTCAGGACAAAATACAGCCTTGACTCCTCATTTGCTCCACCTCCTACTACTCCAGATTTCAAATATAATTATTTTTCTATTGTCATTGTGTTTCAGCATGAAACCCCATCAAGAAAAGGGAGGAATGTCTTGATTCCTCATTCTTTTGGTTCCTTCAGCCACGGATTTTTAAAATTATTCTCTATTTAATTTGCAGAGGAAAAGAAAGCTCAGTGTGACACTGGATTTGCCACAACATGCAGCTGAGGCATTTCAGGTACTAAATGCATTTTTTAAAGTTCCTCAGAATCTCCCAGTTGTCAGAAAAAATAACTCTGCATTTTATCTTTGGTTAATTATTTCACTTGTTTTCTTCTGTAAAATCCATGGTTGATGAAGGAGCTTACATACACAAAGAAACACAAGAGAAAATAAATAATTATAAATAAAATTTGACTGCAGAAAGGCACTATAATATTAGAGGCCCAATATTTTGCTGAAAAATGTTGTGCAACGTAACAATACACCTGAATCATCAGGATGGGATCTGTCTTACTGGTAGAGAGAATGAAAAATAAGTTTATCAACAATACTGTGTTCCATTGCAAAGGGCTGATTTGCAGTTGAGATAAAAACAAAGATCAGTGCTAAGAAAACAGCTTTTGGCACATTTATTTTCTCTTTCAAAATATTTGCACTAAAAGCTTTTTTTAAAGGATTTTAATACAGCACCTGCAGTATTCTTGGAAGAGCAGCCTTTAAGTGTGTTTCAGAAAAAGGAGAAATACCTTTCTTCTATAAAAATCAACAGATCCAGCTACATATCAATATGCACATTTGGAATATCTTTCTAGTCATTCATTCTCTTTGATTTTACCAGAAAATATTCTCTTACAAAAAAAAAAAAAAAAAAAAAAAAAAAAGGAAAAGGAAAGCTAAAATAAAAAAAAAAAAGAAAAAAGAAAAAGTTTCTGTAAGAACATCAATATTTTGACATGGAAAGAGAAAAGGGAAAATTGTATGATAAGGTTCAGAATCACTAAAATGAAAGCACTTATGCCATAAAAATACCTGCTCTTGTCAAACAAAGGAGCTGTATTTATAGTTATTTTATAACCACCTCCTAATTCATGAGATGCTTTAACAAAGATACATATATTTAGGTCTTTGAATTGCCTTTTAAATTCATTCCTTTTCTTGCTTTTTTAACTGAAAATAATCATCATAGTGATATTTAAAAAATGGTCAGTATTTGCATCAGGTTTCCACAAATTCAGAGGACTTTCAAAAATAAGGAAAATTTTCCTCAATACTAAAAATGCTTTTATCTAGTAGATGCCTTTACAATTCCATGGAACACAACAAATTCATATGACATTTATTTTAAAAGAAGAAACTTTTCCCACTAAGCTCAAATCCTTTTCAGTGGGATTTGTCTCTGCCCCCATCTTGAACTCATCCTAGAGAAAATAGACTAAAAATCCTTTAAAAGTACACATTTCCCCTAATATCACTGAGAGGAAGATTGATTCTCTACTTCATATTCCTAGATTTAAAAAAAACCCGGCATCCCTTCATTAAAAATAAATGGTTATACATAACTGCATGAAAAATGTTACCTACACATGCATTACATCTGCACACATGTACATCAGCTACTGCATCTATTGCTGCCTGCCTCACCTCCACTAGCAGAAAATTTGGGTGAGTTTGTTATAAAGTGCACTGCTATGGACAGTGCAGGTGTTTTCTCCCCTGTGGAAAGCACTTTTGACCCCTATTTTGGACAGATTTTTTTTCTTATTTTTGTGCTGGCTTTGGAGCTTATACTGTATAGTTGCTTTCAGTTTTTCCATTTAAATCTTAGCAAAAAATTTTTAGGATATGACACTGACAACCCTTGCTCATGACAAGATCAACACAGTCAGTTGGAGTTTGCATGAGGAAACTGAAAGCACTTCCTAGCACAAATCAGATCCTTTGTGCTTCTTTATACTTTGAACACGTAGTAAAAATAATCCTTTCTTCCAAATGAGAAAAAGAAGAGGAAAAAAGAACCTTCTTAGCAGCCAAACCTTAATTTTCCATTCTGTGATATGATTAGGCACTTATTTATGCGTTGTCAGTCACAAACATGCAGAAAACGTAAAAGTTATTGAAAAAATTAAAGTCTGCTCAACTGTCTTGCAGGACTGTTGGTTCTCTAAGTGCTTTGAAATTATGATGTATGAGGTAGATGTTGCATATTAAATAAAGATATTTAAATTATAAAGCCCCCGTTAGTGAGAGCTGATGAATGTTAAATGTTATGAGCCACAAGGCTGTGGCATCCATCATATTCACATATTATCACAGTCAGTGATGGAGCAGCCCCAGTGATGACAGATAGACTGCTAGATAGTTATCCCTTATTTCCAGTGTCGCCAAGCAAGCCTTGCAACCCCTTTGGCATTATTTTTAGCTTTGCATTAAATTAGCAACTTTTCCGTCACGTTCTGCCAGAAAGTATCAATTCTTTCTTCACGTGTGGAAGGTAAAAAGAATGATTCAGTGAAGCAGGGAGTAAAGCAAAAGGAAGCCTTAGCCCCTGCCTCGGAAAAGGCTGCAAACTTCAAATGACTAGAAACAAATATAAAATTGTGATCTTGTGAAAGAACAGCAATGAAACAGTAAGCACACAATAATGGCTTTTCTCTGCACTTAGATAAAAGCTGAATTTTTGATGTGCACAGTATATTTTCATAAAATTTTATATACTATGTTTTATACACTTATTGGCTATTCCATAATAATGTGTGTGCTAACAGTAAAATTGCTCTTAAATTTATGTGTGTTATTTATACGTACCCACGTAACAATGCTTTTTGTTGTAAAAAATATTCTGTTTATTAATGTAACTTTACAACCACTGCATCCAGGATCCGTGGTAAATTAATGACATTTTTATTATTTTATAGTGTCATTAAATTTTTACTGATCACTCCATCAAACAGAAGCAATAAAGGCCATAATGCAAACTGGGACACTTAGATCAGGGGAGCAGGAAGGCATTCCATATAGTCTGAAGTAAACTGCTTGCCATAAATGATATTTATACCATCTTTAAGGATGTGAGAATACTTGGACAAGTTTGGCAAAACTGTTTCTGTAGTACTGTGGATTGTGTACTTAAATAACAGTTTACTTGCCAGCGAGACAATTTTTTTTTCAAACCATATGCGAGAAAATGACTGATTGCATCCATCTCTTGAAAAATAATATATGAAACGTAATAATACACTGGGCACCCCTCCCTTCTGGATTACCAAAACTGATCTGACTATACCCATGCCTCAAATTATTTCAACATGCTTGCTTTTTCCACATCTGAAATGTATGCTTAGCCTGAAATGGAAAATGGCATGCATACTGATGGTTGTGTAAAAGATTTAAAATATATATCTTTTTTTGCAAACAAATACTTTTATTGAAGCAGACGTGTTTGGACAATGATGTAATACCTTTATTTCAATAGTCTAGCATGGAAGCAGTTACCCAACATCAATTTAAAGAGGCAGTTTCTAGAAATCGAATTAATATGGGTCATTCACAGAAGCCACAGAACACATGACTGAAGGGATATTATTTCTTCTGAGGGCAGTGCTTTAGTGAGAATAACTAAAATAATTATCACATGTTGTCTTTATGTATGAAATGTATTTCAATTGAATTATTCTATACTAAATGTTCTAGTAGCTTATTTGCTAACTATGATCTATTCCCTTCATGCACCATGGACAGTAAACAACCAGCAAACAACTTAATGTATTCAAAACATAAAAAGGACATTTTCAGTAGAACACAGAGAAAATTATTCCCAGTTTGAGTGAGGAGGAATTACAACTCCTTTTTTTCTCCTCCCTGGAAACTCAAGATACAAATGCCCCAAGCTTTTCACCTTCTTCTTACTACTTTTTAACAGCTGGGACTGAAAAGTTAAATTACCCTCCACTTAGAATCTTTTGCAATGTCTTGGCACAGCAGGGATAATTACAAATTGACTTTCAGCCTTATCTCTGGATATTTTAGTTATTATGGGTGGGAAGTTTAAACATTAACCTTATTACAACAATGTCAATCATCCCACTGGTGTGCAGGCATGCAACTTCTGGAATTCTTTGGATGGCAGAGGAGATAAACACAATAGTGGCACTATTGTTACAATTTAAAGCATGGCCCTTGGTTTTGCAGAACTGTGGTGAATGCCTAGGACTCCTTTTCAATATCATAGCACTGGGAGCTGCTCCAAAAACCAGAAATTAAATTAGTGAAGCAGGCAAACTTATTGTAGGAATGCTGTTATTATAAGATATTACAAGATACAAGGTGTACCTTTTCCAAGGATTTGCAGGTTTTAGGACTGAAGGATATGCTGACACCTATGATGTTGACACAACCTGCCCTTTCTTTATTTTTTCTGTAAGTGAAACTCCTGAATTCAATGATCTCAGGGACCAAGAGGGGCACAGTGAGTGATTTTTCACCCTGAGATACTGCTGCTTCCAGGTTTTGGAGGTCCCTATGCTGTTCATAAACTGTTCCAGCAATATCTTTGCATGCTGAACATACAGCATGGACCAGCATCCCTGCGACAGACTACAGAATTCTATCACATTGCAGTGCCTCAAAGCAAACAGCTTGCTTGAAAAGATGTGGGGAGAGAGAAGCCACTAGGTCTCCTTTTAAATATATTCTTCCATCTTAAAGCATAACTGAAAAGTAAGAGGTTAAAAGCAGATAACAGGGAATTTACAGTAAAATTTCTTTGCCTTCCTGGCAAGCCTCAGCTGGCTTCCATGTGACAATGTGACATGGGCAGGACCATCACAAGCAGAAAATACTCCAAAGTTGCTCAGAAACAGAATTTCACAGTGATTGTCACATTGGGAGACTTCTTTTAAGAACCAAGTTCTCGAGTCAAAATTGAGAATTGCAATTTCATCAAAATATAAAATGTCTAGAAAAAAAATCTAGTCTAGAAACCAATGGGCTAAAGAAAAAAAAAAAATCCCCATATAAGTAAATGCCAGTGCATATAGCCAACATGTAAACACTGTCTTCAGCTAATTATTTTGGAAGCCTGATTTTAAGGATAAGAATTCCAAGAGCTTCTTCTCAGCTAGTAGCCATCTTGATCTTGAACACAAATAAGAAGGATTTAAATGAATTCTCTGATTATCAGGAACATTGAGCAGATACTAAGATGTTTATAGACTTCAGTGCATGGAAACCTGCTGTTAGTAGGAAGTCTGTCAATTCAAAACTATTTTTAAAAGGGAAAAAGAAAAGAACTGATAGCAAATATTTCCACCTAAGGAGAATATTATGCCCTCCTGCACATGAAATATTGCCATCTCCATAACTATTGCCATGCTTTGCAGGCACTCCTAAGCTATGGATCTGCCCTGGTTAGATTACTTTCAACAGGATTACTGCATTTACTGAGCCCCCTTAACCAAATGCTTTATGTCTTTGTTCATATGGTTTTAATATGGTTTTAACCAATTGCAAGGTTATTTATAAGTTTGCAAGTCCCCAGTAGTTAGAGTTATGAAGCGTTCAGACTTAAGCATATCCAGTTGTGTGGTAACCCAACTACTGCTTTCATGCGGTTTCCAACTTTTTATTCATGTACAAAGGCATGATGCATGGCAGCATCTGAGACCATTGTGATTAACTCTTTGTTTCAGCAGCAAACTCACGCTGCAGCCTACAGTAAAATTACACAAAAGGTAAAGATTAAAAGGTAAAGAGTAAAAGGAAAAAAAAAATCACACAAACTCTGAAATTCCACCACAGACTGAGGAGAAATTAGTCCTTGAAAAACAAAGGGACAATCAATTAAATTAGCAGCTGGTAAATGAAAAGCAAACAAAAGGAGTCACTGCTTTACACTCTGCATAATTCTCTATGAATGCTGGAGATTTCGCCAGGGGTCAGAAAAAGTCCAAAGCTTGGTCTGCCACTTGTTTCTAAAAAAGCTGAATAATTTTATGACTGTTAATAACATTTGTAGTAACACATGCTAAGGTAATCAAATCTCATGTCCCAGACTGTTCAAGCTGTTCAACTGTTGAGTCAAAGAGAAATTCCCTTGTCCTCTCTGCTGCTCCCTTCCCTCCTGACCAACTCCACAGATGATTAACTGGGAGTCTTCTAGGGAGAGGAGTTAATTTTCTTTTGTAACATCGCTAAATTTAAGGAAGAACTGGTAAATGGTATAGATCAAATCTATAATCTACCTTGTAATTAGAAGGAATCTGAATGCAACCATTAAAAAAAAACCCCAGCATTTTCTTCTAATTAAACACATACATGTGCATTTTTGAGAGACAGACAAAAATAAACACAAATTACAATTGACATCCACTTCTACTAGGAAATAGCAGGACTGTGGTTTGTTTTTTTTCTGTGCTGTAAAGTGACTAATGGAAGCAATTCAATAGCTACTCATGGACCTTTGGAATGTTCATTTAAATTTCTAACATGACTTTCAAGAATAAAAGTGCAAGGATATGGCAAAACAAAGGGTTTTTTCCTAGGTTAAATATTACAAAGGAATAAATGTATATCTATACTTAAGTTTAATTTAGCAGGTGGTTGGACCTTGTCAGTTATGGCATAATTTTCAACAAGTACTTTAAAATGGAGCCATTTAAATACCAAAAAAGTGAACAAAAATACTTTTACCAAATTTAGACAATTTCATAATTCTGTACATATATCTGCATGTTTCCCCAGATTTTTATGCTTGTGACTAAATTTCATTGAAGGTGTTCTCACGCATTAGAATCAGAACAGAATTTGGTTACTAGCTCAAAACTCTGAATCTCCTTCTCTCTTAATCACCTAGTAATATATTCCAGGCTGAAAGCTCAGTTTTAGCAGGAAGCCACAGCAGTGAAACAACCAGGAAAACTATTCTAGGTTCAGCACAACAATTTTTTTAAATGGAAAAAAAAAAAGGGAGAAAAGAAGTCACCAATTTCAATTTCATTGCGGTGTTCTGCAAACCTCAACAGCACTAAGCTGTTGCTTTCAGCTGCTATCCACAGAGGGAGTTGGGACAATAAAGGTCTTTTAAAAAATCCAGAAAACACACAACCAGACAGACATGCACTCATGTCACTGGTCAAACATCTTCAGAAGCAATCTGATGTTCTTTGTGAATAATATGCAAATTTAAGCACGTATAAATGGACATTTATAAATTTAAAATTAAACCTATAAATGCCAAGAGAAAGACAGATGATGTTCTCATAAATACTTCCAGTCCATCATTTCAACTGTTCCTTATGACAGGCACATGTCAAGAGTTTTGTACACCATCAGATAATGCTGAGAAAACTTTGGTAAACATCAACTACATGATGGAATAATCAATTATCAAATCTCAATCAATGCAACTTTTCCTACTCAACACATGGCTAGTAGTTATAAAGGTATAAAAGCAAATATTTCAAATACTCTATTTGCCAGTATTTTTTCAATTAAGGAACAAACCTTAGCTGCATTTTATTACAGCAACCTTTGAACATACTGCATATTGTAAGTGCAGGTTTGAGTATCTCCATTGGGGTAAATCCTCCAGGGCTTTGGCAATACAGATACCTAACCCCAGACATCACAAATGAGTCGCTGGGGGTACTCACCCCTTTTGTTTACCTCTAAAAACAACACAAGCCTCCAGACATGCCTGTTCCATCCCGTGCTCAGGAAGACACCTGAAGCAGTTTAAATTGGAGATGCAAAAGACACTTGGGCTTAAATGTTCATATTCATATTTAGAATTAGAAATGCAATCAAGGCAGTCAGCAAAATCCCACCAAATGCTACTGTTTTCAAGTACATGCCTTGCCTTGTGCTGGATGTAAATATATAATTGCATACCATGCATACAAAGATTAAGTAGGCTTTTGCTGTATTTATCAAGATGATTTTTTTGATAGCATTTTAAGTACACTTTTTCCAGGCTGCATTTTATTATTGCTGCTTATATATTGCTCTGTTTATACTCAGGCCTCTTTTGTTATCTTCAGAGAGAAAAGGATCATATCACAAAGGTGTAAGGATGGGTGACAATGGAACAATGATAATAACATCATTATGCAGTGTTTTGTCTCTTGTACCTCCATCACTGCCATGTTTTTTGTGTGATTATTTCAGCCTCAGGAAAAAGTGCTGCTTACTGTTTATGTCAAGAAGGCAAGATTACTGTTTGCATGATTACAATATCAAGTATGATGCACGTAATTCCTGTGATAATATAAATGTACCCCTCAACTAGTTCCTGTCTTTAATCCTCATGCAACTGGGAAAAGAAGGAAAAAAAACAACAAAAAAAAGAAAACAAAACAGTGAGTTGCAAATTCTTGCAGCCTCGTCTAGGCCTTAATCTTGTAAGGTGCAAATACTTTCACTCCAGTCCAACAGAGGACTCAAGGACATGGACAATCAGTACTTAACTCCAAGGGAGCACATGAAGAATGGACATAAATGGACAACTTGGCTGAATCAGGGCCAAAGTGCAGAGTTCTTATGTGTACACAGAATCTGAAAGTAAGAATTAAACAGGTTTTTTCCAGGCTCAAAAAGGTGCTTTATCCTTGTTACTGATCATTCTTTTTTCCCTTTGAGACAGGTAGGTTAAAGACCTTCTGGCACAAAGAATTATTCTTGTTTAAGAATTAAACAATAGACAGCCAAGAACTCAGTCCTGTAAGGATCTATGTGAGCTGACAAGACCTTGCATTATCAATGTCCTGGCTGAACTGAAGGAACAACTCTGCATCTGTGAAATTGCTATATTTACTTACTGATCTCCCTAACACAATCAGAACCAAGTTATTCAGAATTTATGTTTTAAAACTTACACTCGAGGCAAAAGCAGCCCAAACTGGATTTATGAAGGCTATGAATTCACAGTCAGAGAAAGGTTTGCATTGGAAGGGATCATAAAGATTATCTAGTTCTAACACTCCTGCCATGGGCAGGGTAGCCTTTCATTAGACCAGGTTGCTCATTCACCAAACCAAAAAAACCACCCCCCCCCCAAAAAAAAGGCAACTGATAAAGTAGGATAAAGTCTCTCTTTGGGATATCTGACATGCAAATGCAGGCAAATATGTACTTCCTAGAAACTGGGAGAGATTTAAATGCCTTGGAAAGAGTAGCTCTTCCATAAAGGAATTATGAATCAAAATAATGACAGGGGACTTTAAAAGGATAACTGAAAGCCATGCATTTTTTTCCATGAAGAATTCAGGAACTCTTGCACCTGAAACCATCCTAAATGCAAAATTACTATCCATATATGGATGGGAAAAAATCATGTGTTTTTACTGCTGCAATATACAAAAGAGAAAACTGCTAATCTATAGCTAATGCCACTGGCACAAATCCTTTCTCTAGCTTTTCATTAAAAGTAGAATGATTTTATAAACCTTCTTTTGTTTTTATTGTGAAAAAATTGTCTCAAGTTTCCCAGATAAGATATTTATTAAGTACTCTTCTGCTCCAGGCAACAATACAATTTAGATAATGCTTTTATACCTTAACAACCAACCTTGAATGGGTGTTTCAACAGTAGTGGTTTCACCCACAAATTAGCCTCTTATGTCCCACTTAAGACCTATTTTTGACCTCATCTTCAGTATAAGCATAATCTGGGTCCTCCTGCATCTCTCTGCATTAAAAATGTACTTTTTCCTCTCTTTTCCCCTATCGTTATTCTCCCACTCTAGTTGACATATATGGAAAAGTTCATGCAATTCACTGAAGGAACATTCCAGCACCTCATTCCAGTGGAAGATTCTTTGCTGTTCTGTGGATAAATACAATCTGTAAGAGGGAATTTCCTGTCTCATACTTTCCTTATTCCTTTGTATACTTGTATACTTTATAACTGTGATCATGTTTTATAGCTCTGCCTCACAGGAAAGAGAGCAATATTGTTCTGGGGAAGCAATCAGTATTTTGGAGCTTTTTACTATGATATATGTAGACAATTGCAATGCTTACCACTGCTCATTAGTAATACCCAAATAATTCTAAAATGGAGGTTGTTAACTGAATCTTCAGGCACAGAGAGGGGAAATTATTATCTTCTGGTTACCCAGAAAGTCAATGATTAAGCTCAGAGCTGAACCCAGGACTTCTGCACATTAGGCCAGTCCACTGGCTGTTATGCCACACTGCCCCTGCCATAAATCTGCTTGATGGATTTTTCAGTCATGGAACATTAAAGGCTCTGCTCTTTTCTAATGAATATGTTTAAAGAAAACAGTACAAACAAAAGCAAATGTAACACTTAAATTATCTGAGACATCCTGCTTTAATGACACGTTTGGATAAAGGATTTCCTACTGGAGACCTATGGACTGTTATACCTACTGAAAAATGTTTTAGCCAGTACCACTAGCTGGCATACTGGTATCTATTTATGCCTGAAAAGAGAGCATAATCAGTTTTAGGTGGTTAAGAACAATCTGAGCCAGCTTTTATATTACGAACAAAACCTTGGCAGTGCAGCAGCAGTGGCAAGTAGCAGAAAACTGCCTGCAGTGTTATTTGCCAGATTACTTGAACTATTTACACTGGGATTTCAAGTACAAAGTATTAAAAACTCAAGATTTGGAGAAGTCTTGGACTATAAATTTTTGTTCCTAGCTACAACAAGATGCACAGAGGAGCATTATGATACAGCATGACTGACTAAATGAAGCATTTTTAAACCACCTGAAGCATTTAGTAGTTCAGTTTGAACTGTTCGGATTTCTTTTTTAATTGAAGATTTGGAAAGCCAATTGATTTAGATTAAATGATCAACCTCTCACATTTACTTAAGATTCATGTTGACATTGTACTAAATACAGCCATATAGTTTGTATTCCAGATAAATTGATCTGACTACAAGCCTCACTCTTTAGTATGATTCTTACTCCAAGATAAATCAATATTTAATATCTCCTGCAACAGCCTCTGCAGATAATTTTAAACCTTTTCTCCATCCCATTAAGTTACCTTTAAAAATTCTTTATACAAGGCTTCACAGATGACTTCTGAAAAACTAGTTTATGAAAAGCAGTCTGAAATTCATTAATTCAGATGGAGAGGGTTTTTTAATCTTGCTGCATTGTGCTGATCTCTAAATCCATCTCTGTTTAGCTAATTCTCCTGCTCAGCTAATTTCAAGAATAAATAAATACTTCCTGAAAATCTGTAACACAGGTTTTTAAACGTAAACAAAAATATATTTGTACTGCCAACTTTGCAGCACAAGTTACCTCTGGGGTATGAGCTTCTGCAAAAACAGACTAACCAAGGCTCTCCCTGACTCCCTGAGAGGATGGGCACTCTTCATCACCAGGTACCAACCTCCACCCAGCTCCATCCCCACTGTCACATCAGCTGAGGGGAACAGTGAAAGCAGCGGCATGCCAGGATCAGACAGCAACCACATCCCAGCCTCCATTTTGAATATTAAAAACTACGTCTGCTCCCTCTCCCCTCCCCAGTCTCCAATCTGGTGCAGCAGCTGAGAAGGAAAAACATCTCTTCCTCCTCCCTCAAACCTCTCCTATGGCTAAGGGCCCCGCTGGGATAGGAGGCTTTGATATCAGAAGAATGCAAACAGCAAGGCTCAGGTTTGCAGCTTCTTAGGGTTTAGAAACAGAGACTTAAGAGGAATTTCAAATGATTATATATTGGGAGAACTGAAAGGGATGATGCCCAAAAAGAAGGAAAGAGCTATACACTCTGAAGCTATCTGGTTGTACATCCACCATTTAAACTATAGGATCTTCACATTCCTGTCTTTGCTCTCCCTCATTCTCATTCCTTATCCTGCAGTACACTCAAAGTGCATTTTCAGGGACATGTTATGCAGGAGTTCTGTCCCATACCTCACCTTTTGACCTGATGGTCCCCACAAACAGTCTACAGAACTTTAAAACATCTGATTCAGCTATTTGTGGGGTCATGCTGAAAAAGCAAACAGTGAAATGTTTCAGTTTAATAAAAGGGGAAGCTTTTGTTTTCAAAGCCTTTGCAGCTTCTACAGCAGAATTGCTCAAATAGTTCTGTCCTTGAGCAGGCAGGGAGCAGCAGCTAAAGCTGCTGAGAGCCCCTTTGCACTGCAGAGGCAACGTGCTAGACTGAGATAGCTCTTGCCTTTCAAATCTATTAAAGATCTTCATCTCAGGAGCTGTAACTGCTTTGGTTTCTATCAAAGCACAGCCTAAAATGGTCTGATCCTAAATGAGTTCTGTCATCAGTTACAAAATAGAATTATTAAAGAAAAAAAATGTGACTGATAACTCACAATGAAGTCTTCAATTCTATCTCCATTCCTTTGCTACTCCAAGCAGTCAAAAACGTGATAAATTGTGTATTTTGCTTATGGAAAATGGTCAGCATTTAGCTTATTTGTGAAGTCAAATCCAAGGCTGATTTAGCAACTAGAATGCAGCTGTATAGAGAACATGCCCACAAAAGAACAAAAAGAGGTGAAATAACACTATCTCTCCTCAGCATGACATGCTAGTGGAAACTCTAATGTGGAAAATGTGTGCTGTGCTATTAGTTAATTAAGATGTGACACACAACGACAATAAAGATGCTCTTCTCGTGAGACTCTACAAGAGCACCAGCAAAAGCAGGGTGAAGTTAAGCCACAGGGAAGAGCAGCAGCAGGGAGAAAAGGAAAGAGGACACAAAGTAGTAGATCATTGCAATCACTACAAGAAAATTCCCCCCTCTGCCTTGTGATAAGAGACTTCCACTACCTAAACCATAGGCTGCGCCACATTAGGAGCATCCTAATACTGCAGCACTGGGGTGTCACAGCAGTTGAAGGATGATTAAGTAATGCAGTCCCTGATTCAGAGGCACATGTGCTGAGATGCATCCTTACCTTAGCAAAAGCTTTACATCAGGAGAACTTAAGTGGGGGTGAAAAACAGGAAATTGGGTGCTTGTTTGCCATTTTAACTGGACTCTTTATGTTCTTATAGCACATATGGTAACTACAGTAAAATGGCAGAGGTGGGGAGAAAGCGAAATCACTTGGTAAACCAAGCAAGGAGTACACTTCATCACCTTCCCTTGCAGGACAACTCACACATGCACTACAAATTTCCTGTACTGGAGTTCATTCCTTTTGCCTGTCCCTGTTAGTGAGTACATCCTGATAAACTATGGGTGGCTTTTGGACTGAATGGAATGGATATCCTGCTCAGCAGAGCGTGCTGGTTATTGCAAACACTGATAGGCATTCCAGTCTACATAGGGTCAATTTGTAACTGTGAACATTCCAGTTCAGACTGCTCCTTGCAGTGAAAGAGGAAAAATAAACCCTGCATGAAAGAGGGTGGGAGCAGACCCACAGGAAAAGGTCTTCCTTGCATTTCTAAGTTTTGGGTTCCTTCTGAATGGAAGCCCTAAGAGTTGGCAACCCTTCTTCAATGAGACATTGTGATGACACAGTGTGATCTGTAGTATGACACTGGAAAATAAAACACAGGAGTTATGCAAAGGTCATGCAGGTAATCCCTTTTTAAAGGGGAATCCCTTGGGAGGGAGAGTGCAGCCATACAACCTAATCTTATTCATAGTATTCAAAGAGCTTGAGGAACAGAATTCTGGCAGGGAGCTGGCAGCTGAATACATTTTGGCAAACTGCTGAACCTCTGACAGACCAAGAAGTTTTACAGTACATGATGTGTCAGTGACTCACTTTGTATACAGCTCTAATGCACATCCTCCCAATGATGGCTTCTAAACAGAATGTAAAACAAATGCACCAGCATTCAAAATACAGCCAAGAGTGTTTCTGTGTTTTGGAAATGGGAAAAGTGGGATGCACAAAGCAAGAATCTCTATGTATGTAAAAAGACAATTCATCTAAATAAGAGGCATATAATGAAATAGTTACTTCACAATTGAACTCCAGGATGCAAAGAAAATGGCAGGGAGATAGGAATGCTCACACTGCCTGCTGTCTCAAGAAGCCTTGGCAAGGTAACAGTGAAATCATGCACCCAGCTACTGATCAACACAGGTCTGACATTAAACCACAAGTGTCCACTTCTCTTACTGGCTGTTTAATAAATGGCTTTGGAACGGGTGGAGGTAGAGAGGAGATCTTTCCAAAACCATGTCTCAGTGTTCTCCCTCAGTTAATGAATGTCAGCAAGTGGAATAGAACAGAAATTTGATATGTTTTTCTAGACTTTCTTATAGAAGCATTTGCAACATGTTAGAGGCCACAGGCATAAAAGTGGAATAGTGGGAAATTAATGTTGTCTGTAGATTTTCAGGATGTAAGCTGCGCAATTTCAGCTTGTGGGTTAGGCATACTTTAGGTTTTAAGTAGTGTTATAACAGCTTACTATGACTTGAACAAGATTTTAATATGAGCAATCTGATGTTGAGTATCATTTATTACCCTGTTACACATTTTCAATTGAGATAGACTTATTTGTGTAGTTAGTACTATGTGACTAGAGATGAACAAGCTATGTGCAGTGAACACTTAATGCAGAAATTAGAGTGTTTCTTATCTTTTCAAACTACCCCTGGAGTTTCAGCAATTTCTATACATGTATGAGTGTCACTGTTTTAGCAATCCAACTTTTTAATGCTCTGCATGAGCTATGCACTTAAATGCTCAATGGCTTCCTACTTCTGATTTATGTTGTAGTTGGACACCTATGATAAATTACATTGCTTTCAGTGTCTAACTCAATGATAATGCAACTTTGCCCTAAATTACCTGGGAGAAAAAAAATAAAAGGCAACTGGGAATCCTCTCAGCTCAAAAACTTCCTAGGTAACAAAAAGCTTTTACTTCAGTCTATCAGCCCCTGCATCCAAAAGCCTCAACACCACAGAAAAACCAATGAATCTGCCTCTGGCATACCACTGGTAGGAAAAAGATGGCAGTGGTAAGGGATAGTGCAGCAAGGCCTTCAGCAGCCCTAGATTAAGTTGCTGCAGAGTTCAGGGAGCTGCTGTAAAGATCTATAATTAGCACTGACACTTTATCAGGGGCTGGAAGATCTCCCTGATACTGCATTCCTCATTTGGTCAGTGGGGGCTGCATCAAAGCCTCCATTTCTTATTAAGAGGGTTTGAGCAATTTGCGCACAAAGTGCAAATGCCAAATTGTGCACAAATGTCCATGTTCAAATGTAAATACACTCATAGAAATAAAACCCTGTTTGCATGAATATTTGTGAAAAGAAACAAAGGAAGGACTAAGCATGGTCCAACTCCATTAAACAGATTTCAAACAAACACTTGCAAACAATGTTTCACATTATTGGCTAGAGTCTTTTCATGACACAAAAGAAGACAATTTTACCTGTCATCATGCTTATTCTTTTGATTGAAGCAGAACAGTTAAGCCAGCAAAAAGTGTTGCGTAATCCCACAAACAGGCAGCTTAGTAAATATCCTTAAACAACAGGGAGTGTATTTGAATTTATCATACCTATTGATGCAGCCTAATGACACTTGAGAAACAGGAGACATTTTTAATTTTAGAAAGTAATGAAGTATCAGGGAAAGCAATCCAAATTTATCCTTGCTGTACTTTATCTGCTGCAGTAGAGAGTTATATTGGCAATGCATTTGGTGCAGCAAATTTGCTTAGAGGAATACACAGAGCCTGGAAAAAAATGGAAGTAACTTTTGCGGATGTCTCTGCTTGTATCTAAGTGTGAAATAATATGTAAATGTATGCTGTAGTTCTCAGGACAATTGAGGAAGTGATATGATAGGATTGTGCAGCTGCCATTCTGACCCACAATTTAAATCAATGAATATATTCTTGTTCTAGCAAATTTATGCTTGAACAATAATTTTCAACCTATCTTTATTGTTTTGTGGAGAAGCATAATAAAAACACAGAATAAATTTCAGTGTATATCTGTAAATTCTCCTGAGTAGCTTGGGAAATGTATTGTATATAGGATCATTATGCTGTTACAGTCATCAGAAAGACACTATCCTTTATGGCAGAACATCATCTTTTGGAACAAAATATCCTTGTTGGTTTGTGCAAATTTTTCAACACATCCTTGAGACATGTTTCAATCTAATTCTGTTCATTTTGAATTTTCAGTTGCTCCAAAATTTAAGGGAGAAGACTGAAATGGGGCATAGTTTGTATCCTTTTCACCTGAAATACCCCATGCTAGGGAAAAAGCAGTGCATTTGGGCTTTTTTTCTTGAGCTGGAAAGACAATAGAAGAAAGGGAACAAGTCCCCATCATTACTAATATCATCATCATCATTATAATTAACACTGTTATTAATTTGGTCTAAAACCTGAAGTAAGACAACCTCTTCAAGTAGCCCTGACAGCAGAAATAAAAAATCATAGCTGTGTTCAGCAAGAATGCTGTTAACACAGGTAGTGGTAAAACCTCTAGCAGCCAATATTCAAGTGTAAAAATAGCTCTTGATACCAAAAGTTTGTGCAGATTTCTTTCCTAGAAAGAGTATTTTGTTACCAAGTGCTCTTGGCATTGAACTGAAGGCATGAAATATTTTTAAAGTTCACCTAATATAGGATGTTTCTACCCTCCGCAGTGTGTGTGCATGTGTGTACACATATGTATGCCTCTCTATATATGTGTCCATAGTCATTCAAATAATAATGTTTCATATAGGTTGTTAATGTCTAGGTATGTTCTCTTTTATTTTCTTATATCTGTACATAACAATTAGGCTGGTCAAACTTTTTTTTTTTAATTTATGTTCCAGTAAAATTTCCATGATTTATAGTTTGCAAAGATTGCATTTTTTTTCACTCAATTAATTTTGATAATTTAATCAATAGAAAAAATACTTCAGATTTTATTTTAATAAGCCTCTACATGACTTGAGGGGCTAAGAATTTCACTGTACATCTAATGCATTGGAACTGAAATCCACAAACTACCAATTTTATAAAGACAATTTTAGAAAGTAAGGTAATTGAGCAAACGGTTTAAAAACAAAGGTCACACAGAAAATTCTTCTATAGATGTAAACTGGATCTATAAGCTGTCACCAAAGCTAAATTATCTGCAAATTTAGATGACCTACATATGCCAAAGATTTTCCACTGTTTCTTTTTGTCTTTTACCTGTCAGTTCCACAGTTTCAGTGAACATGTATTTTTAATGTGCAAATTTCAAATACATTATTTGTATGTCTTTCTACACACAGCATACAAAGTAAAAATTTAAAAAAAAATAAATTTAGTAGGTGCATGGATAGGCATGAGCGTGACTACACAGGTGTAAATAGCATTTGAGCAAGAGCATGTGATCAATTAAAGGCTGCATCATACATTACCTACAGACAAAGTCAACAATTCATGAGCAGCTTTAATATTTCTATCTCTTGGGCTGGAGGAACAGCTTTGACAGGATTTCATACCCACAGCCTCCTGCACCTGGTTCCCATTACAAACCTGGCCTTGATAATGGGGCTGTGTTCTTCTGCAGGGGCTGATGTTAGGGCTGGTATTTTCCTGCCACAACTCCCAGAAGCTGAGCACAGTGTTATGGCTGTGTTTGACCCCTCTGTGCATGAGCAGCTACAGCTTCCACCACCTTTCTCACTACTCAGATAGAGATCAGATAAAACATTTCTCTAAGCATGGGTACAATGTCTGACCTGTTTTTATTTCCTGGGATATCTACAAAAGCTAGTGATACATTACAGGCTTCAGGGTTATATCTAAAGTCAGATTAGTTGTTTTCCTTCTTAGTTTATAATTGAAACATTTCTGCTTAAAAGATATGACTGGAGACACAGGAATTTTTTCCAAGATGCTCTGCTTTGAATTTAATTTCTAATTAAACTGAAAGTTCTAGTGTTCAAGCATAAATCCCTTGCAATACTTACCTGTGTCTGAGAGATACTAAAACCATTGAGCTATTCAAAAATGCATCTAATTCCTGATCAGAACTCACAAAAGAAAAACAAAAATGACAATGCTCAGTGTGCCCCTAAATACACTTAGAAAACCAATGCAAACACGTGTGACATTCATACAAAAGCAGAAATCACCTACACCTTGAACTTCTTAAAAAAATAGCAGGGAATTCCCTGAAGGGATATGCTGCCTAAGAAGGCCAGTCATACCACACACAATACACCCTGAAAAAATATGTTGCTTGGAATCTTTACTATTTTCCCCCCATTCTTTGTTACAAATACATATGGATGTCAGCCTTTATCTTATCTTGGCATGAAAATTCAAATATTGGAAGCAACAGCATAAATAAACAGAATTTCTCCAGCTAAAAAACTAAATGTTTGAGGTCCAGCATGTTTTCCAGTTCTAATAAAAGGGGGCAGTATTACATCAGCTGAAATTCTGAATTGTCCAAATTATCATAAAAAGAGCTGGAGAGGGATACAAGACTGCTGAATTCCACTGAAAATAGACTGTTACTGTGTACGCAGCCACAAATCTGCTTGTCTGCCTTGGGGTAAAATTTTCAGAGCTAGTTCAGTGGGACTTAGGCTCCTGCATTGCAGCCACTTCAAAAAATTTTTACTTGAGTCACTATTTTCCTTTCAAAATTATTAAGGAAATATTACAATGGGTATAGAATGAAGACACATCTTTATGTAGCTAGGATAAGCCCTAAGCCTAAAAAGAAAATTGCAAAATTATTTCAATTTCAAAAAATTCTGGGACAAACTGGCATTTTCTCTTTTTTTTTTTCTTTATACAGATTCTTCAGATTAAAATACTTGTGTTCAAATATGGCTTTAGGAAATTAACTTTGAACACCCAATGTAAAAAAAAAAATAAAGTTATAGCTCACATATATTATGCACAGGCACAAGTAGATTACTAAACTGAGCAGATTCACAGTCAAGTATAAAGGACATTTGTTTTGTGAGAAGTATGAGGACTGCTGGGATTTGTATTTGAAACTTTTCCCTATTCCAGGGCGTTTAACTTAGACCTGCCACTTGTCTGTTCTAAAATGATGGATCTGCAAAGAGGTTGTCTCTATGCAATGTGTCCTTCCACATCCCAGAAAGTCCCCAGGGAAAGGTTTGTTGGCTGAGCAGGATGACGTAGTCAGGAAAAAACACTTTGCAGCATCTCTTTGTAGGAATCAGAGTCTTCATTAGACAGATGGAATACACTCCCACTGAGTTGAATAAATTGCCTATATTCTTGCAAGAAAGTGAGACCACACTAACAGTTCCTCAAGTAAATCAATGTCTTTCTTTTTTCCCTTTCTATACAGTTCTAGATTTTTAATTATAGAATCTAAATACTTAACTTACATCATTGTAAGCTGTGGGAGGGCAGAACCTTTCTTAAGTTACAGTGAGACCAGAGCTTGCTACAATGAGTGTGGAGACAATACCATAGAAAAAATAACTTTGCAAAACTAGTCATCTGCTATTTTCACTGCCATCTTTTTTTTCCAATTTTTAGGCATTCACCCTTTAATTACAAGGAGAACAAAGGTTTAAACAACAGCAATAAAGACCCAATTGAAAATGCTCACTGTTCATGTCTCACTGCAGACTGAAATATAAGTATTGACCTCTTGTTTAGTAAGTATCAATAGTCTGTTAGAAGAAACTAAAGGGGGAAAAAACAAAATACAAGTTTTTCTTAAAAGGTAAAAAGGAAATAAGAAGAGATCAGTACCTGCAAATCTAAACCACATATTCATAAAGTTTATAAGAAATCCACAAGGCCCTAATGACCAATTAATTAATGTTCTAAATTTAAGAGTGGTCAGGACTCCTTTCAGTAAAAGGAAAAAGAGAATTGCATGCAGAATGAACTGGGAAAGTATTTGCTTAACTATGTGTTTGGGGTTTTTTAACAGAGTTGAGAACTGACTCATAGCAAGGATGCTTGTAACAAGGTGATCCTCTGTGACTGTCTGAGAAATCTCCAGCACATACAGAACAGACAGTGTGACTCCTGCCACTGCAGTTGTTCTGTCTCTGATGCTGAATGCATGGAGAGAAAAAAGCTGGCAAAAAACTGATGGCAGCATAATGCAGCATTGCTTGATTTTAGGAAAAAAAACCAGTACAATGCTGGAGCCATTGCATGGCTGTGGGCAGCCAAAAGGAGATTATGCATGACTAGTGACTTTTCCTACAAAGACTTCCTGAAGTGTTTTTGTACAAGTTTGTGCATGTGTGCAGGAGCTTCATATACATGATGAAGTGTAACAGCTCCAGAGGAGTTGTTACACTCTATTGTCTCAATAATCCACATACTTAACAGTCCCTAAATACAGCAGAGCGTAGCGCCTCCAAAGGGGTCGTTATGGCTTATCAAGTCAAATCCAAGTGCCTAAATATGGATTTGATCAATAGACTGTAATATTTCCAGGGGTGAATAATACATGTTTTTAAGAATATGCACATTTTGCATACAAACTGTTGGTCTATATTAGGATAAATTACGTGGATTCAACTTGCAAAACTTTGATTTAGATATAAGAAAGGAATAAAAAAAGGCTCATTAGAAGAGGTGCTAAAGTACCATGATTCCCAGGAAGTAGGCAATGACTCATGTCATTTATTTTGGGGTCTAATTCTGCTTTCCTACTGCAAATACACAGTTGTCTGAAATTCTACAAAAGATGAAGAATGGAATACAAACATGAAAATGTTATATTAAATTCTGCTTACTCTCAGATCTCAATGAATATGCTTCATGGGAAGTAAATGGGGATGTGGGGATACAAATATGTTGTGGTAATTGATTTTGTATTTATTCTATCTTGACTTCATATATTTTTCTCCAATCACAGTACTACCTATATTTTTATACAAAGATTTTATGAAGCATCTTTGTCAGAGTTTTCCTGCTTTATGTACAAAAAAGATAGGATCTGATTCTTTTTAAAATAATGTCAGTTATCTTATAAATTATATAACATTTTCAGATTCATTTAGAGCCTTAAATCAAAGCAAATCTTCTAGGCAATGACGGTAGTTTGAAATACTAAAATAAATACAAGTAGCTGAAGCAATGCAGATTTTGTTTAAGTACTCTTTTTTGTTGAAGGTGAACGTGGCTTGACTGGAAAAAAGTCACATCCTGCAAACAAGGATGAATTTTTGGAATGATTTTACTTTTGCTTCTATCACATGGTAAAACGTCTGTATATTATTTTCTTCACTTTCTTAACTCTCTCCCCTTCCCCAGTGTTTCTGTTTACTCTGTGAAATGACTGACACCATTACTCTTCCCCTTCCTCAGTCAGACCACTCTGGAGTTTTTTGCTCCACCTGACGTGGAGCAGAAAAATTCAACTCAGTTACAGTGATTTTTTTGCCCCATGTGCATCGTACTGGTTTAGGCTCAGAGTTAAGCTAGTTCATATGCTGCTGAGTTTTGGATTTGTGACCAAAACAGTGCTGGATAACACAGGGATGTTCACCTATTGTCAAGCTGGGCTTCTACAGCAAGACCTTTTTTGGTTTTAATGCTGCTGTGCCAGACAGGAGGTTGGGGGTGTGCCAAGCACTGAGAGGGGGACAGGCCAGCTGACCCCAACTGACCAAAGGGATATTCCACACCACATGACATCAGACTCAGCAATAAAATCTGGAGGAAGAACGAGGAAAGGGATATGTTTGGAGTCTTGGCATTTGTCTTTCTGTGTAACTTACTTGTGCTGAAGCTCTGCTGTCTTAGGAATGGCTATCTATCTGCCTGGCAATGGGCAGTAGTCAAATAATTCCCTGCTTTACTTTGCTTACATGCACAGCTTTTGCTATACTTATTAAACTATACTAATCAAGCCACAAATTTTCTAATTTCACCCTTCTGATCTCCTCCCCATCCCACTGATGGGAGCGAGCGAGCGGCTGCGTGATGCTCACCTGCCTATCCTGACCCACCACAGCACACAAGCTCAAATAACTCCACAGGATGCTATCATCTCAGAAGCATAAACCAACCTTAATGCCCTGGCAAATGATAATGTTGGTCTGCCCCAGAATGCTGGATGTTTTTGTTTTGGTCTTTCTGATGAGTGAATCTCTGTGAGCACTTCGAAAGCTTTGTAGATTTTTTTATTTTTTTTTGAACAGCAGAATATGAAGACAAGCAATTTTCAATTCTGTGTCTGTAACCAAATACAAAGCTTTCTAAGATTTGAATGACACATTTTTAAAAAGGCCTAAGCCCAGGCTTTGAAGTTATGTACATAATTTTGTGAATCAAATCATTTGCACAACAAACTATTACCAACTATCTGAACTTGAAGACCAGCAACTGACCAGAACTCAATAGCTTTTTTAAACCAGCTGCAGGCAATTAATTTGTCATCTTTTTCTGGTGCCAGCTTCCAGCTACTCATTTCTACAAGTCTAATTACCTGAAGCCAATTTCTGAAAATTTGGTCCTGAAAACACAGGGTTCTGATTCTTCAAAAGAAACCAATCCAAAATTGCAACTGTTATCAAAACTTCACTGGGATTATGACAGAAACTATAGGCAGTTTTCTTGGCATACAATTATTTCAAAATTATGTTTCTCTAATTGAAGTGATCTAGCATTCCTGCTCCCCCCACCTCCATTTTGATCATCCTGCCCATCATTTTAGAGTAAAAGAAGTATATCATAATGTAAATTTGAAAGGCAGAGGGTGAAGGGGGAAAGAACAGTGTTCTAGAATTCTGTTTGTGCAAAGGATGCTTCTGGTTTTAATGTATTTTATACTTGCTATAAAATATAAATACATTTTGCTTAGTATTCATAACCAAATTAATACTTTTATTTTCTTTAGGATAAGAGTGGGGTTATACCATCATTGAAAATGACTGATTTATATCCCTTTTTTTTTTTGCAATCTCTGCCTTTTCTCACATCTGTGGGGCGAGGATAACAGACCAGCACACCAGAGGTAAAACCAGAGCAAAAACTACAAGCTTTTCCTTCCTTAATGGCCCTGTAGTACCTGCTGCAATAAATAAACCCAGCAGGATTACATAGGGTCACTAAGAGACTTAACAACAGATTTCCCTGCTGCTGTTTTATTCTTAGGTTTTGAAAGTTGCAAGTGCCACCATGAAATGTCTCCTCACAAAAGATGGCATTTGAGAATGGTGTTGTTTGTATCTGTTAAAGAATTCTGATTCATTCTGCTATATTTGCAAGGAAAAGAATTTTTTTTTTTGCTCTGCCTGGTGTATAACCTTAATCCAGAACCTGTGCATCAATCTGTGTATTGCTAGTAACTGGCACAAAATAGAAATTTCAGATTATTCACTGAAATATTTACTGATTCTGCTTTAAAGGGTGAAAGATTAAATAGGAACTTGTTATATCGAATACAAGACATATACATGATACTGAAAATATGCAAGGAAGAGACTCAATAAGTAAGTGGATGCCATTTTTATACTTATTTTTCAAAGTGAAATCAAATGTTAAGAATTCTTTTAATAGCCCTTATAGTATATTAGATAACTTTTAAATGTCAAGCCACTGAAACTCATAAAATAAATTTCAAAATAAGCATAATTTTATAAATTCTTAATACTGATCATGTACGTGACATTTTTTTAATTTTTATAACCTGGGCTTTAGTATCCTGCCTCTTGATTACTCAAGGCAAACACTGACTTTACAATTAGAGTGTTTGAATACAGCCTGCTTGATCAGTTATTAAATTCTATATTTTTAATAGTATCAACTTGTATTAAATGAGGTTTCCAATTATGACTTTCAAACTAATACTAGCAGATGTATATATTTATTAGACACTGAGTATGACTTGGACAAACATTGTTTATCTTGTGTGGCAACATTTTAACCAATTTTTTTTTAACGGACACTACTTAATATGAGCGCTGTAAAGAAACTATCAAGCAAAAATATAAAATGTAATTAAAAGGTGTGTATCAATCTTTAATGGGTCTGTTTGTGTCATTCCTTTGTCTTTCTGTGCCTTGCTACGAAACACCCTTGTGGGCTGAGAAAAGATCAGAATATTATCAAAGTTACAGTTAATATTCTGCCGAGTCTTGTATTCAACCTGGACTCAAAACTCCTGTTAGTCTTTGGGCTACAATATAGTCTTCCCTCCCTCACCCAAGAAAGAAAGAACCTACCCTGCCCTCTGATACAGAAAATCACAGAATGTTTTCAGGCATTGGAACTACCTGCTGTTCTGGAGTGTTTTAACAAGTAGTCTGAAACACTGGTTGCTGTATGAGCTAGTTAATGTGTCAGTTTTCTTTCCATTCATTATTAAATTGCATCATAACTGTTCGATTTGCCAAAGCTTTAGTGAGCACTGGGATAGTGCTTTTCCCTTTCTAGGTAACTGGAGTAAGCATTGTGGTCTCTAACTGATTTTGTGTCAGTGGTGAAAAGTAACTTGTGTGCTGCATTTTCTGCAGCCAGTGGCACCTCTAGGGAAGCTAACAGAGAAGCATTCTCCATCCAAAGGGCTGCCTTTACCTCAGCCAGTTAGCAGAGACCTGCTGCTGGAGCAGATCCTGAAGAAAGGCCACAGAATGGGACAACACAGGTTCGGGAGATTTTCCAAGAGTCTGCTTTGTCCTCTCACTGGTCCTTAAGGCAAGTATGACAAAAACTGCTCCTGACCTTCCACACGTAGTCCCAGGCTGCTATTTTGTGAGCTGGATCGTGTCCTGCTCAGTCCAGTGCTGGCCCCATTATCCCAACGCTTTCTCTCATTTATCCTTTTACTCTCATGTGCCACCTCATTTCAGTGATTCAACACTGAAGATTCAGCAGAGAATGTTTAATCTCTAATTTCCCACTGCAACTGAGAGCCAAATGCAGCTGTTTTGAGCCTAAGTACTTTGTTGCACCTGAACCACAGATTCAAGCTGCCTCAATTCATGCACTGGCATTGTAATACTCCACCATGCTAGCACAGAACTGGCCTTTTAGCCATATTTATCAATCCAGCCATTCTCAAAAGCACAATTTAAAATTTGGTGACCACAAACAATGGAAGCTCCAACTAAGCCCTTTTCCACGTTCAATGTGCATGCTTACTGTGGCATTCATATTTTCTGAAAAAACCCTTTGTCCAGGATTTGTCTCCTGGGAAGCTGAAAAGCCTCCCAGAAAAAGGAAAACAATTTTATCTCATTTGCTTCTTCTATGTTTTGCTCCTTTGGAATGTGTTTGGAGATTGTTTATCCAACAGGTAATTGTTTCATTGGTTTCTGCTGTGAATTATTTTGACTCAATGGCCAATCCATGCCAAGCAGTGTCAGGGCTCTGGAGAGAGTCAGGAGTTTTCATTATTATCCTTTTTAGCCTTCTGTAAGTATCCTTTCTGTGTTCTTCAATATAGTTAACTTTAGTATTCTTTAATATAATATAGTATCATAAAATAATAAATTAGTCTTCTGAGAACATGGAGTTAGATTCATCATTCCTTCCTTCATTGGGACAACCCACAAATACAATAACTTACAGCTTCCTCACATGTGCACAGAACTGTGGGTGTGAATGCTGCCATGTACACCTAGAGAGGTTTGTAGCACAGCACTGAGAAGTGACAAAGGTGTATTTAACATTAAATCAGAGAGGGCTAAAAGCTCTGAAAAGAAATTTCATATAAAAATAAGAAGCTATTTTGCAGGGAAGAGAAGAGTGAGTGACAGACTGTGGGGGAATGGGAGACATTACCTTCTCATTCCTGCAGTTGTTTAGACCCATGTTATTCATGGAGGGCAACTTTCCATCAACACCATGAGGCTGCTGTTGCTGCTGCTGTTCCCTTTGGATTTGCTCTCTCATTTTTCGAGCCTCCTGAATGGCTTTCATTACTGTGTCCTGGTCCCCAAATAGGGCAGGTGAATTAAGACTGGAAAGGATATCTACAAAGAGAGAACACATTTTATTTAATTAATTATCCAAACTGGAATCCAGGGTAAGAACTCTCACGCTCTTAGAGCTGCACCCAACCAACATCTGCAGATGGGGGAGGAGTGGCAATTTTTGTCTGTTTGAAGGCTGAGTTACCCTACTGAAGTGATTGATAAACTCCTACACTTCTTTTTCTGCTAGAAATACATCCACTTAGGTCTTGGAATAGCCTGATGTGGAGCTATCTGACCATACTCATGGACTCAAATTTAAATTTGTGTTTAAGACAACAGTATTCTGAAGCTTAAACTGGAAACCTTTTGAGGGGTTAAAAATAATTAATGAAATGAACAAAGGAAAAAAATCTCATTAACTAGGCCATGAAACTCCATATCAGTTCTTAGAATTTCTTTATAGAGAGATCCATCACTCTAGACATTTGCATTTCCATTCCAGAAAGAGCACTAACATTTACTCTTTGGGGACAAAGGTCATTATCACCTTAACATGAGTATAAATCTCTAAATCAGTAGAGAAAAAAAACCCCAGTTTTCTTTCTATGACTCTGAACAGGAAGAAACTTTTAAACAAGCATCAACCTCAGCCAAGCACTCCTGTTACATCTCCAATTGCATTCATGAAGATGAGCATCCCAGACCCAGTTTTACATTTGAGAGAAAAATATAGCAATTATTTTGTGACTGTTTTTGTTTTTGTGACAAAACTGTGATCCACCTGCTCCTACATGGAAGTATTGTCTATACTGCACATGGATAGATTGGTGCATATATATTCTAGCTTGGGAATTTTGAGCAATCACAGTTTGTGTGTGACCTGTGCATCTGCCTGGCCAGCAAATGTCTTTTATAAAAGCTCTGAATTTGCTACGTTTGTGTACTTATTTACAGTCCACTACTCGGAAAAAAAAAAAAAATCCATCAAAACCAAAATCCAAAACAGTAACCAAAAACCCCAAAGAGGCTAAGATTTGGAATTAACCTTCAAAGATAATTTTTATATTTTTTTCATTTCACTGAAGTTCAGGTGAGCACAATACAGCAAATTCAACCTCAAAGGACCCTAAATTATTTTAAAATAAAAATGATTAATGGTATCTCACATATTATCCTGGAAACCAAGTGCTTAATTTAATACTGTGGCCTAAGTAAGAAGGGATGCAGACTGTGATGGTTTCATCCCATTCCATCAAGTGATAGGACTGGTGACATTTTCTATCTGAATGAAACACCTCTCTCAAAATAAAAATAATGTATTGTCAGACAACCGTTGTTCTTGCTGAGGAAAATTTGCAATGTTCTGAACCATTTCAACCACTAATTTCCATTCTGGACCCTAAGAAATTTGGAACCATATTTGCATGATTTTTAAAGAGATTTTGATTTGTAATCATCCACATGTAGCAAAAGCTCCTGCATGAAGCTTGCTGATTTTTGGTAATGTCTTCTTATCTTTTTTTATACTTAAGAATTGAGACAAAATTTTTTATGACTTTATGTGAAAAATATTTATACCTTAGGCACTATTTTTCTTCTGTGATACTTTCTCTTGAATGGTCTATGACTTCAGATTGATATTTCACTTTCTAATGTAAGATAATGCAGTGATAGCTGCAAATAAATTGACAGGTAAAGTATCTAGATAGTTACAGAAAATATATTTTAGAGATCATGATGTTCCCAAGTGTTTGGGAATGGAAAAAACCCCATAATTTTTATATATTTAATATATGTATTTAACATATCTATTCATTATTCACAAGTGTTTCTATATATTTTACAAGTACACTTGAGCTACAGATTGTGAATAAGTGGTCTGTAGTAAGTATTTAGTCACTGTTAAAATTTACTGTTTGAACTTTAGGGCTGATCATCTACATTTTGCAGCTCTTAATTCTGTTTCTTGACTGGTTAAAGTAGTCTTCATACATAGTTTTCAGACCAATTTTGTTTCATCAGTTATTAAGCTTATAGAATCTTGAACACAGGTCAAAAATTCCCTACTTGTCACTATAGGAATCAATGAAATCCTGACAGATGGGTGAACAAATGACAAAAATATGATCCAATAACAAAAACATGATCAAATAATAACACAAACTGGCTGGACTGATTCCTTTCCATCTCTTAAAAAAAAAAATCTATCTAGTATCCGATGAGGCTCCATGTGTGTGCAAAGATAGTTTTTTATTTTCTTGATCCAGAATTCAAAATTTAAAAGTTAACTTTGTGTGTATACACCCAGTAGGTGCCTTTAGGACAGATATTCACACAAACCTGTTTTATAAGTTTTATATATATATATATATATCTTTATTTAGTTATCTGTGTAAACCTGTTTTATAAGTTTTATATATATGTATCTTTATTTAGTTATCTGTGTGTATTTGTATGTATTTCCTACATTATGTATTTCTTTCCTGCATTTGTCACACACTGATACATCTCTTTGGATACTCTTATAAAACTCTGGCAATCAATCATTCTTTGAAAAGCTTCATTACATAATTTATTTATTTCCATTTTAAACAGAAATATGCACCCAAGTATCTACTTAATCCAGAAGTAAGTGTACTCAGACAGGAATTTCGTGCAGAAAAGGTTCCTATTTTCTCTTTTTCCCAGGACAGATTTGTTACCTAAAGAGGATCCTCTTCCCAGAGACCCACTGAGCGGGCTGGGGATGCCACTCTTGCTCGTCACTGTCACCGGGCTGCTTTTGCTGGCTGGGAAGAGATTCTGTGTTGGAGATGTTGGGGATTTGACAGGTTCAGCTGTTTTGGGTCGGGCTGAGAGATTCAGTGGCTGAGCTGCTTCATCCTGCAAGAATTGAATGTAAATAACTATTAGGAAAAGACAAATGAAGGCGTCATTTTGCAAGCAGCAGTTACTTTACACCTCGAAGACAATGCCACATTCCACAGCAATAATAACAAAAGAAGCTAATTATCTGCCTCCTTTAAGATTCAACGAAAGGAAACCTCATTAATTTCTCTGTGTTATGCTTCTTATTTACATTAACTATGTGACTGGATCATTCTTTTTGCCAAATTAAAATTTGAATTAGCTCACATTACAGCTTAATTTCCTAATGTGTTTTCAGAGATCTAAATTAACCTAGGGCATTTACAAAGAATTATTTAAAATTTCCAGCAGCTTGGTAACGCTTTTGCACTGGTTCTATTTGAAAAGTTCCTGGCACTATAAAAATAAGTTATGTAGCTTATTTTTAAATGTATTAGAAACTAAGTAATCAGAAGTACTACTATGAAAGAATCATTTGGAAACCCTGACAGCTCTTTGGCCCACATTTAGAGCTGCTGCTAGCTTATACATTCCATGCATCTAATTCAGAGTGCATGTTTTGTTCAGTGAAATAATCTATGCTGGTCCCTCATAACAGGAGATAAGAATTTCACTGAATTCAAATTCCTTTACTTATTAGGATAGTGACTACATACCACATGCATTTAAAAATATTTTTTTTTTATTTTCTACTATTTAATTTTGCTAACTTTACAATATTTTATTATTCAAATGTCAAAACTATTTTCCACGTAACTGCATTTCTGCTCCTTGTTCGATACTTCTGTATTATTCCCATATTCTGTATCTATTTCTGCTGCATTTAACATTTCTTATACCTGTATGTTTTATTTGCATTAAGGCAAGGAATCTTTTTTAAGGGTGTGTAAATCTAGTATCAGCTCCTTTATATGATTTGATAAATTTCATTTTAACTGTGGAAGAAACTCTCTCTGACATATGTCTTTTTTCTGTGCTGTAGAATAGACCCATCGAAAAATATCTCAACTCTTTAAAGAAAACTTATTCAAGCAATTAATTTCTTTTATAAGTATAAACATTTGAAGTGCAACCTTCTTTCCATTCTTTCAGCTTGTTCATTTACTTAATACATTAAGCAAGACAGAGCACTTACAAAACTGTAAAATGGTGATTTTCTGTCATTAAAGAGCCCAGTAAGACAGATCTCTCATTTAAAATATGCCCAGAGAAGAATTATGCTGGATGTAAGAGATTGTTCATATTTTAAAACACTGCACTGATCACTTGGAAGCTTAGAATTATGTCAAAATACAATAATACATCACATTATCTCATCTTCTCCATTCTCCTTACTGTCAAGCAAAGTACATCTGGTCACACACAATGCATTAAACAGGAAAATGTAATGAACAGGTATTTATAATGCCATCCCATCACCAGCTTTAAACTTTTCCTATAAAACTGCATGCCATTTCAATTCCTTCTGGCCTCAGAGTGTGTGCAAACATCCACACCCTTTCAGGGTCCAGGTGAGAGCAGAAGCTCAAAGGTACAAGGGACA
Organism: Passer montanus; assembly: GCF_014805655.1. NCBI lineage: Eukaryota > Metazoa > Chordata > Aves > Passeriformes > Passeridae > Passer > Passer montanus. Next base: position 2,621,716 of record NW_024366591.1, read on the forward strand.
GAGTCGATTTTGGTGCTTTGTGGCCACACTTACATGCGATCTCCATGTGAACAGACACAAAGTGGCTTCCAAAAACTTTTCCAAGAGTTCAGAGCCCCATTAATCTCCATGGGAAGTTTCTCCAGGAGAAACTTTCCTTGCACAGACACAAAGTGGCTTCCAAAAACTTTTCCAAGAGTTCAGAGCCCCATTCAGACCATGAACCTTGCAAGGCTAGGTGCTGTGAACATGTGCTCATATGAATCTATGCTAGTGTTCAATTTTTAAATAATTTTCCATCTAGTACTGATACGATAATGAAAGAACTCTAAACACTGCCAGAACTTGTTTTTTGTATTATATGGAGAGCATTGTCATTTCTGCAAGGCAACCAAAAAACTGGAAAACATTCTGGTCATTGACTTAAGGAAAACCTACCATTACTTTTTGAAAGATCTGACTTTCATAAAAGAATTGCATTAATTCTATAAATAATGCATGTAGTTTATACAAACTGCTTAAAACCAGAGAAAATAGAAAGGATTGGTTAAGCAATGCATGACCATCAAAACTGTCACAGCTAACAAAGGTAACAATCTGCAGAGACTGAATATAGGTACTGCTTTCATACTAATAATTTCTTCATTAGCTATTGGTGTTTGTCCACACAAAGCCCTTGTAGTTCATCTTTAATATTCTGAATGCAGTAGTGTGCTTAATAAAAATAATCATAAAAAGACTTCAATTTTATTAACATATACTTAAGTCCATTTAAGTTACATTATATAGGGAAACCCCCAAGAATTTGCATGTGGTCAATTCTGTAATAGGACTCAGCTGGCCACAAACCTGGGACAGTATTGGCCTTGGTTCAAGAAGATATGTGCTTGAATTTAACCAGGGAAAATTTTACTCATACAGTAAAGGTTTGGTTTGGGGTAGGTCCATTTGGCTCACTCACTGCCAGAATTACTTTTTCACATTAAAGCAGTCAGTAGTATATTCTCAATGTCATAAATCACTGGTGTTAGGTATCACTATACTGTGGCAACTTTGCTGGAACAGTTGGGCTTTGCTTTAGGTGGCTTCTGTATTGACCGTAGCAAACTCTGCATACGCGGTAAATTTCCCAGACTGCTCCCAAACCTGGCGTTGGATTACAAGAGGTAAAATATTAGACTAATACACATCTACAGCTAAGTAAAGTGAACGCTTTGCTAAATAAATGTTAGATCTTGCCATAATGGAACAGTTTTTTATTTATTAGTACTCTCAGCCTAGCAAAAAAGCGTCATGGAAATTTATCAGCCCAGGCAGAAATATCTACTCACCCACACTTTACCGCGATGATTGATGATAATGAAAAAACAAATGATATTTTACTCTCGTGTCAAAAAATGGGAAGGAAAAAAAAAATCCACCATCTCAAGTGAGTAAAATCTTCTCAGGCTGGTTTGAAGCTAAGGACTGTTTGCCTGTTAGGTGTCAGCAGCCAGCCAAAAAATAACCTAACATATCCTCCCTCTCACCCCACCTCGCATCTCACTAGATGCCACTTTTATATTTATTTTAATTGTTCAGCATTTATACCTCTATCATTCAAATGGGTAAAACACCAGAATGTTGATTTTTTTTTTTACACTTTGGAGTAAATTGGTCCTAAGCATGTTTTTCATTCTCATGAAATCCCCAGCCACCCTGGGAGAACACCAGGCAGTCGCACCCAAAGGCTGCTCCATGGGTTTCAGGGGGAGCACAGCACTCATTCCAGGCTCCTGGCAAATGCCATGTTGTAGCTGCCTGGTTCCAAGCTAGTGAGAATAAGCAGGCACAAGCACTCAGCAATGGAGCAAAACCAGCGAGGAGCAGCACGGTTGTCAGCAGCTGTGTGAAATCAGCAAAAGTCAAATCAATCTGCAGCAACACAATGTTTTCCCCAGAGCCCTGACTTACATATTATTTTTACAGGAGGCTTTTCCAAAATTGTAGAATTAAGTACAGCTAGAGATTTGTAAAATAATTAGAAGATCTACAGTCTTTCTCTTCCCCTAACAATATAAGCCAGCACCACATTTTAAGATACTCAAGAGTTCAATGTGAAACAATTCGTGAAATGGATGCCATTTATGCATGTTACAAGATTACAAACTGGAATCTTGAAAATATCACATTTTACTGATGAATCTGTTGTGCTGCCTCTGGTAGGAAGAGGGACGCCTGGTATTTTTGGAAACAAGCGAATTTTTTCTCTTCCCTTCTCTCTACTGATAATACAGCACTAAAATGGAACTTTTTATTTTAATATTGAAGAACTGTACCGTAGTTCAACTTCCAACTCTAAAACAATCACAGAGATCATTTGCTTTTACTGTCCTTCTCAAACACCGGCTTTTTTTCTTTACTGAAAAATACCTTAACTTGAGTTACCGGGCTGGTCCCTCTCTTCTCATTTTTCATCCCAGTGGGTGAAAGTGCCCCTGTCGTATTTGGTGGTTGTGGAGTAGATGGCATTTTGGCTCCAGGAGAAACTTGCATGCTTGCCAGCTGAGCTGCATACAGTTGCTGGAAGACAAGAAGATATACATATATTCCTGCAATATTCCTAAAGAAAGAAGCTGTAAATGCATGGGGTGTTTTTTTCCCCCACTGGTGTTTCTTCTCTTAAAGGATGTTTTTCAGCTCTTGTTTCTGGCTTCCCCTTCTGCTATTTGCAAAAAGAAAAAACAAAGTCTGGAAAACTCCCAAACATCAATTTATTTTTTTTTTATTTGACTTTTGCTGATTTTTTAAATTTTTTCTTCCTTCTTGCTAATGATAGTCATGGCGTTGAGAAAAAAGTTACACTTCACCTGAATATTAAAAACAAAATTGGTAAAATTGTAAGGCTATTTATAAAAAGGAGGTATAAGCCCCTGTCAGAAGCAATAATAATCCAGGTCTTTGCAAGTAATTAACCACTAATTCCAGAAACTTTACTGGGAGCTGCCACAAGAACGCTTTCCTACCAAAAGGCAAAGTTAAAATAGCCAACAAGGTATGTCTCCATCTCTCTGCACAATGATATATGTTCTATAAATGCTAATAATGAGTCTAGGCCTTAAAAGTTCCTGTAAATAGTGATGCAAGTCCAAAAAAAGCTCCAGTGGAACTTTTCAAAAAGTTTAACTGAAACATAGATTTTATATTAAAATAAACAATCCCAACCAATAAAAAGTGTTTACTGAACAAAACCAACTGGGTCCAATTTCTTCCCAGTGACCAAACTTAAACCCTCACCTTGAATTAGCATCATGAATAATTCTTCTGCCATGAACAGGGAAGATCCTAATCCCTCTTCTACACACAGATCTACATAAACTTTGCCTTATTAGTGAGAAAAAAGCCAGGTGGTTTGTATGTAATTTCCAACATTACTATCATTCAGATGGACAAATAAAAAAAATTACAGTAATCAAAAGCAGACCTTTCAGCACATGTAATTAAATGAAAGCTTAATAAAGAATAATTTGCAAGAGCCAGATGTGCTTATGTCATAATTGTTGCTTTCTTTGGAACAATTTTTCTAATATAACAAGCCTCCACAGAAATGAAAGTTACACAATGCTGTAAGTTCAGTGACTCAGTGGCGAGACAAACGCGGGTGGGAGGGGCAGAGTCACAGCTCAGGGTGACAAATGAAAACTATTGTTTGTTTGTTTGTTTCTACCCCTTTCCAGTACCACACAGGAACTGCAAAAGGAACACAGATTAATGTTTTGAAATTAGTGGTGTTTAAATATTTTGGCTAAGGTACAAGGTTTTTTCCTATGCTTGAAGGAAAAAGATTGAAAACAGAACAAAAATCCCAGCTATTGGTGAGGTCCTGGAGAATGAAAATGAAACCTTTTATACGACAGTAGGTGGGTTATTTTCCCCTCATAATACTATCTTATTCCTTTTAGAATATTCTTCAGGTCATCCTTTGCTTGCTTAATAGGATGATCTGCTCAAATGAGAGTAAAAAGCACATTTCACAAACTTTTGAAATCCCGCACGTTCTCAGTTCAGGGATAATCAGGCACTGCACTATATAACACAATAAATTTGTATGCAATTTAGAGACAAAACCCAACAACTATAAAGGCTTTCTCAGTATTCTGTGGTTTGTCTATAAATACTTTTGTTTAACCAATTTAACTTCTTCTTCAACTATCTGAAGAAGAGTTTTTATACCTTACTAAAAGAAAGCTCAAACTTTTGTACTTACAGTACTGTGTTGAACTTTCAAAAGTGTAAAAGGAATTCTGTGTAAAAATAAACTCATATTTGTTAACTAAAGTTCAAATCTTCCTTCTCAGATAAGCCATCAGGGCACAAAAATGTGGGGTATAAATTATTCTTTCTACACTATTCCATTTTTCATAGAAGACAAAACTTGATTGTCAATTGTGGAAACTAAAACAGTGTGGTGGGTTGACCTGGGCTGGCTGCCAGCTGCCCAGCCAGCCACTCTCTGCCTCCCACTTCAGCAGGATGGGGGAGAAAATAAGATGGAAAAGGTCATGGGTCAGGATAAAAACAGGAAGATCTCTTACCTGTTACGACAGAAAAAAAAACAAAACTCAAAAAAACCAACAAAAAAAAACCAAACACCACTTGGCTTGGGAAGAATTTATTTATTCTAATTGACAATAGAGTTGACCGACAAGAAAAAGATAAAGACAAAGATAAATACTACGGCCCTAACCCTGCCATTTCCACTTGAAACTTTCTTGAAAAGATACTTCAAGATCAATGCAAAGATAGAGACACCTGATAGTAGTCAGAGCAAGACTTGCTGGTCACCTGAGTGCCACCAGGACCAGCAACAGAAACACCCACAGCATGTGCAGGATTAACATCAAGAAAAGTGGGCTGTTCTACTGACTATCTAGGAAACTGTTTGATTTTGGAAATGAAACCAGGAAAAGTAGAATAAAATTAGAATTTTTCACCATTCCCCTCCCAGGGTGTTGAGGGCTGTATTGGCTGTAGTGCAAGTCTTGTCAAGGAGAAATCTTTCTAAGGGAAGACAGAATAAAAGGAATTTTGTCATTTACATATCTGCATGTATATATAAAACATGACTGGGTTTTTCCAAGGTCTTAGTACTGACTTTAGCCTGGCATTTCTATAAATTTATTTTAAAACATAAAAGCAAATGTATAAATAAGTAACAGCAATTGGATTTCTGCTTTGCTTAAAACAAAGCTGTTCTACAAGCAAGTACAAATACTGCAAGAATTCACAGCAGTACCAGCAACATTGCTGTGTGGACTGGAAAGCTGTATAAGTTTTAAATACCAGTTTGTATGCAGAGCTAGCCAGTGTGGAAAAATGTGTGCATGCCACTATTGCAGGGAAAAAAGGGGATATTTTTACAAATACCACTGCTGTGGCTCAAAATGGCAATTTAGGACCTCACATTGAGATGGTCAGATTGTGAAGCTTCTATTTGCAAGATTGAGGAGAGGAATAAAACCCAAACATTGAATGAATGTTGACTGTTGGCTTTTAAAGCTCAAAAGCAAAAGCTTCAGTGGAATTTTTCCAACTGAAATTCTTACCTGCAAACTATTTCAGAAATAAAAAAATTAAAATACCCTAAACCCTGAAACATATTTTATGCTAACCACTGACTCAGGAGGCTCTTGATTACAAATCAGATACTCAAAAACACCAAGTATTCTTGACTGTTTTAAGAAGTCTTAAAAATGTATAACCTAGTTTTTACTTTTTTCTCAAAGGTTACAGCATTAGTTTCTTACATTCCAGTTCCCAGCACATAAATAAAACTAATGCTGATTTTGAGTTCCTCAGTGCTCCTGAAATAGTTAACAATTTTCAAGCCCAGATTATTTAAGGTACATAAACAAGGATGCAGATTTGCAGTTTTCAGAACCAGGCTTTGATTGTCAGATTTGACACCTAAGGGTGGGATTTCGAAATGCCACAAGTCTCAGGGCAATGGCAAGTCAAGTCTCACATTTAAGCACCTATGAACTTACAGGCTCACAGACTGAAGCACCTATTACTAAACCCTATTTCAGCTGTAATCAACTAAAAATCCAAGGGGAATTTATAGTTGAGGTCACTATGAGTCTGAATGATGTTCATCTACTTTAAAAAAATTCAGAGTGCTGTACTCAGCATGTGCACAGAACAGCAGAAGCCCATACTGATTTTTTTACCTGGAAATGGCAGAGTTCACACTAAGCCTTTGTTAGAGCTTAGACCTATAACAAGTCAAGAGGAATTGAAAAAGAAACAAAAATAATAATTTTGTTGTGATGGTGATTGTGTTTTCTGCTTCAGAAATTTCCTACAGTACCTGATGAACTATTTGGATTTCACTTTTCTCACAAAAAGTGTCATTTACCTTCTACAATTTATCTAAAAAGCTATAAACTAATTAATAATAGATCATCTTGACTGATCCAAATGTTAAAACCTTTTCTAATGCCATCTAAGTTTCAAAATGCCTTTGTGAGATATTTTCATAACACAGAAGTATAATTGCCTTCACTGCCAGTATTCATTCATGTCTGGCCAGAAGACAAAGGCCTTAGGTTCACACATTGCTCTCAAAAGTTTCAACATTTTTTCATCTAGTTTTTTCAGCTATTTTTCAATAATCAAAGTTTTTTCATTAGCTCAAGCCCCTTTCCCTATAATTTTTCTCTTGCTCATAGGTCTGTGACATTCCTGGACATATTCTCGGCCAAATGAACACAGCAATGTTCTTATGAACACAGCAAAGCTTTCTGTGCTTTCATCCAATGTTTTCCCTTTTTTTGCTGCAGGAATATCCATATTTATCTCTTAGGCTGCATCTTACTGCCTAAAAGGATAAATAAGTTAAGAATTTTAAGAATTAAATGTTACAGAAGTGGCACACAGTAAGGAAAATTGAATGGGCCATAGAATCACAGAATCACTGAAGTTGAAACAACCTCTAAGATCACCAATTCCAACCATTAGCCTGGCCGTTCCATGTTAACCACGTCCCCAGAGTGCCACATCCACATCATAACCCTCTTACCAGGGGATTGTCAAGGACAGGCCCTAGGGAAAAATGGTTTTGAGGAGATACTTCATTAAAGAGTAAGTGATCAGCTGCTGCACAGAGGGAGCTTCTTTAGAGGTACAAGCTCAGGGAGGGAATGAAGGGACCAGTTGCACTCACATACACAGGAGCAGAAAGGCAAGGGCTAGAGACATTTCAGCTGACTGTGGTGAGGGGGCAGTTGGTCACAGCTGAGGGGACATAATTCAGATGTTATTTTTGCAGCAGAATTCTGAAGAAATTATGAGAAAGCTATGTGTGAAACATGAAGATAAGAAAGTGGTTGCAATACTCAGTGCAGCAGATAAAGTGTGGGTGGTGAAGGCTGGCCCAGCAAAATAAAATGCAATGGGTGTATTTGTAAGATGCATCACAAAGAATTTCTGTAGAAGGTGGCTTGCTCGAAGTAGAAAGAAAGGATCTGTTCTAGAAACTTTCACCCTTTTACTTTTTTTCTTGGGAAAAATGCTAAGTTTTATGAACCCTGATTAATTCTGAAGTCTTCCATTACTAAAAATGGAAGCCCTATGTTACATCTTCAACAAATACATTTGCTACAGTAAATGAAACTGAACAATAAAGCTACTGAGAATCAAGTGAGAATCCTTATTTGTCAGCATTTTAAATGAATTGTGCAAAGCTGAAATATCTTATTTATAGAGATGAAAGTTCAGCTATTTAGACAATGAGTAATTTGGTTTCTAAAGATGAAAAACTCTAAGGAGTGACTGCAAGTGCTGTTGAAATCCTGCACTACAAGAGGTAATGCAGTTATTTTTTCCATAGTATATTTAGTAAGGAGTGTTGCAAAGCTATAATACCAGCATTTTCCTTCTGAGTACATAACAACCAGTAATAATACTTAGAACTATCTGATGACAAAGGGTTTTTACAAGTTCACCAAAACCAGCAACATCTTTATTTTTTCCAGCACACATTTCTGAAAGGAAGCTACTGCAACAAAAAAAAAAATCACACCTTCAGTGGGACTGCTTGCTTTTAATTATTGGTGTAGTGGTGTTTGAAAAAAAAAAATTAATATCAAACAGATTAAAGGAAAGAGAGTTTCAGTTTGAAAAAGTTTTTCTTTTGTTTGGAGGAAGAACAGACTAGTGTTCACACCCATGTTTTGGGTGTCACAGATAATAACTATGGAAATAAATTTTCAGTGCTGACCTGAGCCCAGTGTCACTGGTATTACCCTCAGCAGTTCAGGAAAGGCAACCTTTTCAGAAAGCAGTGTAGAAGCATGAATATCCTACCCAAAAATTTCAGACACATCTTAATCTAAGAACTGCTTCTAAAGTAATGATAATTGTACTCATTCCTTCCCATTTTTGTATATAAATATAATATTTTTTGTATTGACGTGTCTTTTGTAACAAAAATGTGTTTAACACTGCAGCTATGTGCTCTACTACAGCACCACGGTCAGAAATGGGATTATAGGCTTATATGTATATATACATATATATATAAAAGAAAATAAATCCCCACCACCCAAAAGGGTTGCTTTTCTCTTTGTTTTAAGATTCTTCCTATATAGATGCTCACAATGAAATGTGGCCTAACAGAAAACAACATCTAGAATCACAAGACAGCCTAAGTAACCCATCAGCAGCTTAACCATGTGACAAACCCAGGGGCAACTCGAAGGCAGCTACAGCCTGTGGAGTCTGCCAAGGAGCCAGATGCCATCACCAGAAAAACACCTTCCAAGGCTCAGCATTTGTGTCCCAGCAGAGCTCTCCACACAAAAGGAGGAGGAGGAGGAAGAGGAGGAAGAGAAGGAAAGGTGAACATAAAATTGTAAAGGAATTGTACATATACATGAAAGCAACACTTAGTTGAATTTTAAAACATAAAACTTGAAATAATCAAAGCTTTTTCTGAAAAAAACAAGATCCCTTCAAGACTGAATATTTTATGCCAAAAGTGAATGTTTTCTTTTGTTTCTGTTACCTGTTAAACCAGTGTATTTTATAAATTTATTATTATGAAATTTAGATGTCTCAGAAGCATTTTCTCAGTTTATCTGAGAAAAAATGCTAACAAAGAAAAATACGGTGAATTTCACAGACATTTTAGGACTGTGGGCCAGACTCTCATTTTCATGTGTGCCACCACACAGATAATAAATAGCTTAGTATTTAAGAACCAACAAGTATGCATCATCTTAACTCAGAATTTTAGGCTGAATAACTGAGACTTATTTGGCTCTACATGGGTATATCTGAAAAGGCACTGATCAAGCACGGCTACATGAAATTAGAATAAAAATTAGGGAAAAGGTGTCTAATTTAGAAGCAAGATAAATAAAAAGTAATAATTATTGAAAATACTTCTGTTTCTACAGAACCCAGTGTTACAAAGATACGCATAGCTTGCTTGTAACAGCAGCATTTTTTCTTTCCCTGTTTCCACATGTCTAATGCATCCATAGTGGACATAACGTTCTGATTTTAAACAGCCATAGATCACTCTCCTGCAGAGTCTGCTCAGCATCAGAGTGTGAATATTCTCTACATCTTCCCCCAATACACCAAATACCTCTGCAAAAAGGCACTGAGGTGCAACACAAACAGGCAGCTAATGAATTATCATAACTAATGTCATAATAACAAAGATTGTTGCTGTGATTATTTATGCGCTTGCTGACTAATGTGCTCTCCGATTTATTAAAACCCAATATGTGCAAACAAACGAACTGTATTTGTGGAAATACAAATAATACATTTTGTAGTCACAGGCAAAGTTGGAGGCATTCAGTTTTCCCTTTACATTCAACTGTGCATTGAAAAATATTCTTTCTTACCTAAATAATGATTTTACCAGTTATTAATTTTCATTCACTTCAGATCTTTTGGCTTGTTTGTTGGTTTGTTTGGTTGTTTGCTTGTTGTTTTTTTTAACTATTAACACCAGGTAATTTCAGTGTCTGTCAGTTGCTATTGTATACTGTGTCGAGGGAAATTTTTGTGTGGCCCTAAATTCCCTTCAGTTCCTGTCTCCTTAGGAGAGATAAATGCCTGTATTGCTTCACTCTCAAGCAGCAAAGTAACAGTTACCTAATTTCACCACTGAGGGTCTGCCGGTCCCAAGTCCTTTCACTGGCCACAAATTCTTTGTACTGGTTCAGAAAAAGAAAAATCACTCTCATCTCTCCTGCTGCCCTGCTGTGGCTAATGGCCAGCCCAAACTGAAAATAAAAGAATCTCTCCACATTTCAGATACTGCAGCATGTATTGTTGTAGTACTGCAAAATAACAGCTTTATTTTGTTAAAAGGGTCTAACTTTAAGTGGACCATGGAATATTTATGGCTCTCAGTAGTCCTTTGAAAGAGTTATCTTATGTTTTTATGCCGATCATGGGTCAGAGGTTCAAATCAGCACTTCTTTCTGTCACTCCTTATATGTTTTACTATAATTTACAGCTCAGCAAGAGGACTCATAAAACAAAAGTGTCTATTTTACTTCAGCAACTAATTCTAGCTAATCAAAGCTTTCCAGCAAAACAACCCAGCATGAAACTCTGCGTGGAAAATATGCAGAGAACAAAGCGTTTTGTCAAATAACACATCTCATGATGTAAACACATATGTCTCTTATAGGAAATTTTATCGCTTCCACATTATCGGCACACAAAAGGAGCATTCTTGCTGCAGACCTGGTGCGACTGTGGAGCCATCGTCATTGGAAACAAGAGCCTGATTAGGTTCCCACACAGATATGAATAGATTTTCTTTTTTTAGTGTAATGCTGCCTTTCTTATTTCTTAAACAGACTAGTAATTGTGGCTGTAAAAACAGTGGATTGTGTTTGGACGACATTTGTTTCTTCATATTTTTTTTAGCTACCCAATGACACCAATTATCCCATATGGTTGTCCTCTTCTGGAAAGTCTGAGTTAATCCACAGCTGTGAAGATGAAGACGCACCCAGCAGGCTCTAAATCTGGTGGGTCTCTTGTCTGTTAATAGAGTCCACAGTCTGCTGGACAGATGTTAAGAGGATCTGTATAATAAGTCAGTGACAAAGACACAGACTTCTTCTGAGGAAAACAATTAGCCAAAACATATATATTCTTCATAGTTTTTCATTTTTTGCTTCATCTTTTGGGGAAGAAAATTTGCCTTACTTCATAGAGGAACCCCACGGCACATACAATAGGTCCTGCTCAAAATATGAATGGACTAACAAACCACATTGGCATGTGTTCTGAAGAAATGGAAGATCTTTTTGTCCATGACCCATCCCTATGTGCTGTGGGTCTTGCACTATTATTTTCAGTTTGGGCTCATTCATCATAATATCGGGGGAGCCTGAATAGGTATTGTCAGCTTTAAAATATCTACTTACATTTGTAATGTGAGGGGAAAAGTAAACTGAAGATGAAATTAACATTTTACTAGTTTTTTGTTAAAAGTTATTAACGTTGCCTTTTCTAAAATAAAGGGATTACAGATAATATTTCTCATCCGCATGCCGATGTTATGGGAGGAAAACTAACTAACTAACTAACCAAAACCTCAAAAAAAACCAAAAAACAACAATAAAATCCTCATTTTAAAATAGCAAAAAAACCCAAAACTCCCAAACCAAAAAAAAACCACCCAAAAAACACAAGGAAAGAATGTGGAATGAAAAGACACCTGCAGCAAGATCCATGTTTAGAGCCTCACTCACTTTTTCCTATCCTCACCTTTTTCTCACTCTGGCCTGACAGCACAGACATCAAAACCCCAAAGTCTTTCTCAGTTCCAGTCATGTAAATTTGGAGAAATGCTACAGACTTAAAATACATGCACCAGTGCAATAAAGAACTAACTTGCCTTCAGGCATATGTGCATTAAGATGCTCTTAAGATCACTTCTGTTTCGTTTGCAAACTGTATTTCTTGTTCTCCTGACCTCCTCCTGCTTTGAGACAATGAATTAGAAATGGCCATCAAAACAGCTCTCTCTGCTTTGCTCTCTGAATGCAGGAACTCTCATGCAGGCATCACCCCTGAGATCAGATTGTGCCCCTTGGAAATCAAATGGCTTTGATTTCATTGAATTATGACAATTAAATACAATCTCTCATCAGCAACTGCCTGTTCACATATTTACTGTAAAGCTGCAGAGAGAGCAAAGAAAGAATGTTTAGAGCTCAAATGAATTATCAATCACTGCAAGGGGCTAAGACAATGTACATAATTTGGCACCTGGCAGTTGTCCCTGTAATATTGTGTTTGTTTCCTCTTAGGAAGTAAAGCTGATGGTTTATTAGCCTTACAGCACCTTGAAAAGTTTTCAAGATAAAATGTCACCCCATCAACATATGAAGATGCTGGGAATTTTTTGTGAGACAGCATGAAAATAGTGAAAGAAAAGTTCATGTTCTGCAAAAAAAAAATTCAAAAATATTTCCTGAAATTTTTACACAACTAAATTTCAGACAGTACTTCAGACATTTTTATATCACCACAGAATACATGTAACATTGTGTCTATTGAAAGAAAATGACTACTCATCTCACAGTGTCAGTGAGCGTGATATTGAATCAGACTTTCAATTTTTTCCAGTGTCACTGGTTCAAAAATCTAATGCTGAAAAGTATAGGTACTGATCCTCAGTCCCCCAGAGAGAAAACTAAATTTTTGCCATGTCAGAAAAGAACAAAAGGTTGTCCAAAAGCTGACAGGGGGAAAAGAGTAACAGCTACCAAAGCACAAAAACAAACAAAGCAAAACAAAAACAAATTTAAAAACATATATACAGAATTGAAGGCCTTCTGTGTCAGTACGGAGCTCTTACTTTCTGAAGAACAATTCCCCTGCTAAGCCACTGACTGGAGAGGCAAAAATCCTCACTGACTTGGCGGCCGTGTCACACCTCATTTCACTCTTTTTATTTTTTTTTTCCCCTTTCCAAACAGACTGAGTGTTGGTCTTCTGAGAATATGATGCTAAGCCACTTTTCCTGTAGAGTTTTTAAACTGGGCCTCTGAGAAAGGGTTTGATACAATTCAATGACTGAAGTAATACCTTTGTCCATCTGAGCATTAAATGGCCCATTGAAATACAGCTTAGTTAGAAAGAATTTCAGCAAATGGTGCTTTCTAATTTTTATTATTATTATTATTATTCCTTTCCCAACAGATTACAGTCTAGATCTGAAAATGCAGTTCAATCACTTTTGGTTGCCTCTTAGGTCAGGCCTTTAGCCAGTGTTAATTAAATATAACCCCTTCAGAATACTGGAGGTTAAATGAGAGCAACAAACTGGTCTTCTTCAAATATTACCTCATGCTCTCAAAAAAGCTGTATTTTGTTTGGGAGGACCCTTGTTTAAACCCATTGCTCTTAACAATAAAAAATTTACTGGGAGCAGGGAGAGGGAAAAACATGCTAAATGCTATTTTATCCAACAGCCAGTAATCACTAAACATTAAACACCTATTTCCATGCAATAGACTATGTCTATTGTGTTTAAATAACACACATCATAAAGGAAAGTGCAGCAGCAGACAATTTAGGCTGTAGCAGCACATACAGCAGAATTTTCGACTTGATAAAGTGAAACTATAAAGAGTCGATGCATAAGTCAGACAGCTTCCATACCTAATATCCTTCCCTGCAGCTATTAGAAGTTCACATTTTTGTCTCTAGTAGGCATGCACATTAGTTTACCTACAATTTCCTCTATTCAGTCACATTTTGTTGTCTGTTCCCTACAATTTGACTAGAGCATGAAATTGGAAAGTAGCTGAAATTGTCGTTTTTTCATCTTAGTGATTTTAAATTAAAAAAGGAGGCTTTCGTGCGGGCCATTTGTTTGCTGCTTCGTAAAAAAGTTTCCTCAAGTATTCATAATAATTTTACTATCAGGTGAAAGCAAGCTTTTTAACACATGGCAATTAGTCTTGTCTTTCTGAACATGACTTTACCGTAAATACTCCTCCTTGACTATCCCTTTGTCCCAAGATTCCTTAGAAGAACGCAACCAAGCGATAATTCAGCATTATTGCTGCTCCAGTGCACTAATCGCTTAAAGCGCAGCGAGGACCCTATGTTTACTGCCACAAGGCTCCTCCAGCCTCCCGGCCCAAGGCAGGCTTCCCAGCCCAGCAGCATCCAGATGTCAGGAGGAATATCCAGGTCCTGATGCAGCATGCTGCTCCATCCCAGTATGGCCCAAACATCTGTTTCATCTGCTGGCGCCCAACCTGCCGGATACACCGAGGTGGCCGCGCAAAGGAGGGGAGAGGGAGGCCGGGAGGGAAATGCTGCAGTTGCACAGCTCACTGTACATGTCCCTAAAAATTCTATATCAAGCAGATATCAGGAAGGACAATGTGATAATTAAAAAAGAAAAAATTAAAAACCAGCCACTCTATACACACCATATATTTAATATTTTTTTTCCCCCTAGTGGGGCAACAGCCCAGAACTCATTAGCTTCTCATCTTACTAACTTCACTCTGGTTCAGTTATTTGTGGTGTAAGAAAAGGACAAAAATAAGGAAAAGCACAGAAGCACGTAACACAAACTCCTTGTTGTGGTTATAGCAACTACTCTTTATAAAAAAGAAAATAAAAACAGCCAAAAGCACAACTTAAAAATGAGACAAACTTAGGCATCTCCTACATATTTATAATTTCCTGTAGATAGTAACTGAGGGGCTCAAAAACAATAAGCATCTTTTGTCTAAAAGAAAGGAGTATGTAAACATTGACACTTTATCTTGTGGCACGACAAAAAACAGCAAACATTTTAGTTGATCTAGATTAAGTTCTGACAAGGAATAAAGGATTGTTAACTGTTCTCATCTCTCCCACTTTGTGTATCTATTCTCTTGTATTTTTGCTCGTGACAATAATGGAATAGTTGCCTGCTCCCATGCAAATTCATTGAGTTGTTTATGAAAGCAAGATCAAAGCCCAAACTGAAAGCGCCTCTTTTTTCCCTGCTGCATTTTTCTCCAGAGGAGAACCTAATGAGAGGCTGCTAAAGCAGGAATCTTGCACTCTCACAGTGCAACCTACCAGCTCACCCTTTTCCCTGGCCAGCCTGGGGACACATCTCACCTTAGGAACACAGAGGGTGGGAGACAGCGAATTCTGTTTTGTCCCACCTCGGCATGAGGTGAGCACCTGGACCCAGGAAGGAGGAATCATCCCTCAGAGCTTCCATTTAAACACTCTCTGTGCATCTGAACAAGTCACCATCTTCCCTGTGCTCCTTCTGAAATGGATCCACTGCTGCTGCAATACCACAGCACTTGAACTAGGTACCTCTGAATACAACCATCAGGTACTCCTAGTAAATATAAATGTCAGCATTAATAAAACCACTGCTCTAATAAAATATTGTAAATAACAAGGAAAAAAAATACTTCATCAAGTATCTATCACCATTTCCTCTGCAGGAGGATAGGAGAAACATCAGTAAAACCTTTCTCTTAAGCACAAAGATTTGCATTCCTTCATTTAATGCTGTCAGATGACTGATGTGCTACTTTTTGATCATAATTCTCCTGTTACTTACCACGCACAGGAAAGAACACAATAGCCTTATCTCTGTTGCTCTCCCATATTGTATATTGTACTACACATCTTGAAATTTTGCAAAAAAATCTTCAACATTTTTCATTATTTTACAAAATAACTGTGAGACGCTCTGCTTAGATACCTATGGTAGAAAGCCAGTCACAGCAAAGGACAACTGCTTTTGCTTGGAAAAGTAATTTGAAGTTTCCAGCAGATTATGTTTTTCAAGAAAAAATGTGAAATGTTAAAGATAAATCTGTATGTGATTTGTTTCTATGTTATACTATGAGAATTTGCTACTGGCATTTTTTTAGCATAAATTCTTCCTTACAAAAATTGAGGATGACACTAAAGGTAACACTAGCAAGCTCACCAAGGAAAGCAAGCAAGGACCAGGCAGCATGGCTCTACACACACCTATAAACAAAGACTCTGGTGTTTTAAACTCTTCTTATATCCAAAGAAAGTGAATAAGCAGTACTTACTTAAAGCAAAATATATCCAGATCTATCAGAAAAATATGAAAATATAACCAGATGGTTGCATCAGAGCACAGGTTTTTTCATTCACTTTATGCTATCCTAGTATTACCTTCTCTGGTGCACTGTAAATCAGATTATTCATAAGAAGAATTTTAAATGTTTTCTGGTATTCTTGCAGAAGCTCTTCCTTAAAACTCTGGGTTTTATCCCTTACTACTAATATAAAGTATTTTTTACAATAAGTGTGAGAGGTCTATATGAAAAGCAGCTTCCTTACAAATTTAGATCATCTCACACACTTCACCCATAGAAATGTTTTCTGCACTAAAGCTAGAGTAAAAAAGAAGGAGGACCCCCAACACAAGGGGAGAAAAATTATATGACTGAAAAGCAATTAATTACAGTAAGTTTGCTGAAGGGATGATAGCTATCAAAGCTTTTCAAATTTTGCATTTCAGAATTTCTGATATTTCTTTCAAAAAACGTTAACACATAGATGGGCTTTGTGAGAAAAGTCAGGAGTTTCATTCTGCTGCATGTCAGCAGGATTACAAGCAATTATGAGTAACTGCTTGTTGAGCTGTGTGAAATGAGTTGGTGAATGAGTTTCCTAGTGAGCACATGTCCATGTCACTGGTACGACTGCCAGTAATATAGACAATTTTAGCTGAAGGGGTCTAAAAACATAATTATTCTCCTAATCCTATAGGATATGTTTCCGCAATTGTTGCTTCTAGTGTACACATTCTAGGTCTGTCACCCTGGTGGCACGCAGGAAAACTGAGGCATAAGCAAGAAAAAAGGAAATCAGGACATGGGAGGGAAAAAATGGGGCAGTAAACCTTCTCTAGATATATCTCCTAAAATCTGGCATAGATTGGTGGGTTCATTCCCTCTCTGACCATCCAGATGGAGAAACTGTCTAACATGACAATGCAGCATTTCCCTTGCAGAACTGTGCCGACACAGAACAGGGAAACTGAGCACTCACCACTGCTAAGCACAGTGAGAGGCAAAAGCTCAACAATTAAATTCCTACGTGCTCCCATGGCAGAATAACGAGACACCGTCGCCGCAATAAACGGGTGCAAGTCAGGCAAAGGAAGAATCCCATTTAAACTGCCTCTCCCAATTCCCACATCTGAATCCCCATCTTGTGAGGAGAAGATGCTGAGGCAACTCTACATTTAAGAGCTGAATATTTGAAAGTGCTGCTTGGGATTTGAAACTGCAATGTTTTCTTACTTTTATAAGAGAGACAGTTCCTGTGGTAGCTCGCAGCCATTCTACAATTTTCACTAGCAAAAATGGACAGAAGACAGGGATATAATAAATATATACTGGCTCTACTGATCAGGAGAAGCTTTATCAGTCAGCTGGGGCACATCTGGGAAAAAAAGTCACTCAGGTGCATCTCTAGCATCCCATTCAATTAACATACCATTAAAAATGGTTTGTCCCTGTTCAGCCTGCTGCGTTACCTGATAAGTCAACACAGTTAAAATGTATATTTAAATGCAGAAAACAGTGAAATGTTTTCTTTGTGAAGCAGAAAACAAGCCCCGCTTACAGGCATTTTAAAGCATTAGAAATAATTGTGCTTTACAGGTTGCTTAGTAGATCGGTCACACTGATCTTTTACCACATATTTTGAACTTTCATGCACCTTCAAGGAAAATTAAATAACTTCCTCATAGGAAGTACACACAAAATTATGCAAAACATATTCAAATGGTGCTTATAAAAATTACATCTAAGAAAAAAAAATCACATTTGCACCTCAAAACCAGGTAACCGGGAACTTACTATTATAAATTCATTGGAAGATGATTTATTTTACACCAGCAAATGTGGATTTGGTGTAAGATTGCTGTGCTTTCTGAACTGCAGTGGGTGTGATGATACTTCAGCAGCAGTGCTGGGACTGAGTTAAATATGTTATGAGGCCTGAACAACCCTTCCCTAGGTGCTGAAAACAGCAGGAGAAGAGAGGGCCTGTACTGGATGAATTACCCTGGACAGTTCACAGAAGTGTTATTAAATAACACTGTAAACTGGATAAACCTGGTGATTTGTTCTGTGTCTAGAGCCTAGCACAAATGTTTCAACTGCATTGAAAGGACTTTGCCTCTTTGATTTCTCACTTCACTTCCAAAAATGCCAGTGGACCTGACAGCACACTCACTATTCCTACACCTGAAATACATTTCCATTTGTTTTCATGCTTTGCTATAATTCATGGCCAACAATAAAATACGTGCCCTATTATGTCTACTTCACTAGATTTTGTGACAGATTCTTTTAAGTCTCAAATAATTCCTTAATAGTGAAATTTAAGCATGATGTGTGATCTTCTTGTACGCCTGAAGACGCTCCTCCCTCCTGTCTTTTTCAGGACTGACATGCAAACCTTCTGGTGTGCCCTCAGCCATATGTAGCCTTCATGCTGAGTCTGAGGAACAGACAGATGAATCCACTACTTTCTAGTTAGGACACCTTCCTAGCTCCTCAATCATATGGATTCTAAAAACATCACAGACCAAACATATTTTAAACAAGCAGTGCCCTGAAGGCCACACCATTCCTATTTCACCATCCGTAAAGCCTCTTCAACTTTGTGATAGCATTATCCACACACTGGTTTGATGAGTTTTATCTCATTTTCTGTGAATTTCCCTCTTTTTTTGAACTGGGTCAGTGGGAGGGCATATGCTCTTCTAATCAAAGACCCTCAGAAATGAACCAGGTGATGATATCTTTCGGGTCCAGGCATCTTTAAGAGAATTTTTCTGCTTCCTTAGAGCACACACGTGTGTGTTAGTTTACACCTAGAAGCTCTAATCTAAACCACCCTGGTTATTAGAACTTTTAGTTCAGATGAAAGGTAAGTTTTTCTTTTTCTCTAGCAATTAGTCAGGATGGAATGATAATACTGGCATATATTATTTTCCTTTGTGCACAGACCTGACTTAAAAGACATTTTTGTCTTTAATCTGGTTCCTGCTTAGTTCCTAAACAACCCAACGTGTTAACACCATCACAGGAAAAAATCCTTCATGTTGGTAATTTGTAGCCAAATTAAGCAGCTTGCTCTATGGTTATCAGAAGTATAATAAAATTCCAGAAACATACTCACTTGCAGCTAATTCCTGTAAGGCACACACCATATACATTTCTAGAAAGCTTGAAGGAATCCAACTGCCAGCTCAGAGTATGCCTCACAGTCAGCCTATTCCCCAAAGGGATGCCACAGTTTTGAAAGAGATTTAAAAAACGTGCTCATCCCCTGATGGCACTCTGTAGTACTGGTGCCTCTGGTGCTCTGTCAGTAAATGCAGCAGTAACTTATTTGCTTCTTACTGGCTTCTGAGTGAATACATACCCCAGGGAGGCAGCTTTGCAAAGCACAATGATTTTAAAATAGAGCCTGGGCTTTCAGCGAGGGGCAGCCAGTGGTTAAGGCAGCAAGAACATCTTGTTGATGCTGCGGGCTCAGCCTCTCCCAGTCACTTGGGCTCCAGCTTCTGCCTTGATATAGACTGAAGAGATGCAGGAAACCTCCTGCCATCCAGCCTACAAGCATGATATCCTTTTAAACATACAAGTTTCCTGATAAGTGAGTTGATGTCTGCGCCACTTAGGATCTCAATGGTAAATTCTCCCTGGAACAGCATATGGGCCTGGAAGGCAGCTGTCCTGCTTGGTGAGATCTAAGGGTGCAAAAGGTGGGAATCCTGCCAGGAGCCTCATCCCTAGCTGCCAGATTGAAAAGTCTTCCCTCTTGGGAGAGGAGAGCAGGACAGGAGCACTACCCAAGGTGGAGGAGGGGTTGGGCATCTGAAGGGAAGAGAAGGAGAGCTGTGCCAGGCTGCGTGACAGTCTGGTGGCTACTCTCCTTCCTGCAGTGGGAGCAAACACCAGCCCTGGAATGAACCTGGGCTTGCCTAGAACTGCTACAGACTATAGGAACTGTCTCTTTCTTAAACATTGCTATAATTTTTTTATTAAATAACATGACACTGTTCCAATAGGCAAGAAGGAGCTTAACCAAGGCATTCTGCTTAAAGCAGTTACTGGAGGTGCAGGGCATGAAATGGGTGAGAAAAGGCTCTTGCAGCTGCAATGCTGCTGCACCAGGCTGATTACTCTGGCCAATGGCTCTGTTTGTTTGTCTGTCCATTTTTGCCAACTAGAAGAGAAGAGGGAGACTCCTGTTCCCTGTGATGTTACTGGGGGAGATAGGAAAATCCTCCTGGGGAAAAAATTAATCATAAGTGATATTTTACTGCAAAAAGTCTCAATCTTGATGGGCTGTCCTTTCCTGATGAAAATCACTTTGCCAGATAATTCAGGGCTGAAGATGAGAAGGGGTAGGAGAAGACAGAGTACTAAGAAATTCTGCAAAGAAAGGAGGTCATATGGTAAAATATTGACTCCATGACATCATTTTCATTGATACTGCCACTGATATAATTCAACTTGATAACACAGATATTACATACAGAGACATAAACATTCAAGTAGGGAAAGGCACAAGTATAACTATTTCATTGATTTTAATTAAATTTTCCTGAGTATTGCAAGGTTGGCATATTTTTAATTTTATTTCCATTAAAGGGCGTGCTTGGTCTCTCAGAGCCTTAATAAAATCTTCTTTCGACCTCCCTCCTTTCTCTGCTACAACCTAAATTTCTACATGAGAAAAGGACCAAAATATGTAATTTACTACTTCCATATGCTGAAATTTGCACACACCATCCCCTTAATTTAGACCACTATTCACTGTATCATAATAAGCAACATTCTGTTAAAATATGTCCACCTAGAGCTCAGTAGTCTTTGAATGCTAGATAAAATCATTCTATAAGGCTAATGAAGACAGAAACTCTGCCTGTAACAATATTAAGTTTGTTTTCTCTGGTGATTTGAAGAAGTGAGCAATCTGTCAGTAATACATTGAGGGAAATTACTTGTCTTGTAGGAATTCCCGCTGACAGTCACTCACTCACAGTGCTGACCCAAACATCTACCCGCTGACAAACAAATTACAGTGTCTAACTTTGAAAAGGTAACTAGCTGTTTTTAATTTTTATTGGTCTCACCAAATCTCTCTCATATTTACCCAATCCCCATTCTTCACTGTGTTAAAAAAAAAGGGGGAAAAAAAGAAGAAAGAAAGAAAATGGAAAAACCCATGGTTTCTTGCATTTGAAAAAATTATTACTGCCTACATCCAAGAGTGTTATGTCAGATAAAACTGTTAAACTGTGTCTAACCAACATTAAGACTGGCAGCCCTGCCAGTGACTGACTGGGTGAGTGAACACATTACTGAGACAGCATTGTAGAAATTAATTTTCTTCAATAAAGTGATTTTTAAGGCTCATATATTTCACAATCTAAACATATGTCACTGTTTCATAAACAAAATAAATGGATTAAAATAATACATTACCAATATGCTGACACATGGAGATATTTTAATTAGAAATACTTAAGCTGCGTGATATTTAACTGCTATATTTGTTGAAGAGGAGCATGCATCATTTAGTAAGACATAAGGCAGGTACATCACTTTGCATGATGTGGTACCAGAGTGGGACCAAATCACCTCCAGTGTGAGCTCTCACTATCAGATCACATTAGCCCCACTGAAAAATCGTGTTAAGGTTACAGCATACAGAGGAGACTCCATAAGAGCAGCCATTCACTAAAACAACTTCTTCATTGAAATAATAAGTCACCCAGATTCTGGTTCCTGAGAAATAATATTTCTTCACAAAGGGATACGTTTAACAACTCAGCTATTTAAAGGCCATATTTACATGACTGTCGCATTACATTGGCCTCTTTCCTGCATTCTTCTTGACTTACTTTGAGGACCAGCACTAAAATAGCTGAGGAAAGCAAATGTCAACTATGCCCTGAAATTTATACGTGTGAGAGAATTGGAATAAGTAGAAATGTAATATATTGTTTACTGTACCAAGTGCCCTCTGTTCTCTAAAGGTCAAAAGCATTGTAACCTTGGCGTTACAGTTTCTGATTGTTCCCAGGGTTAAATACATTATCAAAATTAATGGTTCAAACCCCTCAACCTCCAGATATATGAGTATTCATGCCTCCATCTGCTGAACTGTTCAACTAAAAATAGCATTCTTTGGCCTTCCCTCTACTAATATTGTGCCCCTGAGGCAGGCTATGCAATGCTTCAGCAGTACACTGGATCTGCACCCAGCAGTATAAAAAAAGGTCATTTACTTCGTCTGCAGCTACAGGAGAGTATGGAGGTGAGGGATAAAATGGGAGGACAGAAAATAAATAGGCAGTTAAAATTTAGTGTGTTTAGTTAAAATTTTCTCTTTTTTTTTTTTTTTCCAAACTGTATTATAAAAACTTCAGGTTCCAGGAACACAGCTGCAACTATAGTTAAGATTCGCCAAGGTTCATTAGTGTTATAAGCGATAAATTCTGAAGGACAAATTACACAAATAGTTTGGAGAAAGAGTTATGAAGGAAAGCTTTTTTGTTTTGCTTTTTTTTCCTAGAGCTCACTTTGTTTAGGAATAGCTCCAGCTAGCATCATTGTAATGCTTCCATTTCTATCAACAGTTTATCAGTCGTGGTTGAGAGAGTTGCGACACTTCCTTATTTATCTCCTAGACAGTTTTGTAGAAATATGTAAGAATGAAGGCAGAAGGGATTTTTAAACCCTAAACAGCATATAGTAACATTCCTTGTTTGAAAGTAAGGACATACAGGTGCCACCTCTGCCACCACTGGCAGTAACAAGGTTCCTGCTACCTACAGCATGAGATCTGGAAAACCCATTTCATGATCAAGTTCACTCACTGAGCAAGATTGCTGGCCACACATCTCTAGGACCTCTTAATATCAGTGCAGCCATTTGACAGCTTGGGAAAAAGGTCAGGGAAATGGGAAAGAGGGAAAACTTCAGAGAAGGCATATGTGAAGAGCAGCAAAAGGAAAATTATCAACAGGTTTTACAGCTCATGCTGGTTAATTAAAGCAAGAAGCTTTTGTTACACACAGGTATCAGAACTGTTTCACATGCCACAGGTGTATTTGGTAATAAATCTGCAGACTATTCACTCACAATTGTTTGAAGTTGGAGAGGTGAACAGAAATAGTTTGTTTTTTCTGATCAGACTATACCTAGGAGAATTGATCCCTCATCATCTAGGTCCCCTCTCATGTCAAGAGTCCTAACGAGGCTTGGTCCTGTCATGCATATTATTTAAATTTTTGGCTGATTTGTTGAGGAAACTGGTGAGATGGGGCTGAGATGTCAATGGGAAGTATGGAGCACAGAGTCTTCATCAATGATACCTTCATGAGTATACAGATCAAAAGAAACTATCTGGTATCAATCCAAAGCAGAGCAAGCACAATTCAGGAACCTGGACTGGCATAGAAGTGTGGTAGCTACTATTTCACTTCAGGATACTGAAAGCTACAAGTGAATAGTAGTGGTATTTACCATGAGCTGATCAATGTGATCAAAAATCTCAGAGAAGATGGGTCAAACTGGTCTGTTGCTGAAAGAGAACTTTTTTTTTCTTTTTTTTCTTTTTTTTTAATGCGGAGAACTTTTTTTTTTCTTTTTTTTTTTAATGCACTACCCATGAATGAGCTACTCAAGAAGCTGCTGTATATGATTCCAGTAAAGTTTTTTGTACTCATAGAGGTACATAATTCACTGGTGAACATAAATATAGAATTCAGAGAAACTACATTTTGATAACAACAGCTTGAATAAGACAGAAAAATTATTAATTAGCAATTTCCCACTGGAGAAATATCCTCTGTGAAATAATTGCTATTGTTACATGACGTACCTGGTAAAAAATGGTTCTGTGTTCTATTAGATTCAGAGCTTGCAAAGAAGTTGCCCTAACACACAGGAAGATGAGAACAAAAATTTTCTGCTACCTCTTACCTGGAGCATGATCATCCAAATAAAAGAAAACATAAGTAGAAAAATAAAGGGGAGATTACAAGATTGAAGCTGGCAGAACTTCCTTAGCTGGACACAGATTATAGAAAATAATTTCAGAATTAATAATACTGCCCTGGTAAAGTTGAAATGTTAGAGCTACTGCAAAACTCTTTTGCTTGACATAGCTTTCCCTCCCCAGGTTCTCCAAACATGGATATTACATACACACTCACATGTAGAAACAAAACCAAACCTGCAAATAAATTAGCTATTTCTCCCACTGGCTGAAAGGAACAGAGATTACTTTTGTGATCAGTATTTTTAAGCACTTGGGAAATACTCAGATACCATGGTCACAGCATTCACGTAAATAAATAAGTGGGTGGGGTGCACGGAAGAAAGGAAGCAGAACAGAGAAAGAAGGGGGAAGGGAAGCAAAGATGGAAAAATGAGCTGAAATGCTACACCCCTAACAGTCTTCATGACGCATCAGGTATAACAACAAATTCTCTCCAACAAACACACCCAAATAAGTGCTCATTTAGGGAACACAGAGAATTGACACAAAGAGAAAATTAACAGTAGGAGTAAATAAAATTTAGTTCAGGCACTTTAACAATCTGATGAGCAGGTATCAGCCAAAGGTTAAGTGTTCTGTTATTTAAGCTCTTATAACCATGAAATATTAAAGGTTTTGAAATCCCATAGAGATGAAATTCAAACAAAATAGAGAGGGGGGAAGCACACAAACAAAAAAATTCTTTTACAGCAAATACGCCTAAATGGAAATTCAGACCCCCAAGCCTGAATGTTCCTGAATTTACTAGCACACATTTTTGCTGGTTGTTTTCTCTCTAATTGTTCTCGTCATGTTTAACAACTCAGTCTATCATTTCTGCAAATTAATGAAAATGTGTTATTGCTGTAGGTTCAGATCAAGTCTGATGTGCAAATATGTGGGTCAAGTTACAAATGGATCATGTAAAAGAAAAGAAGCAAGAATGTCTGTGGTTTAGATCCCATTTCTTTGACAGTTGAACAGTTTTCATCCTTTTCTGCCTTGCAGTCTTGTGTAGGCTCACTATTTGTTTTAGTGCATTTCAAAGGCAGCAAAAATAGTCTCTCTATTCACAAAGCTGATTTCTGCAGTATTTTCCCAATTAAAGCTCATAAGACTTTTGCTTCAATAAGTAGTCAAATACTGGCTTTATAAAGATACCTGCTATTTTTCCTTTTGAGAAACTTCCCTTTGGTTTCAATCCTGTCCAAGGTACAGTATTCACGTTATTATGACCCAAAACTATTTTTCAGAGATCTTTGCCTTCAGAGTCAAGGTGTTCTCTTTTCAAATGCTGATTTGAGGTTAGGTCAGACCTAAGCTCAAGGAGTCTTTTTTGTCAGCTCTGGACCACCAATGAGCAGAGGTCCACGAACAAGTTCTGGCCCCATTTTTGCTTATCCAAAGTTAATTTGTCAAGAATATCATCATAGGGTAAAGAGGAAAGGATTTTTAATTTGATTTGACCCCTCCAGAAAAAAAAATTAATCACAGAAAGGTAAGTGAAGTAGATATTTAGATATTAGCATGGCAATACTTTGCTATTCTAGGCACAATTTATTCCTATTTTGCTTCTGAACTCGACTCTAACCTAACTCAAATAGGGGTTTCAAAGGTTTACTTGTAAATAGTTACATGCATCTTTAATGGCCTTTCCTCTCATGTTCACTGTCACTTTCTTTCCACACATTTTAACTCTGAAAGCTTTTGACTGTTTCTTCATTATTTATGATATTGTTGTGTCTTTTCTTCTGAAATTAAAAACTTCTTGCCACAAGAAGCTAGCTAATAATATGGCACATAAATCTTTCTTTCACAACATTTCATTCTATATGTGCCAAAAATAAATAAATGGCCAAACTAAGTCACTAGCCATGCTTGGCATCTGACCAGCTTAATGCACAGAAAGGTTGAGATTACCTTAATACAGAAGCTAAAAGAGTTTGCAATTTATTGTATTGTCAGCACCACACAGTTTAAAAAAAAAGGAAAAAAGAAAAATCCAATAATGCACTTTTGTTTGGATACACTGACTGCTCCAATTATAACCAGTGCTTTACAGCTACAGAGGAGCGACCACATGAAAATAAAGTACAAAAATATCTTTGAACTTATCTCCCATCAACTGTTCATATAAATAAAAAAATACCATTAACTGCCAGTATAAAACACACAGAACAATGTCTTTCACTCACAGTATCAAGGTTGGCTGCACGTTGCTGTACTGTAAGTACATAAGGTGTTAATCCTCCTGGGCTGTGCTCAAAAATTATTTAACATTCAGGCTATTATTTAGCATACAGCTGGTTAGCAGTTTTCCCCTAAAATGTTGGCTTCCATCCCACATTTTTTTGTTCTGGCACATACCTGGAGCTGTAAAGGGCTGAGTCCAGAAGCAGCAGCAGCTGCCATTGTTGATGGAATGAACTGCACAGGGTAGTTATCACCTGTCGGGAGAACAATGCGTGCAGGTTCAGACAATGAGCAGAGAATAGCAGCAGACAAGTGCAAACAAGGCCCTAGGATTGCCTGTGCTCCCCAGCACTCCTCTAAGCCTAAACATCTGCAAAAACAAAAGGCTTCGCTGGGCACAGACTTGCCATGTTCCCCTGGAACTTTTTTTGTTAGCAGATAGCTGGTAGGCAAACTGGCAAAACATAAATATGATACTCGTGATTTTCATTTTCAAAAGCGAATGTTCAAATCAAGCGTGGAAGCCTGGGCATAAAATGGGTCTTACAACCACAGACACATAGATGAGATACCCCAGGAAACCCCAGTGGCTCCCACAGCAAAAATAAAAAGTAGTTTTCACCACGTTTCTTAAAAAAACTAAAAATCTGTTATAACCCAAGAAATATCAGTCCTGTTTAATGCAGGGTGATTTCTTTTCAGTGTCAAGTGGCTCCTGGGACACATACCCTGTTGGGTCAACACAGGTTGATGTTTCTGGCTTTGATTTGGGATTATCTGTCTTGGGACAGCTCCCTTAAGGTAGTCATAGAGAAGAACAAAATTAAATCACCTTTTAATATAGTTCGAAATATCTTTTTAATTTTCTCTTAGATCTGGGGGCCTTCTGAAGTTCATAGATTAGCCAGGTGCTCAGTTACATGAAGGTTCATGTACTAAAATTTCCAAATTAAGTATTGTAACATAATGTCTTATAGCATATCTATGGGTGTTCCCATAGATGTGCAGCACACAGTGCCATTTGGACTCTTAGTCAATGTAGGGAACAAAAAAAGGCTGAAATAGCTTAGCAGTCTGTAATATAAAAATGAATACAGTGATGGATAAGAAGCTGTGATTTAATGGAATATCACTTTGGCTCCAGCTACTTATTTAAAATCTGTGTTATATACTATCTGCAAGTTTCATTTCAACAGGCTGTGCATTTTTAGATATTTTTACAATAATCAGTCCATTTTACACAAAATCTTCCATGCTGAAAGCAGAATATAGCAATAAGGGAAATACAGAAATCCAGTATAATATAGTCAGGACATTCCAAGAACTAGACTTTTTCTGTCACCCCCTCAAATAAATAACAATAGCTAAAGTCTTTGCGGTCACCAGACTCCTCAGAATTCTTTCTTTTTTACCACATGAAGTTCGATTGTATCCAGGTCAGTTAAAATGTTTTGTTGTTTCACTTTTTTAATAAATTGTACATGTCTAATCCACAAGGTCTCTTTGCATCATATCCATAATACCTCATCAGGCCATTGAGCACAGTATGTGCTTGTACACAGTCCAGTAACAATTGGATTCTGATTGCATATGGAGCTCTGCTACAATGCATTCACTCACACTATATTGTACTGGTGTCCTATGGAGTAATGTTCAAAATATCTCCTCTTATTTTCCCCATTCCATGAGGTTGATTTTAGTGTGCAGCGATGTTGGTTTTTTTTCTTTAAAAAAACAAAACCAACAAAAAAGACTTCTAGATTATTTTCTTAAAGTACTTAAGCTGTCTCTTTATGGTTAAATAATTCCACTCCTCTCTTTGATATTTATATGAAATTATCTGAATAAATAAGATCCTAATCTAAGTTAAATAATGTTTCTTTCAGAAATATATTACAAGGTTTTTTAAAAAAATCACAAAGATGTTGAATTAATGATGCTTTAAATGGGGGGGAAAATAACCATCTGACTTATCAGCATGGACTGCCTTGCAGAACATTTTGGAGGCATTCTTTCTTTAAATATCATGAATTATTCATCCCTCTTCCACACAGCAATCTCTTCTTTCTCCCTCCCCCTCCGCATACACTTTTTAAGTTCAATACCAGTTGCTTTATTTGTACTAAAACATTTTCCATGTCAAACATATTTTAAAAAAAACCAAACTCTAAAAGAATTCCCTGCGGCACTCCTTTTTCACAGCTGTCATGCTCCTATGGTTTGAAATAGCCAGATATTTTATACCCACATGCGCACACGCACACACAGAGTTTTTGGCTTCACAGTTAATTTAATAGTATCTTCACCACACCCTGTAGTGTTCTCTTGCTCACCTGCTGGCTACAGTGCTGTCTCTTGTTGCAGGAAGAAGAATATTCATAGGGTTATGCATTTATCTGTTATTAAAACCCAATACTGTCCATTTCTGCCCTCATTTTAATGTGTTAAATTATGGCTAAGTCCTGGTATGTCAGCAGCATCTTTATGCTGAGAAGAAAAATTAATACTCCAGCTCTGGAGTACCTTGACACCAAGGAGTAAAAGCAGAGCAAAGGTACTTCTTTCTCCCTTGAGCAAACTGAGCATGCAAGGAGTGCTCTGGATTTAATTTTTAATTACAGAGGTACATATTTCCCCCTCTTGTTTTCTCAGTGCAAGAATGGATCAAGAAGCTCCTCCATAGCTGTCTTGGCAAGAAATCAGTCAATGTATTGTAGCAACTTTTTTCAAATTTGTTTCTCAATTTGGAATGCTTGCGTGAGGATCCATTCTTTTAAATTTGTACAAAAGGCAGGAGAACGTGTTCAAACAGGTCTGCCTTAAGTGCTGGTGTGTGCTGGCCTTTGATAACCAGGAGTAAGAAGAATGCTGGAAGAAGAAAACCTGTCATGTTTTGCAAACTGATCTTTTCAATCTCCTTGCTGTGCTGATTGTCTATTTACATTTGGCTGCTGTTGTTTATATATAAATTGGTGTTTACAAGCCATGGAAAATTATGCCAGACTTCTGTTTCGTTTGTCAGGTTGAGCAACATTTCCAAATGAATAAAAGCAGTGAGCAATTGTGCTGTGTTATTCTACACAGAAATAATGTAAATGTTTCTTTTTGTCTTGGATGAAGAGATGAAGCTTAGCAGACTTTATTTATAGGATGTATAGACTTACCTTCCAGATCAAAGCTCTGTGAGCTGTGAGGAAAGAAGGATGTCTGGCTTTTGTGAGACCCAGAGTAGGGGGAAGGTGCTGCCTTATTACCAGTCTTTCCTAAAACACAGTTGTAAGACATAAGCTGCCTCTCCTCATCTGAGTTACAAAGTTTTTGGCTTGCTGATGTTCCCACCATTTTGGGATGTCTGTCTCTTCACAGAATGAGAGGAAATGGAGTTGGAAGAGCTGCAAGAGGTCAGCAGTTCCAGGGCCCCATCCTTCCAGACATCATGGACAGCCTGAGCAAAGCATTCCTCAGGTGCATGTGGGGATACTGCAGGGAGAGACGGGGACACTCCCACAGTATTCCCACACAGGACATGAATTTTGCTTGTCCAGAGCCATCAGGGTTGAGGCAGATGTTAAAAGAGGAAAGTGACTAAAGGAATACTGTGGAGCATCTCCCCTGTCCCATGGCACTGTTTCAGTTGTGTCTTTGTCTTGCGTAGGGTTTGCTGCAGCTCTGCCTTATTGCCATTCTCATGTTGCAGCAAAACCAGCTTCCCCCACAATTTTCTGCCTGCAGGTAATGTTTGCAAAATTATGAAATTTGCACATTTCACTGCAATGCCCTACCTGACAATATCCAGCTGCCTGCCATCATCTCCAGCTTATACATCAATATTTGGGACTGAGGAACATATGATTGCTACAACAAATCCCGAGGTTATGAAGTCCTTGTTCCAACCAAGTAAAACCCAACACGGGACACATGACAACCTTTAACTCAGTCCTGGGGAATCTCCATTAGAAAAAAGACTCATGAAGCCATGAAAAGACACACGGGCAACCAGTACACAGTGGATTTGGTGTGTGCCTCCTGTTTTCACCTGCTAGGAGGAAGAGCAGCCTGCTTACTTACCTAAAAAAGAACACTTAGATATGGAAAATCTAAACCTCCTGACCAACTTTAGGAAAAACTTCTGAAAGACCTATTCCAAATGGAAATTGCAATGTCAAATATCAGAAATCTAGCACATCTAAGATTATGTGAGTTATGTGGATTAGCTACAGTAATCAAGAAGTTTCATTAATTTGATGACGAATATTTCACACTATTGGAATGTTCTGAAGACCAGCCTGATGACAATAAGCCTGACAGTTTTGTTTGTCATGCTTTCCCTAATAATATTACTTTCTCTGATTTGCCCAAGTGCAACTAGAAACAGAAATCAGGCCAAAATGTTGACTCTGTTTCTGCCACCAGCCTAGGAAAAGAGTTTCCATTTTCACATTGCATAACAACATAGCAAAATCTCTTGTAAATTATTTTTGTGCATAAAGCCAAATGCTCTAGGTAGGTAGACAGGAGCTGTTTCTTGGTGATACTAATCATGGGCTTTATATCGTTCTTGTATGAAATATGAAAAAAAAGCTTTGAAAATACACTGCAGCATATCACTCAACAAACCTGTCTAAATTGAGTTTGACTCTATGTCTTCATTTTCAATAATCTTTTTGAGAGATACTTTCCAGATCTGGCAAAGAAATTATACAAAACAAAATATTTGCAGGACATATTTAAGCAAAAGTGATCATACATTTTGAAGTCTCACGGACTGCCATTATGCAATTGGCATGGACATCATCCCTCCCACTCTCTGCTTAGAGCAAACCACAGCTCTCTTTGAGATCTGCTCAGCTCATGATCTGGCTCCTACCTAGCATTGCTCTATATCTTTATTCCATCATCTTCCTGCTTCCCTGTACCCTTTCAGCCACAAAACTTGACTGAAGCAATGCTTTAGTCACTGAAATATGGAGGGAACTGCCCTTCCTTTATCCTCATCTTCCTCATCCTACTCACTGCCTTGTCCTCTTGACCCAGGGCGCTAATGGGGACACAATAATCATGTTCAAGGATACTCCAGCCCACTAAGTTTTTCTGGATGCACGTGTTTAGCTAAATGAAGGGAAAATTGCAGTGGGAGAGGAGGTATAATGGTACCCATGCTGCCCACCAGTTCCAAGCTGTAAGTGTAGTGGTCACAGTCAGAAAGCCAGCGCAGTTGCTTTGCTCTCCTCGGAATGCAAAATAATTCTATTAACTGTGTAGCATCTCTGGGCAAGTATTAGCTTCCTAACAGCTGCCACTCTCAGCTTCCCCCTGGAATAAGTGGCAACCCCCACAACCAGGTACTCTACGAGGCTCGTCAAACGCCTGCAGGTCAATAGTCACAACAGTCATTTGAGATGCACAGCGCCCTAAAGTTTTAATTAATCCGGTATACAGTATAAATACTGAAATATGTATAAAAAATTAATTAGGTGGTCTATGCAGCTCTGATTTCTCAATTAGTACTTACCATGCCGGAAAATTATATTACATGACTTTGAGATACATAAGGAAGCATGGGACTTTGGGGATTTTTTTTCTAATGCAATTATTACTTGTCATCAGCACTTGCTAACTTTGGCCTGTTTCACCTCCTAGAGCTCCAAAATACTGTGGGGGGAGGGTTACAGCCATCTCAGTGTTATAGTTTCTGCCAGGCAGAAGGAAAGTTTCTCTTGTCAGACTTTATCGTAGCTGTGTATCAGCAAGTCCTTAAGTTTTCTGCTCCTAATGATTTGCTGATCTCAGAAGTTCATGAGCAGCAAGACATGTACTAGAAGGGCCTCAGAACCTAATAAATTCTCCTCTCTACTACAAAACCTTCAGTTGAGTGTACAAACTACTCTATTTTGCTAAAGAATACCATTTTGTTCCTCCAAGGCCTAGCATTTGTGTGCAAATCTGCAGCAGTACTCAGTAACTGCTACCTTGGCATTGAACTAAACAGCCATGAAATTGGTCCCCAATTTAGCCCAGGAAGATATTTCTGCATGGACATGGACACATAATCATACCCCTGCTTGTACACCAAGGCAGAACTTCTGTCCTGTCACACTAACACTGCTGCAGTGCTCCCACTTTGGAGCCAGCTTATATCTAGCCTGTTTTGCAGGCAAAGCAAATTAAGTGACTGTGCACACAATATTCGACATTCCCTAAATTACACAGTCACTTTCAAACATACTTAGTCCCCACTGCTGCTCTTATTGAAATGCCTCTCACTGTATTTTCTGAATGTCAAGTAAAACTGGCAGTCTTGCCGATGCCAAAATGCAGTAAAATATAATAGAAGCTAAAGATGTAACCTAAAAGAAATTTGTAAGCATCTGAAGGGTTAATCCATCTCCTGTCTTCCCACAGAGGTACCAGCAAGTCTAACCTGACAGTTCTGCATGTGAAAGTTTCATTTCTCACAAAAGTAGAAGAGTACAGGTAGTAGCAGTCAAGTTCATAAATATTCCTCAGAAATGACTTTGAAGAACCCTCTCTATGAAAGAGTATAGCTTAATCTCCAGTTTCATTAATTCCTTAACTACTGTGCCGAGAGTGCCAAAAATAGGAATTAATCAATACCAAGTGTTAGTTATAGCATTTTTTTATCATAATGTGTCTCTGACAGAAGCTACTGACCTGCCCAGCTACCTCTGCCACACATGCAGTAGAATTAAATATATATATTAAATATATAAATATATATAAAGATTTAAATTCTAACTTATTTAAAGCTACTGGTTATAATCAGATCATTGTGACTTCTGGCCTTTTACTAGCATCATCTGGAATTAAATCACTAACACCAGCAAACAGCTTCATTGCTTTCCAAGATATCTAGGCTTAGGCTTCTTCTTGCATTTCATTCTTCTAACTTTTGTTACACATCTCTCTTTCTGCATTCTGTGAAGTAAGGAAATGCCCTAAAGCTGCATCACCTCCTATTAGGAGGCCAATGGGATCAAGTTAGATAGGTACTAACTAACTAGATAGATGAGGAACACTGTAGAATAAGTCCAGAAGATTGGTCATGTTCAGGAAAACGTGCTGGTAACTCTTCTTCTTAACTCATTTTGTACCAATAAATCTCTGAGCCAAAATTAACACCACGTGATTTAACACAATGACACAATGCCTTTCAGGGGGCAGCACAACCATCAGCTTAGTCACTAACAGTCACTACTCGGAAAGCATCTCAGATTAAAACAGGGAAAACGAGGAAAGCATTTCTCTTGTCTGTGAGAAGTAAGATTTACCCAGGGCATTTTAGGTAATTTCCACAACTGGCAACCGTTTGTCTTTGGTCCCTAACTGTTGTGAGGTGGCGCAGTTTGTCAAATCAGACAATTGTCAAATCAACTTTTGTATTTCAAAACTTGAAAGTAAGATAGCTAGACAAAAATCTGTGTTTAAAGAGGAACGTCTCTGGACTAAAGAGCCAGAAGGCAGCGGGACAAACGGAAATACTTGCTGAAATCCTGCTTGGCCCCACTTCATCTACTACTAAGTAAACTTGCTAGAAAAGATTCTAGGTTCAACCTGGCTTTTAATTAGCATGCTGTTTACATAATCTGTTATGAGGCTTTACATTGGATTTGACCCCATTCCTGTCGCAGTCAACGGCAAAAGCACCACCAATATCAGTGGGAACAGGATCAATGCTTTACTTTGTACGCTTCATATTTAATGAATAAAAAAAACCCCTGTTATTTATGTTTTGTAGTTATTAGTTATCAGGTTAATATGCTAAAGGCAGCTTGACAGAGAATACTATTAATGAGCAAAATAAGGTTGCTGCTTCTGGACTGAGGTCACTTACAAAGAATGTACAAATGAAAATAAGGTTGACTTTTATTTACTTAAATATCTTCCTACATTGAATTCCTTTGGCAAAGTGTCTTTAAACATTTAAAGCCCTGTTTACAAGGAGGCTCTGAAAGTAGCTTCAAACCATTATATCCCTAATTGAATTCCCCAGGAGTCCTGTAAACTCAGAGGAAAAAAAGAAAGAAATCATAACATTTGCTAAATCATCTCAAAACATATTTCACTGCAAGGTTATGTGACCTGTTAGGAGTCTGAATGATGACTGGAACTGAGCTACTGAAACCTTTTATTAACCGGATTGAAATCAAACAAAAGAGCAAGAATTTTGCCACAAAACACAAATATTCTAAAGATAACAGAATTAATTAAAGACATTTAGCTTTTGTATAGGGCAGGCCAGATGCAAATTGCTATGCAAGTGGGGCACTATATTTAAAGCAAATTACTTTGTGGAAATTAAGTTTAAAAAATCATGATGTCCAATAACCAACAGTCTATCCACCTCCTTCAATCCAGAAGTGTTTTTTCATGTGGAGTTGCAAAAGCTCCACATAATTTCCAGCCAGCTATGCCTGTTGTGTATCATCTGTATGAGACAGATCACACAAGAAGCTACCGTTCACGTCTTGAAACGTGCAACGGCCTCGCATCCCCATGAGCTTACCTGGCTTGTATGTTATTCCTGGGGGAAAGAGGAATCCCTGCTGGGCTGCAGCAGCCGCTGCCAGTGTCCGCTGGTCGTGTGGAAAAATTGGGATCATGAGCGGAGGCATGTGACCCTGAACCTGCTAAACAGAAGAGAGCCTCTGATCAGAAATAGCACAAATTTGTCTTGACAGGTATTTCTCCAGCACTGATAGCGTTCTTGCGTTCACACAGTCCCACGGAACCTTCCCCTTAATGCAATCGCTGCCAACTTCACATTATCACATCAAAGCCCTCACAAACATTGTTTTCCCTCAGTGTCAAAGGTGTAACAGTCTCGCTGAACTGCACGATTCCCTATTTCTTCCTGGTTCTCTTTTACGTCGCTTTGGTTTATTTTAATTAGTATTCCCTGCCCTGGCACAAGGTGAAAAGGTACAAAACATAACAAAGGTTTTATTAAAAGTAGTGTGGTATGTATTTCTATTAATTTTTCACAGGTTTTCTCAACTTGGGTCGCACAGTGATGAGCATTTAGAAGCAGCCTAACACTACAGTATGTATCTTGATGTTCAGATTTTAGTAACCTTAGGAAAATTTTAATTCTGAGATCTTACAACATGGTTTGCATAAATACCAACAACTCAGGTATGTTCTTTCAAAATCTCACCAGAGTACTAAAGAGCCTTCTAGTCAACAACACAACTCTTAAGATTTAAGGCTCCAACATCTTGGCTGCTAAACAAGCTAACATACTCTGCCACACACACCTCACTATAAGAAATAAATTGCTTGTATGTCTAAGCAGTTTTATAGCTTTATGTGCTATCATGTAGCTTGGTAATTATGGAGCTGCATTCAGAGACCATTTCAGAACAAAACCTACTATATCAAATTTAATTTGACTGTAATAAATGTATCAAAAAACCACAAACATGCACAAAGAAAAAAAGTCTTCTCCTTATACTAGCATTTGTATTCAACATATAGAGAATTATGTGATAAGATGATGCCTGTTAAATCCATAAGGTAATTTCCTAGTTCCTTAATTTACAGTACCTGTGTTTTAGAGACAGTGGCTAGGATCTCAAAGAATTTTTTATCCATCACTCCTCAACCCCAGACATACTCAAGGGTTTGATATCATTTTTCTGATTAGCAGTTAAGCAAACATATAATGCTTTATATATCAAAGCTAATAAATGTAGGAAAAAATAGGGGTTTAGGCAGAAAAAAAATTTCCCTCATCCTACCATAAATCGGTGGAATTAAACACTATTAAAAACTTAAAGTACACTTCAAGCAATTTTTTGCATTTAATTCCTAAAAAACTTTTTTGGTCAAATCCCATATGTTGACCTATGACATTGTTTAAATAGTGCCAAATTTTCTTGTCATATCCCCATTACTTTCACAACCGTTGATGCAGTGCAGAAATGCTACTGTGTGTCTCTATGAGGGTTAATTTACCAACAACTCTTCTCTTGGGAAAGCCCTAAGATGGAGGTTAATAAAGGTCAAGCAAAAAATAAACACTTTACAGTATTTTTTGAATCCATTCCTCAGGAAAATCAACTTATAATAAAAAGGTCTTTGTGCAATTACTGCTACGGCACTGGGGCGTGAAAGAAACTAGCTTTACGCAGCTATTTCTCTCATTTTAGCTGAGGTAAGCCTGGCTGTGTGTTTTAGGTTATGCATTAAACTTGGTCAGATTGGAGTTGATCCCCATGTGCCCAGAACAGGCATTCAGCTCTGATAAAATGGTGCTGGTTTTCCTGCCTGGTGTTTCTATACATTAGCTCTAGAGGAGCACAGCAAAGGAAAACCACAGGCTTTGTCTGATAGAAGCAACTGTACAGGAAGAAATTCAATGGAATACAACTTACAAAAAATTTGCAGTAGTTCCTAAATTACGTTTAATAAAATGGAGACAAAATCATAAGAAACATCCCCCACATAAAGCATTTACATGAAGCTGCCAAGGTACAAGACTCCAACACAGTCTCACAAGACACAGGAGATCAGAGTGCTGTGGTTTGAGTGAAGGTGCAAACATACCCACTGCAGTATTTCACTCCATTGTGTCATAAAGATAATTTGAAATATATCATAACCAAATCCTACAATGCATTCCTGTAGATTTTGATCTACTCAGCTGTATAGATTTTGTTTAAATTCTCAAATAAAAGCACTTCTGTAAGTGTGGGGTATTACCATTTCAAGTTCTGGCTATCTGCTATTCTTCCTACTATGAAATCAGGAGTAGGTCTTCAGTCTATATAAATCAGCATAACTTTGACTATAGGTTTGTTTGTAAGTTTGGATTTACAATTAAAAGACTTAAGCAGACTGAAAAAAGCTCATATTGAAAGGCCACCATTCCCTCCCACAAGTCTTCCCTCTGGCACATATGAAAGACAATTCCTACGTAAGTGTTGGTTTCACACAGAATTATTATATACATAGGTGTCCATTTACAGCACAGGTCAACAGACAAGCACAAATAAGCACTCAAAAGGAAAAGAATGTGAAAGTATCACTGATCACAGAACTATTAAAAACATAAAATGAATGCAAAAAAATCCAGTTAACTCCTTAATTTTTGACAATTTCTATTCCTGAGAGTTTTATTATTATGAAGATGATGGGTTTGATTTTACTGAGGAGGGGGAGAAATTGGGAGGAGGGGTTGATCGGTGTACTTCATAAAATCGGCTACATGCCCAGAAATTTTAATTGCTGAGATGTTCCTCAGGTCTTTCTGAAAACCAAGACGGGAGCAGATGCCCAAGAAACACTCTGACTCTGTCTCTTCCCATTCGTAAAAATAGCACATTGTTGGATCGGCACTTTCCCCTTTTGTCTCCTCTGTGCTGTCGTTGATGATGCCATTTTTTGCCATCTGCCCCAGAGCTTCATTAAAGATACATGAATGGACTAACTGGGCTGCTATCTTGTGAGGAACAGGTGCTATTGTTTGTCCCCAAAGACTTGCACTAAAGATCTCACTCAGAATACTTGAGAAAGAGCATCTGCAGCAGTCAGTCAGA
Organism: Passer montanus; assembly: GCF_014805655.1. Taxonomy (NCBI): domain Eukaryota; kingdom Metazoa; phylum Chordata; class Aves; order Passeriformes; family Passeridae; genus Passer; species Passer montanus. The sequence continues at coordinate 2,659,563 of NW_024366591.1, forward strand.
GAGTAACTTGGCAGAGCCCATGCTATGGGCTAATATGCAAACAGAGACACTCAGGGGGACTAATTTTCTCTTTCATGAAGTTTTTTGGGTTTGTGGGGGTTTTTTGAGGGTGTTTTTTTGGGTGTTTTTTTGGGTTTGGTCGTTTTTTGGTTTTGGGGGATTTTTTTGATGGGTAGTAAATGTTTGATTTTGAACAATTCTGCCAGTCTGTATTTTTAGCTGAAAGTGCAAACCCTGGAGGAGACTGGAATATATTCTCTCCAAAATTCAGTTCTGCTGCCTCAAGTACATTCGAATCTTGCATAAGTCTACCTCATGAAATTAATCTTTGTTTCTATACAACAAGCTCAGGTTTAACTGTGTTAAACACAAAAATCTGCAAGATTAGGGAACATTTTAAAGGTAGTGTACCATTCCTTTAATATCCCATCACAACTCTGACGGCCCTTGGGAACTGATTACAGCACTTCCTTGCCTGAGATCTAAGTCAGGAAGCAACTTTAGAGCAAATCAGCCCTGATTAGTTCAAGAAGCAACTTCCAATTTGATTCTCCCTGAAATAATAAAAGCTGGTGGCCTGTTTGATAAACTGGGCAAATCTACACTGCTTTGTCCTACAGTTCTGTGAGTGATAATCTCAGAAGTTGGCTGAACAATCCTCCTTGTTAAAAAGTCATTGATAGTTAGTGTTGTGCATGGAAAATGTAAGCCAGAGTGATATGTTATACAGAAATAATGCTTTGAATTAAAATGATCTGCCTCTTTTGGATAAGGAGTACAGCACATTTAGCAAGATTGAAGAGGAGGAAGAGTTTTAATCTCTAAAAACCGAAGCTGCCTCTACAACAACTAACATTGCAAGCAGAGAAGTAAAGGCATTCAGAGAAAAGGGTGGCAGCACTGGAAGCAAAGAAGCAGCTCACACATTTCTGCTTAGCTGTGAGGATCACAGGTTTCAAAAGCAGAAATAATCCCACCCTATAATGGCAGATGAATTCCTCTTCCTTTAGAAGATCAAACTTCGCAAGCTGCCTCTCTGTGCACAGTCTACTTCACTAAAGAGCAAAAGTGCCATCTTTTTGCTAGAGAGCAAACAATCATCATAATTTTTTATCCCTTCTTTAAAGATTTTTTTCTTTTTTATTACATCCAGAACTAGTATAAAGCAGTTTGAATGGCTAAATATGCTCTAATTACCTGCAATAATCCAGCCTTACTATTTAAAATCGGTGCCACCCCCTTCTTCAACCAATTAGATCACTGGACCCTCTTCTCAAACTGTGAAAATCTTGAGATTTGCAGAGAATCTAACAGACTATTCCAACACAAGTTAGCTGAGAAACCAATCTTTGAATTTACCGAATTTATTTTTTTTTCTATAGTATAGGATGAACAGAACCTTTTGTTCATGTGATGTTGCAGCCACTGTGGGAACTTAAGTTGTTCACAGGGAGATTTAGACATCTCATAGTTTAAATTTAAATTTCTTCTTAAATTCTTGAGTACTTGGTACACCCAGACTACAGTTTTAATGTAAGCCCTCACTGAGTTTTGAATTTCCATAGTAAAAATGTGTTGGAAATTTTCTAGTCTCTCATTTAGGAACTACAGTGTAATAGATTTCCAGGTAATGGCAGTATATCAAGTAAGGATGTGCATTTTCAGACTGCTCAAAATGTTTATATGATAGAACATGGTAGCCATAACTGATAGCTCAACAGGTTATATTTTAGGTTGATTCATTTTAAAATAAGTCTTAATGGCACTGAAAGAAGTGTTTGTGCTCCCAGAACTATTAGTGCAAGATTTTAAATATCCTGTATATGATATCTATTTACTTCAGCTGCATTTTAAATAGTCTCTATGCAATATGATATAAAAGTAGTAGTGCCAGAATGTCAGATTTTTATGTATTTCAGTAACTAGTGTTGAGCTTTGTTGTTTTTTGGAAGACAAGAAATACTAGAAGTTTTGATAATTTAAATTTTATTTTGACTAAGTCATTTTGGGGGATGCTGCAAAAACACAAACAAGATGTTGCACAAAGTAGGGACTTCTCTTATGAAAACTTAACATGTGAAAGTCAGAGGGACTGTGTAAATGTTAAAAGCAGCTACATGCTAAGATTTCTGCAGGTTTGAGCTTAAATCTGCTCCCCAGCTCTGCCAATATTGTAATGAATTCATGCCATCCCTGACCCTTTCCATGGTCCCAGAAATTATCTATTTAGGAAAACTGCAGAGGAATTGTACATTTTTTTTAAGTGTCTTTGGTTACAGTTGAATGGTGTGACTGTTTTATTTGTGCTGTTCTGGTGAAGCAAAGGGACCACAAGGCTGGGTTAGCTGTCCAGTCCAGTTATGAAGGATCTGGCTACTTTGTGTGCAAGTGTGGCTGAGCCTTTTGCTCAACGTAACTGATAAACTCCCCAGGCTCATTTGGCTAAATGGCCATCAATGCCCAACATGCTCTTATGTAAAGGTAATAAGTGAGGGTGGACCCAAACACTTAAGTGAGAAATCCCCTCTAGGGAATAATCCCAGGGAAGCACCTGTGACTCAGCAGGAGGAGGAAAGGCAGCTGGAAAAAGAAGCTGCAGAAGACCCAAAGTGACCCCCCAGTCACTGTGTCATAGCTGGGACACTGAAAATCATGTCAATATAGCCCCCACATTGAGAATTATTCAGAGACTTCTTTCTGCTCCTGCTAGCAATACAGAACCACTGGAGATCTGTCTGTATAGGGAGGTATATTATGTTCTAATTTATCTGCCATCTAATTATCTACAGTTTAATTGAAAAATGTTTCCTCTCAGTGAAAGTACATGAGCCACAAAGAAAATGTCTGCCAATGGGATCCCAGGGGAAGTGTTGGCAAATAAACTGTAAAAAAGATACCATAGACTTGCAAAGTGAGAACATTTCAGACTGGAAATAATACGGAAAAAATACATAGCCCACTATTGAATTTGTAAGGGGATTGTAACTGTTATCTTCTTTCTTTTCCCCTATCATTTTTTTCCATTTGTCCAATGCACCAGCATGATTTGGAGATTTAAGTCTGCTGCAGTGGCCACAACATTAATGTGAAAATTGCAACCATGATCATACAGCAAAATAGAGCATCCTTATTTCTTATTATGTTTTTTACTCACCACGTCAAAACTCGAAATTAAATAAACTTAAATTCCATCTACTTGGGAAATAAAGCAGGAAGCTACAGAAAAATACTGACAACATCACTGAAAACAGAACAGTTTCAAACACTAGATAGCATTTAATTTCTATTAGCTTCTCGTTATGTTGCCCTGTTTTTATCTAGCTCCTTAACTATCTGGAAATATAGAATTCAACTTAGGATGATCTCATGGAGTTAGGACTATGATAAATGGTAATTAAATCTATTTAAATTGTCTGTATTTTAAGAAACTCTCACTAGGAGGGATGGAGAACATCTCTGCTATAGAGAAATAAATAAAACATGTTATGCAAAAGTGAATTTATGGTTCATTTGGAATTAGAGATCTACCACCTTTTCAATCCATACAAATGCATAATCTTGTCAATTAAATATTATTGTTAAGGTCTAGTAGTATGTTAAAATCACTTTAAAGTGCAACTAAGGAAAATTCATGTGTGTTTATTACTCCTTAAGGGTCTATTAGTGGGTATTTTATTCAGATTTGTGTTGTAAAATCTGCATAAACTCAGCATATTGTTATCCCCATGTGTGCATTTGTTTGGTTAAAGCATAACAGCAAATCTCTATTACTGCAACTTCTGGAAAAGTCAAGAGAACTAAAACAGTCCTAATTTTAATCAGATACAAACAGTTATCTCTACAGAAGTGAAGAGTGGACTATTATGCAAATTGTCACAGTTAGTGGTCACCAAGCCATCACAGAAGACTGAGCAAGTCAATTATTTCAGATATTTCCAAAGACTAGTGAAGATGTATGTTTCTCATTTGCACCTTGTCTTATTCACGCCAAAATAAGAAAAATATTGCAGCCTAATGATACTTGTTGATATTTTTTTATACACGAAAGCTACATTACTTCAGTTCAAATCTAAATATAAATTATGCTAGAAATCCCTTATTAGCTATGTTTTAATGGTGATATCAAAATGTGCAAGATTTTTGGAGTACACTGACATTTCCTGTTGGTGGAAATATTTAGAGTGAAATATGCTTTAAAATTTGTGTATGGTATTGCTACTTTCAAGCAGAGTTTCTCCCCACATGTCTTTCCAAAACAGAATTCTTCTTTTTTAATACTAACCATCACTAGTTACTAACATGCAACTAATTCCCTCAAGGTATGGTATAAAAAAATTCATATCAGACCACAAAACTGATGGTTAGTAAAGGAATTACTGTCTTTCACTTTAAAGAGAATGTCCAGCAGAAGTAGGAATAAAACCAAAAACTGATCTGATCAAAATCCTTCTGCACCATAGAGGTAAAAAAAAAGTGCAACAAAACAGAATATATTTAAACAAATATAGAATATATCAGAAATTCAGGGGGGGCACCAATGACAATGGAAATTCTGCCATTTTCTTCACTGTTGGAAGAATTTCATCCTGAGCAACATAATATTTTAAAGCTCTCTATAGTCTCACAGATAATCCATATTATAATGTCACTACATAAAGACTACTACATACTTTACAAGTATTAATTAACTCAAGACCAAAGACTCATTCAGGAGAGAGTATTACAGCTACAGTTTACACAGGAGGACCCTCAAAGAGACCTGGGTTTCTTTTCCAGTGGCAGAAGTGGTGATGTGTGGTGGATAAGAACCAATTCCATTGTAATCTGCTGCTTGCAAACCTTTACATCTCACCACACAGCTGTACCAAGAGCCACCGGAGGTGCAGAGCCAGGGCTGAGGAGGGACCTGCTCTGTTGGAAAAGCAAGAGGCAGTTTTGAGCTGGTCCATGCCACCACTGCACAGTTTAGCCCTCCAACATCAACCTCCAACTCACATAAGGCAGGATACAAGGGTGGAGGTGAGGCACAGGTACAAGAAGGAGACATTTTTCCCATTCCACCCAGTCGTGTGGCTCATATCTACTGGTATTTATAATAAAGAGGAATCAATTCAAAGAGAAGGAGAAGCAAGTGTTGCTATTTTTCCTCAAGCCTAAATGCATAATATTCAAGAGACTAGGTCAAAGGAGTTACTCACATCCAGTGAGAATATTCCTGCTCCTGTATATTTTTGAAAGCTATTTAATGCAGAATAGTAACCTAGATAACTTCCAGAGATTGTATGATGTTTATGGAGTGTTTAGATCGAAACACAAAGGGTTATCAAAGGCAATTATGTGGAGAACTAGCTTAATGCAGAAAACTCCTGCATCTAGAGATCAAAGTCAAATCAGAATACTGATTGCATGCAAAAATTAATTTGTTCCATCTCTTCCTAGGATTCCTCAGATTTTGGCATGATCTGACCGTCTTTACTCAGAAAAGGATCCAAGGAACTGGTGTGTTTACACAGTATGACTGAGGCGATTGCCACCGCTGGTACATGGTAATTATTGCAAATTTGGGAGCAAGCGCCAGAGTTTGTAAACTTCCAGTGACATCCATACAGCCCGAGTGCTTCCTACACCAACTGTCTCGCTCCAGTGGATTTTATGGGCTTCTCAACCCTCTACAGCATTTATGATTAATCTACAAAAACATTGTGAAAGAACAGAACCATTAAAAAGGTAAAACAAGGCAGGAAATCAGGAAATCTTTAAAACGAGCACTGGGTATTTCTTATCCAACTTCAGGTATTAAAATTCCAGCAACATCTATGGCTCAGATATAAAACCACACTGCCGCGCTGCCTTTTCTGCGGAGCATCCCGCCTCTCCAGCAGGAACGCCAATCTTGCCATTTTCCACCTCTCCCCAATTTGTCAAAACTCCAGCGGCACTTCAGGCGCGCTTTCGGCCGGCGGTGAGCCGCGGGCAGCGGGAAGCTGTGGCGGCCCTCGGGACGGAGCCCCGGCTCAGGGCTGGCTGGAGTGCCCGCAGCCGGGGCGATGCCCGCGGGCGGTGCCGCCCGCAGCGCTCGGCGGAGCCGCCGCTCCCGCCCGGAGCCGCGGCCGCGGACCGGCTGCGAGCCCGTAACAATGGCCCTTTGTCCAGCTGTGGCCGCTTCCCCCTCTGCAGCCAGGCCTTATCTGCTCAGGAAATGCCTGCTTTAACTGACAGGTAGGAGATTAAATCTACAGCTGCCGAAACACAATCTCCGCTCTGTTAGATAGGCTTTCATTGAAACGCGCTACAAACACATAATTTGTTTATGTTGTACCAGCAATCTTTGACAAAGCAGACTGTCTAGCTGAGACAAATGTGGTTAAACCCATTTATTGTATTATTTCTGCTACACAGAACAAGCTCTTAAAACGTAGAAACTACACAAGGCACAAAGCCCTAGCTGTCTCAAGAAATCAAGAATAGATGACTTCTTGTTACCCTAGCCCCCTTTGCACAGCATAGCATGTGCCCTCCTGGAAAACATCCACTGTGATTTCTTTCTTTTTTTTTTTTCACTCTCCCCTCCACACCAGCCCCCTCCTCCCCTCCTTTTTTTTTTCTTTTTTTCTTTCAAAGGGGATGGTTCAATGATGTTTATGTTTCCAGGTTTTAAAGTTTCTTTTGTTTTCTCTAGCATCAATAGCTATAAAACAACTAAGTCGGTCAAAGGATGCCTTTAGTTTTAAGAAACAAGGGGATATTTTTGAGAGACTACTTCTCAAAGAAAGAATCATTTTGCAGACACACTGTCTGGTCTTCCTGACTTAATGCATGCTCAAACCAAAGTTTTGCCTGACTAATGAATGCCGGACTGACACCCCCCACCCCTTCTCTCTCTGTTTTTTAATCATCAATCACCTATTTCTCAAAACATTACTTCATTTTTGTTACACCTTCTGCCTTATTTTAAAATAATATTGCTGGCTGTTTATTTCAAATGAAAGGCACGGGGAACTGATGAATTAAGTGTTTATAAATCTGAGTTTTCAGATTGAAAACAACCTTTTCCATAATGCAAAGGCTTTATAAGTAAAACCTGTCCTTTAGCCTGAGTTTCTTCTGGCCATATATTACTCCCAGTAAACTCTGCTACAAAAACTAAGTGAGTGCTATATACTGAATATGAGAAGGGCAATGTTTGAGGAGGAGAGCCTCAGAAATTTACTCCAGTGGAGCAGGACTCCCAAGAACACTGTGGTCCATAGCATTCTTGTCTTTCTATATTTAAGACTCCATTCTCTGCTGATCTGCATATGCACCTCCAGTTAATGTTACTGGGAGTTGTGTGCACACACAGATGTGCTCAGCAACTGGCATGTTCAAACATCCCTTCACTCTAGTGAAATTTAATAAATGAGCTTTCCCAGTGTTATTAATACAGATGCTCAATAAGGAAGATCTTGTAAACCACAAAACTGTTGCTCTAATGGTTAATCATAATTAAAAGGAAAAGAAATAGGAAGAGTAGGCAACATCTTAGTGTTTGATCGTTCACATTACTTCTATAACCCTCCTGCCTCTCCTGGGGCATTCTCTTCCATACCCTTTTGCAGCATGTTGGTTTCCATATTATTTTATTTAACCTTAATCACAGCATTCATCTCTGGGTTTGAGAGGAAGCTGTAACGGAGCTACCCTACGAGCTGCCACTCAGAGCATTCAGTTTGGCATAAAATTAAAAAAGTATGCAATAAACTGGCTGAATCCATAGGGAATCCCTCAAACAGCATGGATAATGAGGGGAATCCATAACAGACATAAACAAACCCAGAAAGATGTCTGGGGCCAACATCATTATGTAAGATATATGCCCAAGATGTATGGGCATACGTTTGAATGTTCAAACTAAGCCTGTATTAGATTGATTGAATCTCAGCATGGGGTTCAGTTAATAAACAAACCTTGCCTTCAGAAAATATTTGGAGCTGAAATCATGTATTATAGCCAGGCACCTACTACACGTGGCACTAAGATGCCCTTCTGCCTTAAAGCTTTGTTAAAACAGGATGGTGAAGGAAATTAGAAATCCACACTACCAGAGGAACAGATACAATTTTCAGGTTAAGTGGCACCACTCTAAGGCAGTTGTTATCCACAGACTGTATTTCAGGCTATGCACCAGGGGCATATGAATAGAATTCACATTAAAAATTAGAGACCGTTTTGAATCTTTGGGCTTTGATTCACACTTCCCATGTTTTTTAAACACGTTACTCATATTCTCATAAAGGATACAACAATAATGCTAGCAAATCTTTCTGGTAATTATTAATTTCACTGTAGAATAGCTTTTTTGCTATGCTTGGCTTGTTAAAAAAATGCTTTTTGCTCACCTCAGGGTACACCATTAGCTTGCATATTTGCTCTTTTCCTTTTTTTCCAGGTTTTGTTTAAATATTCTTCTTAAACCTGTATATTAATCACTGCTCAGAGGGTAAAAGAATTTGCAGGAGCAGCTGAAGTGCTACTTTTTTTCACAAAGTAGGAACTAGTTAGTGCTGACACTTTTTATTCATTGGAAGATGAATGAAAGAGAGAGAAAGAAAAAAAAATTAGAGTAAGGATGAGGGCTGACTTGGTGGTAGAGAGTCCAACAGCAGGCTAATTTAATAAAACCTTGCAAAATTGTGAGCTGCAATGGCATGTCCTAGTAACAGCCAGATCCAGAAAGTTATCCCTGTCATAATTTTGGTCATTGGGTTGGGTAATCAGGAAGCAAGAGAAAGATTTCTACAAAAATACCCTTCCAAATAGGCTTCCAAAATCAGAGCAGAAGACAAAAAGCTTCTTTCAATAGCTCTGTTCCAGTTCTTACATCTGTGTTTACCTGTAAGCTACAGTGCTCTGTTTTGAAGCACAGTATTTTGGTGTTGCCACACGGAAATAACTGCAAAATATGTCAGAGTGTGTACCTGTAGCACCTTAGTTCTCCAGCACCATGCCCACATGTTAACAACGTTTAAGTACATTGAAGATGACTTTAGGGAAATTTGTTTTCTCTTAAAAAGTGGACTGTGGAAGTTTGTGTGTAGTACTTGCCTTGATAAAGTCACACATCTTAACAAGAAGCAACTTTCCTATTAGAATTTTTTTATAAGAGTTAATATCTATTTTTCTACATATATAAATTATTAATTGTGTGGCTATATCTATGTATTTTATGTTATAAATATATAAACATATTCTACATATACAGAGGTACATATAGACTAGACAGATCTGTATATATATCTGTAACACATTTCTATACATATCTTCTTTACAAATAATCTTAATTATACACATATTTTATATATATGTATATAGAGAGGACATTCTTCCCTCACTCAGGATTTCTGTGTTCTTAGATGCATCCATTTGCACAATTCCCCTGCTGTACTCCTGGATAGTCTCCATTTAAATTACTTCCTGGGACACATAAAACCTGTGTTTCTGCAACATTTCCTCTGGGCAGACCACCTTTATCAGGAGTTTTACTTTGAGCATGATACATTTAACAAGTTTGCTGCTGAGTGAAGAAGGCAGCTGGGCTAATCTTAGTTACTTGAGTAACAAAAATAAAATGTTTTTAAAATCATTCTATCACTCACATCTATAATTGCAGGATTTCTTTCTGTCTCTTCTATTTATCAAATAATTTTTTTTCTCCTTCCCTTAATCTCTTCACTCCTCACCTTCAGTCTCTTTACAAAACTCTTAGCATTAACTCTCACTTTGTCTCTTTTGGAGGGTAGCTTTTCTTGTATGCAAGGTAGCTATCCAGCAGAAAATTCTCCTTTTTAGGTAACTGATACCAAGAAAGTGATGGCCAAAAGTTGCCAATAAACTTCCATTATAAGGAAGGAGACAACAGTGAAGTACATTTGGCTTTCTGGTCTTTAGGGTGGTCATTGTCACAAATTCAGGAAAAGCTTAGACATAAAAGTACCACCACATCAAGGAAATGAGGACACCTACAAACATCTGGTTTTTAAGATAGACACATGCAGCTGAAACAAATTAAAATTGTGATTTTCCAAAACCCTCCTGCTGTACTCAAGTATCTTCAGAGTAAACAATTCTCTTACCCAAACTCCCTGTTTTGTTAGCCCATGATTTTCTCCACTGTGTTTCCAGGTAAATGAGACTTTTCAGCATGCAATTTTCTATTTCAGTTAGGTGCCCCTTTGAAAATACCTTTTGGATTATTGGGGTTTGGGTTTTCTTTTTCTCTTTATAAATCAATCTGACTCCAAAAGTGGAACAGAAGAAAATAGAAGAAAATAGGATGCCAATAAAGAATTTCTGAGATGTGAGGGCAAATGAGCTGAACAGGATTAATGCGAGATGCACAGACCAGCTAATCCACATGCCTATTTTTGACTATGCTGGTATTGAATTTTTAAGGGACATGAAGGGGAAAGGTGTGGTAATGTATTTTAAGGAAGAGGTTTTGCTTGCTGTTGGTCAGTAAAATGTAGAAATTATTTAATGCTTAGACCCAGAAATGTCCATCCATGCTTTTTAGGACAGATCAGATGTCTCTGTGATGTTACTCCTCTCTGCTTTATTTGGCAACTGAACAGAGCAATAGAGCAACACCCATTGCACTTTCACCCTGCATCCCTGGTATTGCTGCCCCACAGGTGCCTGTTTCAGCAGGGTTACAAACAGCAGTACAAACCCAGCTCACCTCAGCATTCATATTGTATTTTTTCAGAATACATCTCCATTCTCCCTCCCAGAAGCCTGGACCATGTTCAAATCTCTCTTTCCTTTTCCATGCTCACTGTCTGACTGGCTTTTGCTGGTACTACTCACTGCTATAACCTCTGTGCTATGCATAATAAAAATCTTTCCCATCTGAGTTGTCTGCCATGGTTACTGGAAATCTGCTGTATGTAGCATTCCCAAGAGCAGGAAAGGAGGGTACCTTAACTGCAATTGGATAAATATCACCTTTTCTTTAAAAGGAACATTTACCCTCACTGAAACCACATCTAATGGTGACTGCTAAGCTACCCCCACATCTGCAATAGGATTCCTGTTAATTTGCATATTACTCCTTCTGGTGTCGACAAAATAACTGGAGTATATGCTCCTTTTCATTTTTTATCCTTTGCATTAAGAAAAAAAAAAAAAAGATAATTTCCCTAATATTTCACAAAACTTCACCAGAAAATATAGCTAGGGTAAAAACTATCTGATCCCTGCCTCCTTATGATGCTTTTTAACTGAGTTTGCATGTTAATTTATTGCATGCTTTGTTTGTAAATGTGCTTCTGAAATAAATGAAGCATTTACAAATATGATTAATCTACAGATTCAGAAGCACGCAATAAAGAAACAAATTGCTGAGTGCCCTTGTCCTTTTACACAGAAGCTAAAACACAACTTTCAAATGTCTAAGACTGCCTAGCTCTGTTTTTTTCTTTCAATAAAGTTGTTTAAAATGGATGTTTTCAGCAACCAAATTTTTACTAAGTTCCTGGTTCCAGTTTCATTTATACTAGTGTAAGTCAGAAGCAACTGCAACATATGCTGTAAACCAACACCAGTGTAAACACTGTGTAGATGAGGTCAAAATAAGGCTGTTATTGTATGACTTTTAAAGTGCTCATGTAGATTAATATTCTCACCCCTTAACAGATTCAGACACATCAGCATGAACACAGAAATGCAACAAGTTGAAAATTCAAAGTACATTTACTAGTGTATTTTATGCCACTCACATTTTCAGTCAGACCACCCAGAGCAAAGAAAAGAAAAAGCCACAACAAAAAAAGCCCTCTGCATTGTTTGCAATAATATGGAAGGAAATTGAGTGTATATTCTCTTCTTCCTGTATTTTCCAGCTAGATTAAGCTGTTGTCTTCACAATTGCCTCCCAGCTGCTGTGACTTGTGAAAACAACAGACCCTGCTCTGTTGTCTGCAGAAAGCCTGGATTGTTATGAGTAACTTTATTGCAGGCACATGAGTGTGTTAAGACTTTAAAACACGCTCAAATGTCATGTGCACACCCAGTGACGGGCAAGAATAATTATGAAAAAACAAGAATTCTATGTCTACGAAACAGTGTCAGACAAAATGGGCCATTCATTGTGTTCCTTTGGGAATGCTTGGACTCTCCAGCCAGAAAACAAAAAAGGCACTTTTTTCCTGCCGTAGGCTGAATACTTAGCTTTGCCATCTGAGCCCTAAGAAAACATGGGCCCCCTCTCTAACTACTGGCTGGCCCGCACACAGTAAAAAGTATTAATGTCCCCCTTTTTTCCAGCAGTTCCCTCTGTGTAGGCTGCGGCCAATGTAAAGTCAATGCAAAGACAAAACAGTTTGCCTAACATTAGTAAAAAAAACATAACTCTTGTGCAGTCTGAAAATCCCTCTGACACACAGAGGTTTTATTCTGAGGCATATCCCCTCTGTCCTTCGGCGAGTTACCGTAGCCACTGTTAATGCTTTTAGCAGGTAATAACTGCTGCCTGCTGCTCCCCTTCGAGCTTCCCAGAAGTCTGTGGATGAATCAGGTTGTGTACAATCGTTAAAAATTATTATCTGATTGCCCCCTTTGCTACTGTCTGTTTTCACAGTTGGTCTTCCTAAACAGAATCTGTCTGCCTCTGAAAGGATTCTTAGAAATGGAAACGTAACCTGGCTTAGCTCAGCATCAGGTCATTTTGATACCAGTTTTTTTTCCTCACAGGTGGACTAGCTCCAGTCTCATCTTAAAAGTGATAAATTACAAGCAAATGAAAAGATTTTTGTGCTAGTTCTAATAATATTTTCTATGTCAGACACTGTTTGTCTAATGTACATTTTTAAGCTAAGAAATCACATTTGTCCCTATTTTTTGATCCAGCATCTATTCAGCATATTCAGATAAGTGTTTGTACCTCTTTAAAAGAGGTGACCATACCAATTCACTATTAAACTGGAGCAATGTTTCACAGAAATAGAAACAACGCACAGTAACTTGGAAAATCCTTGTGTGATACCCATAAAAAGACAAGAATTATTTCTTACGAATTTGGCCCGGTATCTGAATATGGATTTGGAGGTTATTATTTAAGACATTTAGCAAGGATTTTACCTTGCCACGCTCAAAGCAAACCAGGGAATTGAGAAAACAAGGGAATCAGTTTTGAAGGACTCCAGTCCATCTGTATGTTCATAAGGACTGACAGAAGGAAAAAGGAAGGGCAAACTGTAATTTTCTGGGTTGTTATTTTCTTCACCAAACCCTCTTACTCTACTTAGGTAACATAAGTAGATTACATCTACAGCATTAAATGGGTTTTGAAAGGATATAGTTCTTTAACATTAAATTCTTCCCTTCTTCAGGGCATGAACTGTCCTTCCTTATTTGTACACTATGTAAGCAGCACCTACCAGAACCTGACAGTGATCCTGACTGGGGTCTCAACCAACTGTGCAAATATTAGTACTTGTAATATTATAATAGGAGGCCATTATGGTTAATATTGTGTCATGCCAAGATATCCCAGAGGGATACATCAAAGATGAATGTGCACAGGTAAATTGTCTTGTCCTTTTCTAGAATCTAAAGGAGAAAGCATTCAGACCACTTCTTGTCACTCCTAATATGAAAGTACAGGCTTTGCCTCAAACATGTATTTAAATCAGAAACATACAGTACTATGAAATGAACCATCAGGCCATCCATGAATTTGTTTTAACAATCCAACAACATCACCATTTCTCATTCATCCACTTAGCTTAATTTTCCTACCATCACTTTCATTGCTGAGGTTGTCTCTATTAAGCCATTTTTTGTGCATCATTAACTTTTAACCAGGCATCGATAGCTTTATTGTTTAAATTGCGTATGACTTTATTTAACGTCAGCATTTCTTCTGGCTCCTGACACGAAGTCACATTTTATAACTAATTAAATTGATCCCTGGGAAGCAGAAGCCACTAAACGGAATTATTCGTACCCAAGTGTCAATATATTAAATCAAAGGGCTAATGAGTTGGGTCACTGCTTCTTTTATCTGAAAGCTGCTGCAGAATAGAATTCATACCAACCTCTACCTTCTGCTTTAACAATCAATTTTATTTAAACCAAAGGTAACTAATTAATAAATTTTGATATAGCTGTAAATAATACATTTAAACCTGTTTTTACCACTTGTGCACATGTTAAGGTCACTCTTTTAGGCAGAAGAAAAGGCTTTGTTGATATAAACTGTCTAAAACAGTATCTTTTGAATTCCCCATGTGTAAGGAACATTACTTCTAGGTCATAGGAAGCTTCCAAATTGACTTAAAAGGTGTTTTGTAAGTAAACAGTTTTGAGAACTTTTCAGTTTTCAGCCATTTCTATTATAGGCGTAAATCAAGACGAAAATTTGCCTCTTGGAACTGACAATACTGCCTAACGAAAGTGATTAAGAAATGACTAAATTTGTCATGTCAGCTTTTCCTATAGCTCTTGCAGCTGCTGAGTAATATTTTGGATGCTTTCACTATTTACATCTGGACACTACTTTTAAAATTCATCACCTAATAATTCATACCACTCACAGATTTAGTCATAGTTCAGCTTTCTTTGACAAAAGGCTTGTAGATGGTTCAAGAGAGCTATCTTTACTGAAGTTGTCTTCAACTAATCTGTTTATGTCCAGACTGTTTAAAAAGATGCTCTGAAAATCTCCCATGCCTCAAAACCACATTTCAGTGTCTGTTTTGCCTGAGAACCAATCAACTTCTCTTATTTTATAACATCTGCAGAGTTCACCTGTATGGAAGCAGCAAGTGCACTTTGACACTAACTAATGTTTATAAGCTATAATTAGGCTTGAAGTTAAAGAGCATTAAAAAAATTTCAAACAAAACCAGGTTGGATGCCATTGCCATACTTGTTTGAGTGGGGAGCAAAGATAAGTGAAAATACACCCTCCTGTAGCAGCCTAAACAACTGAAATTTTGATACAGCTTGCCATATGCATAAGGAGACCAGGAAAGGGGGTGAAATAAGGCTTTCTCTCATTCATTCATCCTCTTCCCCACAGCAAATAGGATCCTGAAAGGAATGTGGCTGAGGCACCACCAGCTCCCTAATCTACATCTATGGCTGCACCCCCCACACAAAACAAACAAAGAAATTATAAGCTGGTTTCAAAAAGAAATACCTGAGCAACCATTGAAAGCAAGGCTGGGATTGTTGACTTGAAACTAATGGTTATTTTAACACATAATGGTGAATTAAAAATAGGATGGCAGCAACATCCTCCTAAAACTCGGGTTTGTTGTTTCACCACTAAGATCAAATGCAACACAAGGAACACCACAGATCTTTCTTAAAAAATGCATGTTCTTGTACCCACACATCATTTGCTTTCTCAAACAGTAAATTAGGGGTTTTCGGCCGGCACAGTGGTTGCCTTATAAAACAACTTTAAATAGTCACTTTTATCCATTTATAAATGGATATACTTTGGAGGGTCAAGTATGTGCTGTTGTTTCACACCACAAATGTTTTCTTTCGTTTCCAATGGTTAAATGTCATGAGAGCGCTTGACCCCACTACAGAGCATCATTCAGTATCTGGGGGAAACCACAAATATGGCTGTACCTGTGGCTGGCATGAGATCATTTAAAAATAAAAGATCATTTCAAAAGTGGATTCTGTAATAGTGAGACATTTGCACCTACAAATATTTATTAAATACAGACTGCCTTAATATATATATTCTGTAGTCTTTATTCTTCTCTAATGTAAGGGGTTTTTTTCAAACATATGAAACATTTGGAGCTATAGCAACTCTGTATCATAGATTAGTGGGCTACCATGAATGGTCATTGAATATACATAGAATTTGCTTCTTTTTTTTTCCCCCATTTAGATGGCTCAGGGAAAAAAAAATCTTTTTCATAAAACTGGGAAAGCTCTACACAAGTATTTCAAGTCTTTGGTAAAAATAAAGAGTACTGCCTTTAAAGAAAGACTGAAAACACAATGGTGCTGCAACTCTGTCAGCCACAGTTTCTGTGCAAGGCACAGAGGGAGTTTCACGTAAAGAATGTTTCAGAATTGTGTTACAGACTTATGTTGTTGCTGGAGTTCACAGAAAACAAATTGCAGGCATGATGCTGGGAATGCACTGGAAATAAGTCTTTAAGATAGACAACTGCAGCAAAATCTGTTGCTAGTACTCCAAAAATCAAGCTGTAACTGCTGCACCAGCAGCATTTAAAAACGGAACAGTGTTGAAAGAAAAAGAAAAGTTTGATTCAGGAAAGGTTCAACTTCTCATCAGTTACAATGGCAACAACTGTTGGCAAAACATGTGGGTAACAGAGGAGGAGGAAAAGTAAGCATTGTTTTCCCAAAGTAAAATGGTTCACTGCACATCAGCCAGTTAATGTTGTTCAAGCAATATTACAGTTAAATCAGAGAGAAATCTGTTTCTTCAACTAAGTTACCTAGCAAAGATCCTGAAGATATATTTGAGGTTCAGTATTGCCCATGAGAAAACAAAACACGTGAACAATGTAAAATTTACCACTAAATACTTAGTAGTGGCCAAATAGAATTGCTGGGAAACTTATCTGTCATCACATTCAAAAATTGGTTTAACTTATGGGTTTGGAGAGTTCTGCAAAACATAAGAAAGAATGGTCCTTACTAGGGACATTTCCAATTCCTTTTACATGCTATCTTTCACCAATTATTGTAAAAACAATCTAATTAATTTATTTAAACTCTGGACAGCTTTATTTTATTTAGAAATTAGCAACCTGGAACATGTGATTAAGAAAAAAATTTAATTTCTTGTGGTTTAAAACAAAATCACTCCGTTTTATCTGGTGTCTTCAGTTTCTGGAGGAAAAAAATGTGTAAATACTAGTGCCAAATAACTTCCATTATAGGTATCAGTATTAGAAAAAGTTTTTCAGGATTCATAAGGGAGTTGGAGATACACATATAAAATCCAGTTACCACACCACCAGTTGGGTTTTGGGGAGAAAAGTGGGAAGGGAGGGTTTGCAGATGTTAAACACAAGCACAGACATTAATAACCATTAAAATGGAAAAAGAATTGCTCACTAACATGCTAATGCCAATACTTTAAAAGAATTTTTCCCCTAGTTTTTGCCAGTGATTTCACTGTTGTGCCATTGCTGTTACTATACTCCAGTGGAAAGTGATTTGTTGATATCCCCTTAGGTCATTCCAAGCTGTATGGAGCCTACAGCAATTAGCTGCTCATGTTTCTGTCAGTTTTCTGGTACTAGACCTTCCTTTTCATGAGGTTTTT
This sequence comes from Passer montanus, assembly GCF_014805655.1. NCBI lineage: Eukaryota > Metazoa > Chordata > Aves > Passeriformes > Passeridae > Passer > Passer montanus. Next base: position 2,676,874 of record NW_024366591.1, read on the forward strand.
TTTTTTTTTCTTCCTGTTCATTTATATTAGATGTTTGTGGTTCTCTTGCTCTGAGCTATACAGATAACAATTAAGCTGAAATGCTCAAGAACAATATCATGTTCTTTGTACTCTAGAGTTAGCACAACAATTTCAGAAGGCATCTAATAGTCTGCATGAAGAAAGGCAGAGAAAATGTGGTAAGAAACATGAACTATTTATGTACATTTTTATGGTTTATCTTAGCAAATTTTTGCTTATGATTTTCTCTAAATTTTCTCTAAATGTGAGCTCTTGGATGCCTACATATACAGACACAACTAGCCCACATGCAAATTTGCAAACTGATGCTACATTCAAAATTGTTGAAGCAAAAGGACAGACTATCTTTATCTCTTCACTCCTTTGGAATTTGTATTTTAAATTCTGCCTACCTATATATTTCTGTGCATCTATTACCTTTTCTTCACAACTTTAATAAACCTAGCATTTTATGATTAGTTAAAAATGAACAAACTTTTGGGATCTACATGCTTTTGGTGCAATAAAGTTAAGGTTCAAATTTTTTAACCTAAACAATTTGGTGCCTCATTCGCAGGTGTACTTTAGAATTATGTGTCTAAATGATTTCCACTTCATCTGAAAAGAAGTTGTTGTATTTAATTGCTCCTGCCACAAATTATGCCCAGGAAGTTGGTAGAGTAAAACCAAGCTAGTCTGAAGAGTATCAGGACATTAAAATGTGTCACTAAGATGTTTAAGATATTTTAATGAAATTTAGGAAGCAATATTCACACTGGATTTCTCTGGCAAGTTGAATATACATCTTTCTGAAAAATACATAACAGTTATCATACATGAAATTTATTTTCATCCATTCCCTGAGCAAAATGAAGGATAATTAAAAAGCACAGCTCTAGGAAACTGGATGATTTCATTTTGCAAGGATTTGTACAACCACTTCTTTATTTTTGTGTAGAATTACTCAAAGTGAAGCAACAGCTAGCTGATCCAAAGTCAGAAATCATGCCAGCCTGACATGAAAATCACTTTCCGGACATTTAAATACATTCTAGTTAAGTTTGAAGCATGTAAATTAATCTGGCTATGGGTGAAATTAAAAGAACTCCAGTAACAGATTAGTATTACTGGTTGTAAGAGTAGTAGTGATAAAATATTTCTCAAGTACTACAGAAAATCACGGAAAAGAACTGAAGGCTTAGACACACTCACTAACAGAGACAATTTGGGATTTTGCTAGTGCTAACAGGCATGCAAACAATTTTTCCAGGCCACTTTCCAAAAGCCTCTGAGAATACAGCCTTAAGTGAGTATAGTTTTTCATGAAGGATAACAAACTGACAACCTAAGAGATGGAAAACTTACAGGCAGGTACAGAGTAAAAGTACTATCACTGGTGAAAAAAAAAAAAAAGCTCAGTGATACTAAAAATTAAATGAACTGGTGATATTTCATCTCTGTGTTTATCTATATCTGCAGCATATGGCTTTTGTACTTTGTGTGAGTCACAATGAAGCATCAAATGCAAAAGTCAAGAGGCAAGTTCACTATATACTTAAAAAGAATTCACAAAAATGACTCTTTCTGTTGACTGCTCCCATTCAAAGGCCTGAATGAACAGGCTTTATAAATATGGGGTACTCATGGAAGTCTGCACAGCCAAGTGTGCCTGCAACCAGATATTTCCTATGTGAATAACTAGACAGGGAATTTTCAAAGGCTTGTAGTAAGCTGTTTCAGCAGCAAATTGTCTCAGCCCTTAGTCACATGTTCCTTAAAAGGAAATCATTAGCAATCTAAAAACTCCCTTTCTTTAGTGTTTTCCAGTGTATGCTCAGTGTACTGAGACACACTGTAAGTGATGTTAACCTATGTTATACTCTCCTAGAAAATACTGTGCACATCCACTGAAGACATAGTATGTACCTAGCACGTTCCCCAGTTCAGATCTCCCATGTTATTCAGTCTCTACTTAATAGATAATAAAGCCACATTCTAAAACATTTTAAAGTGCTCTTCTGAGCCAAGCACTCAGGTTATCTTCGTTCAATTCCCAGCTCCACCCAGGCTTCCTGTGAGACTCTGAGCAACTCACTTAAGTGTCTGAGTTTCTTGCCTGAAAAATAGGACAAATAAAAGCTCCTTTTTATAACCCTTCTTTTGAGTCTTATCTAGCCAGATTTTGCAGCCCTTTAGGGAGAGGAACATCCATTGCTTCTTAGAAGCAATAGTGATTGAAGAGTCTAAGATCACCCATACCATGACAAAACATCCATAACATTTAACAGGATTGCCTCTACTACAGTATCATCCCAATAGCCTCAGTTCAGCTCTATCACTGACTTGCAATTAATTGTAGGCAGTGTCTTATATTTCAAGGGGGAAAAATAATTCCAAGAAAGAATAAATGGCTTTTTGATAAATTTTAAACAAAAGGATTTTGTGTTTTTAAATTAATTCAATTGTTAATTTTAGTAGTGAACTGAGCTCTTTCTTCCATATTTCCTAACCAATTGCTCAGATTTATAAGTATACTGAAAAGGATCTACCAAACCTTTGATTTTTATTTCTATGTCCTTTCACTGCTACCCACTTGCTGCATACAACTAGCAACACCAAAACTACACACACTATTAAACTGTATTTTTAATCTTGTTTCTCTGGTAACAGGTAAGAAGCTTATGAATCTCTCTCTTTCTCATGGTTTATATTGTCACCAGTAATCCTTGATAAAAGCATGGTCTGATAAAGTAGAGGTGGGCAGAGTTTATGCAGTGCATGTGTATGCAAAAAGCAAGATTAAATGTGTAGTTTGACCACTCAGGATACCTTTGGTGCATGGTAGAAAAAAATGCTTGAATTGGGGGATGATTGTATAAAATAGCTGTAGCTATTTTAATTCAAGAAATAAATTGTACAATCAGGCTATTTTAAAATGAAAGCCCATTAACAACAAATTTTTCTGAAACATTGCTGTGCAGATATTTCAGTTTCTTCAATATTCTTAGACCTTTGATTATTATATTTTTGATTTTCAAAGCACTTTTAAACAATGAATGAATCAAACAACTCTGCACCAACCCCTTTTCCATAACTGTGGTTATGAATATTAAAGTGGGAAAAAAAGGAAAAATGGCAGAACAAACTAACAGACAGTGGAAAGAAGATTTCTTAGACACCCATCATAGAGAGACTTGTCATGCATACATATCTATTTCCTACCTTTACACTGTCTCTATGCATCACAGTAAAGTTCTCACATTATTTTACCTAAAATTATCCTCCTATTAATTATAAAATTAGTCAGAAGAAACTCATGTTCTTCTAACCATATAAGACTAGAACTACTCCCCAGTAAAAATTTCTGTCAGCATAAAGGAATGACCTATATAAATACAGTATTTTTTATTATTCAGAACTTTCTTCATTTTTTCCAGTTTTTCCCACCACTCTACTTAATATTTCTGCATGTATTTTGCCAAAACAAATTCAATATCTTTGATGGTATGATGTGTGTATAATTCACTTGTGATTTTTCAGTTAAAGAAGCTATCCCAAACTCAAGGGTGTTATAACTTTTTTCTACTGCTACTCCATATTTTCACTTATACCCCTGTGTATTCGCATATGCATTTTAAATACTTCTCTAAAACACCAATAATCCCTCTTTGAAGTACTGAATGGAAACCAAAAGATCAGACATTTTTAGTTCATGACTTTTCTCTCACTACAGGAAACACTCTGAGATCATAATTTGACAGCAATTTCTCTTGTCTTCCAACCCTGAGATGTTTTCCACAGCAATATTTATTCCAAGTAGGCAGATTTTGTTGGGGAGTGCTATTAGGCCATAGGTCGTAGATCACCCAACAACAGGGAATATCTCCAGCCCCTGTTTGCTTCTAGAATGCAAACTGTTAAAAAGGGACATGAGAGCTATCACAGGTTCAAGAGAAAATACAGCTAATGGGTTTGTGGCTTTAAGGAATTTGACTCACTGTCTGCTGAGGTGAAAGCTTGAAGTGAAGTTTTTCCTGTGATTATGTTATTAATAGGGTCTCTCCCCTTCTGGATCCTCTCATTCAACAAGTTTTCACACAGGTACTCTTCATGTAAATATACATTTAAGAAACCCAACCTGTCTGAAGGAGTATGGAAAAAAATCCCTCACCTCAGTCTAGCTGCCTGCTCTCACCAAGATTGTAGGAACTTGGTTACGCTTAAAACACCTATTTTTCTATCAAATTCCACTGAAATCCACCAACAGGTGAAGTTAGTGGCACATGCACTTCAACACACACAGCTCATTTCCATAGGCAATCAGGCTAACAATACAAATCAGATATCTTCCTTTTCCACTCAAATTGCCAACCTGAAAGCTCAAAAGAGTGAAGCTCCTTTTTCTCTTGTTGCCATGTACTACAGCAAGGTCTCCTCACAGAACTGACTGTAAGGCCACAGACATTTGTAACAACCTTTGTAACAGCACATTTCAGAAGGAAAAAAGATTAAAACTCCTACAATAAACTCCTACTTCATAGTTCTGCTTGCAGGATGCAACACCTCCCTCCTCAGAGTGGAAAGTCTTCCCAACCCAGTGGTGTCTCTGCAATCCTTCTCCTTTCCCAGGCACTTGTTCCCTGCTTGCTCTGCTGCCAGCCCTGGTGGCCCCTTTTCTGTGAACTTATTTTACTCACTAAACTGACAGTGAATCAGATCACATAGACACTGATGTCTGCACTTTCTGCTGAGATGAACAGAGATTTTAGGAACTTTAAGGCTTCCTTTCCCCAGAAAGATGCCTCTGATCTGGAATACCAGCCCAAGAACCACAGCAAATGTGAGATGTGATAAATGAGTGAGGGCTGAGTAAAAGAGTAACACTCTAATACAAGTCAGGCATTCTTTATATATGAGGGTTAAAATGTCCTGCTGTGCCTCTGTAAGGTTGAGCCTGTGCTCAGCTACTTCTTACACAGTCCTGGATTCAGGCTGAATCCACACAAAATTTGGATTCCATGTCAGGTGGACACTGCTCCACTCCTCTCCCATCAAGGTTTCCCTTCCAAGAGAGGCCAAAGGGCTGGGCAGGATGGGTTCTGTGGGGCACACCAACCCATTTCACTGGCAGGGCTAACACGCCCCCAAGCTGTGGGGAACTCCTGCAGTGCAGTCACACAGGTGGGATATAAATCCTGGAGAGGGACAGGGAAGCACATGAACTCAGCCAACCAAGCGTCTACAGTTATCAGCCCAAGAGAAGAAGCAAGTGGCTTCCTCTGAGAGTCACAGTACAGTTTTAAAGATTTTTTTTTTCCACAATAATGTGTCATTTTAAGCATCATGAAAAATAAAACAGATAGATCCTCCAGTTATTCCTCAAATACACCACACTCTCCCTGGTTAGGAAGTTTGCCCATCTAGCACAAGATCACTGGATGCAGGTGAATCATAATGAGGAACTGGACTGGTGTAGTTATAAAATGAAGCTTTTATATTAGAAACAGGGTATATCATAAACCTATCAATGAACACATGGGGGGAAAAGTACAAACTGTCATGAGAAAATTATGGCCCAGAGATAAAAATTAATAGTGAAATACTTGACAAAGTACCAGACTTTGTCCAGGCCCAGTTGTACCTCCTTCCTAAGACACACAAAAAACAGCGTAGTATATTTTAAGGCAAATAGTTTCTAGCTTCAAATTATGGAAAAATAATTTAAAATTTATGGATTAAATGTGGAAGCTACAGATCTGTCTGAAACCCTCTTACTATGGCGATACCCAAATGAAATTAAAGCCCTTCTCTTGCACTGGGTATGTTAGATAGAACACTTGATTCCAGAGTATGGAGTATTACAAAAAGGAATACATGAAGTGAAACTTATATCCAAAAATATAATTTAAGTCCCCAATCACCAAAACCTCAATTATTTTAGTCAGTTTCATAAATGTAATTTCGATAGGACTATTGTCAGAAAATTCATAGTACCACCACCAAACATTCAGAAAGCATTAATTTCACAAACCCTCGTGCATAAAATGGCAAACATTTTAACTATGTCTCAGCAATGCCAACATAACAAAGGGAAGTACCTGAGAGCTACAGCAGGTGACAGATTGAATGTTTCTTTGGAGCAAAATCTCCCAGCAAGATCTTTTTTCAAATTGTGCAGCGTATTCCAAGCAAATCACTGAAACTCCAAACAAAATTCTAACTGGTAAATTTGCAGAAAATATGTAGGCTGAGATGAAATGTATCACCACAAATGAAATCTTTTTCATTCTCTTTTCTCTGACATGTGCAGACCTTCTGCAAAGAACGAAAGAGAGCATTATTTTGCTCAGTACCCAAGGCTGTTTCCATGGAAAGTATGTGCCAATCTAGAGCAAGTAGTTTGGTAAGAAATGTGATTTGTGAATGCTTGTTTCCTATGGTTTTGCATGAGATGCAAACACAGAGTTATGTTTCTCTGTTGTCTGTTGAAGTATAAGCCCGAATCTAAACTTTGCCTGAACTTAAGGCATTGTAACATCTCTTTCCCAATTAAATAATTTAAGTTCTAATATAGGGACAGGTTAGTCTAAAGCCTTTACTTCCAGGACAAGCTGAAATGCTTTATCGGGGCCACTTAATTTCATGAAACTTAACTGAATGCAGTACCTTTTAGACTTTTTCCTATATCTCAAATGTTGTTACCTAATTACCTTTTATGTCCAAAAACTCTTGAGCTGGAACTCTGACAGAGAGACACACAGCCCAGCTATTTCAAAGTCCTTTCCTTAAGAAATCAAGGTTAAAAATGCTTTGGTTTCAGGGATTGCATACATTTTTTTCTTTTAAACTAAATGCTATGATAAACAAAGGAAACAGGCAGATTGAGTCTGAAATTTGCACTCATTATGAGCATTTTATGAAAGTAAGCTACAAATAGTAATAAACCTCCCACAAGACAAAGGTGGCTGTTGGTAAATATAGAAAAATATCTAAGAAATGGGGAGAAGTGCAACACTGAGTCAAAGTGTCAGGCAGCAAGAATGTGAGAAGTGTTGATTATTCCTTCTTTCTTCAGTAGAGAGATAGGCTACTTTTATATGATTAACATTTCATTCTGGTAACCAGACAACAATGCAGCAAAGGTATAAAAGTTCATTCTTAGCTGGTATTGGTAAGCATTAGTCTATCTTCTTTTTTTTTTCTATTGTAAAAAAAAAAAAAAAAAGCTAAGTACTGTGGAGCCAGAGCTTTAATACTCTCCTCAGCTTTTCACAAAAGCCTCAGTGAAATCTGGGTCCTGTCATAGCATGACAAGAAGATAATCTGTGTGGGACCTTCCTTTCTGATTAGAAGGCGCTTTCTCTTAATCAGATGGAAAGAAGGCTCTTGGTAAGAAACCCCTCCTCCTCCAGAAAATGAAAACAAATCTTTAGAGAAAGGCTTAGTCAGAATTTACATGCAATCCAGGTTAAACCATTTTCCCTGGGCCTTATAACTACCAAATGTCCCTGCATATCTGTAGCTCCTTAACTTTCTCTAAAGCAGTGTTTTAATCCAGGCAAGATTTCACCCGGCACTATGGGCCTTTGTAGCATTAATATCTTAATGGTCCTGGATGCTGTAGCTCATCAAGTGTTATGTACTTTGTCATCTCCAGGGAGAAAGGAAATAAATGGGTGACTTTCAGCCTTGACAGCTGTAAATCTGTTACCAGGATGAAGCAGGCAGATGTACAGATGTGCTGTTCTGTGGAGGTATTCCTGATTTGCAGAGGTAAATAGGATCTGGGACAGGTTTGTGGCTTCTATCCCATCAGAACTCATTTATTTAGTGAGAAGAAATAGAAGATTATTTACTTCATAGCAACTTTTAGAAAACCCTTCTCAACAAGTGCTAAGGAACGCTGTGTTCTTTCCTACTGCTATTTTTCCCTTCTTCAGCATGAAAAAGAAAAGCCTGGAAAGAGTAGATAAGCTGAGAGTCCTACATGCCACTCCAGTGATCCATCATCCATTCCATTCTTCTCAGAAAAGAAATAGATATTTTTCATTTAAAATGCTACCCCTAAAATCTTTAATTATTCTTATTTCTAGAGGATTGTCTACTCAGGAAAGATTAAACACAATTAAAATTTTGAAGCTAGTTTCATTCTTAGCACTCTGCAACCTGTAGATTGTTCATCTTCTTATACATACAATAGAAGCTCAAAGAATAAAAACTGCTCAGTTGATTCTATGAGGATACCTAAGATACTTATGTTGCCTAGATTATGTAATGGATATACTAAATCAAAATACTGAAATTAGGAAAAAATTATTTCTCCAGTACTTTTTAATTGCAATTCTTTCATGTAGATATGTAAGTTTTTCAACTAATTTCAAACACAATTCTGATAATTATTATATTATAAATAAAATAATGTAATATATTGGTTCTGAAGGGGGAACTGGAAATTTAAAATTAATTGGAAATGAACTGGAACTGAACTGGAAATTTAAAATAAGGCTACAATACAAAAATCACATGACAAAATTGATCCAAAAAGAAAGCTGCTTCTACCAAGATCATTTTATAATTGCTGCTATGGTCTCAGCTTTCACAATTGTACAACCACCATGTCCTGAGCATGGGCTACAAGCTTTGATGCCACACAACCCAAAGCCATCTCCTATGCCATGCCGAAGCCTGTTCAGACAATGACTTTACAGAGCAATGGGAAAACACTTTTTTCCACCTGTTTGGGTTCTGATTTGAAGAGGATCAGTATGTTCTGATTGAGAAGAATCAAAAGGGCTGCCTGTTTCACAAGGGAGTTTCCTGTTTGTTTCAGAGTAGGAAACAAGCCTGAAACCACGTAGTTTTTCTTGACAAAGTGCTTCACCAGTGGTGACCACAACATTTTCAAACTGTTGCACTGGAATGGCTCATCTTTCTCTTAAGGTAACAACAGAGTTCACCAACACTATCCAAAGAAAACAATTGTGTTTTCCACATTAAAAAAAAAAAAAGTACATCAATCTGTCCAACTGTGGACCTATTCTCCACAGAGAATGCCAACTGCCAGTAACACAGGAGGCACCTGAGCCCCACATTAGAAAAAGGGTGTAAAACACCGATTTGTAAGGGGTAGCACCACAAGACTACACAAAAGGCACCAGAGAGTTCTATCTTACATATTTAAACACATATTCAGATGTATTTAAATATGCTCTGAGAGGCTTGTAAAAAGCCTACCATACATGTAATTAAGTAAATATTAATATGCTTTACATATACCAAACCATTTATCTGGACAGTATTAATTATCATTATTACATAAAGCAATAAGCACTAGTGACAATTCCTACTACCATACGTGGGAAAAGGAGAGGCTGAGAAAGAAGAGGAAGATATTGGACATTTTGAAATCTAAGCTTCCAAGAGCTTAGATTAGATAGTGATTTTTCAAAATGAAATTAGTCTACTTTTTTTTTTAGCAACCAGGACTTTTAAAAGGGCAATTTTGCAAAGAGAAATAACACCTTTGGACTTTTAATGTATGTTTATGTAAAATGTGAGTGGCAGTTCCATGTTAATAGACCTTGTTTAGGGGGAAAAAAAAAAAAAAATCAGTTGCTGAACGATGGTGAGTAATTAGCCCCTTAGCATCCCCTTTCTCCAGGAATGCTTCCTCCTGAGCTAGCTCTTTTAAATAGCTCTGGTCCTGGCTGCCTTTGTTGAGCTTGGAAATTGTGCACATATGAGAGAAATTAAGCCCTCATTTAACAGGGACACATGTCTGTCAAGTCCAGGGGAACAAAGGCTGGTCCCTGGGGGCTACTCAGCTCCCTGAGGCTGCCACTCATTCTGTTAGCAATGCTTACCCTTTACAGATTGTGTATAAAACCCAATAAATCATTTCATCTGCTCTGGTTAATATACGCATGAGCCTCCTTCAAAGTTGTTTTTTTTTTCTTTTGCTTGAAACTCCTCACATTTATTAAGAAGTGACCGCTCTTTGCCAGAGTTTAACCAGGTTTTTACCTTTATGCAATAACATTAATGTCTGTGAAGTAAACCTGAAACATTTACTGTCAGAAATAAAGATATTTGATGCTGCATCTATTTCACACAGGAAATGTTTTACGACTCTCTAATGGTCAATAATCATCAGTGTCTATTGTATAAATTACTAGTATATTCTGTTCCTTCTAAAGTTATGTTTAAAATTCAACTGATAGCAAAATGGCAGGGTAAATGAAATTACAGATTTGTAACCTTGAATTCTTTTTCTAATTACAACAAACCAAAAGGAAAGTAATAAAGATAGCATTTTTGTTCTGTTCTTTACAAAGTCTTATCACAAAGACACATCTATATTGTCCTGGATAAATCAAAATAAAAAGGACTCTGAAGATTAAAAAAACCCCAAACTTAATTGCACAAAGTGATAACTGAAGTAAACACATGCAAGACAAAAATATTCATGCACAATATATCAGCTGCCTCTGAGCTCTCTGTGGTGGATGGACACACTTATCCCCAAATATAAATTCACACACAGAGCACAGGAATATTTTACAGTTACAAAAAAAAAAAGTAAAATGAAATGCTGTCATTTCCACGTGAGCTCCTTTTGTATTTAAAAAGAGGGCCTAATTCTGTACTTCTAGTATTAAGACTGACATAAATGGAAAGAATATGAACAACACCAGCTGAGGAAATGGCACCCTGCACTGCGTTCAATGAAGCAAAACTCACTAAGTTGAGCGTGAGTTTTTCCTTATACTTGAGCGTAGGATTAAGCCAATACAGAAAAATTACTGGTGTAGAATAAAAACAAATTAAAGTGCAGAGTTGTATCTTCTTTCCTTGAAATGGTGAAAGAAATATTTCAATGCCTGCTATTAACAGGGGCCTTTTTTTTTAATTTTGTCCACTCCGCAATTTTTAGCTAACACATTGAAAGCCTGCCATTTCTCAAGCAACAATATTATGCTTTGTATTGAAAACCACAAAATAAAGAGGGCTGACTGTTCTGACAGCTTTAATCCTGATGATACTTGGAGACCCAAGTAAAAAGAAACTGGTACAGCATGGAGTTTTCCCTGCTCAGCAGGCAGAGAAAAAGCAGTTCTGGATTTGATAAGTAAAACCAGATATAGTTGACGGTTATATGCTAAAGCCCTGCAATTAATGGAAAACATCAACAGTCCAATGAAGTTGCATATCAGAAAGCATTTTCTCCCATCTTGTTAAAAACTCATCAGCCATACAAGTTGGGACTTTTATTTTTTTTTTGTGTAAAGAATCATGCACGTTCCTCTGTTGTCAAAGGGGAAGACATAAAATATGAAGACTCCAGATCCCATTTATACATTAAACAAATCCCTGTGCATGTTTTTATTGATATTCCTCACTGCAAATTCGTGCCACAGTAGCAATGAAAAGCACCAGGGCAGGATTATAACCTCAACATGAGGCGCTTCACAAAAATGAAGACATGGCCCACTTGTCCTGAAGGATCTGACAGTCAGAAAAAAACTGATGTACTAATAGCTTGTTTTGGTTAAAAATAGCAATCACAGTGAAAAACCATCCATCCTTAGACTGTCATCAAAGGCTACAGTTTAGTGTATATTAAAATCAAGATATTAACAAATTATAACTTTATAAAAACAAATCTCGGCAAAGAAAACATGATACTATTATTTCATGCCCCTGCAATCCTAAAAGTGACAGAAATGCAATCAATAACCTATTTCTTAGTAACAAAAACTACAATGTAATGTACATATTTACATTGTTCAGCTCAACAGGATCTACACCTACAGCTCCATCGCATGAACATAAAGTGCATTTCTGAATAACTGACTGAACAGACAACAAAAAGGGAAGTGACTGTGTCTACTATGCAGCCACATTAACAGTCAGAAATTATTCTGAAAGTGTAAACAAATGAAACGTAAGCCATTATCAGCAAAAGTAAGTGTGCCATAAAAGTAGTCTTCATTCTGGAAAGAACCTGGCTAAGCCTGATTTGGATTGAGTTCAAATTAAAAACCTTGGTTCACAAGTCACAAAACAAAGTAAAGACTTTGAGCAGAATTTGATTCATTCCTCAATGCCCATATCAGATTTACCTGGTAACAGATCAGTTTCTAGAGTTGGCCATAAGCAAACATTACCCCAGGGTGGATTTTTCCCCTTGCACAAAAGTGATCAGAAACTCTGAGCCACTATATCCACCTACTCTCTACAGATCAAAATGCAAAATGTTGCCGTGAAAACAAGGGAGAATATGCAAAGGTGTTATATGCTATGTATGCCACTGACATAATACTTTAATAGGATATGCTGTAATTTCCTGCAATTAATATCTTAGCAGAGCTATAAAGGCTTTTTTCCAAAATTATACCATTGCATTTACAACACTAAAATTAACGTTGTGTCAACCTTTCCATTATAAGCCCCCTTTTTCAGAGGTTTATAACTTGGCTGTAAAAATATATTCTGGCCTAAAATGTGGCATGTAAGATCCCCATTTAGAAACAGACATTTTGATTAAATAAAAAACATTATTTAAGTCTGCTTCAAGTAAGTCTTGAATGCTCTAGAAACTGTGTCAGGGACCGCCAAGAAGTGTAGGCATTCTTCGAATAAAAACTTATTTTCTCTCCACAATAAAGCCACTGTTCAAAGGATGTTTCCCAGCCACAGAATTTGCTCCACATCTGCAAGGAAAATACGTGGATTTGGGAAACTGCAGACTTCAGTGAGAGAAGCCTCCCCACTTGCCTGTTTGTGTGTGACAATGGCTGTGCTTCTGGTCAGCAGCTCAGCCACACGGGACACTCAGGCTACCCAAAATGGTTTTCATTTGTGGCCGGGCAGTGGGTGAGAGGAATAAACAAATATTTCTATGTCTGGCTGAAGTGGATTCACTCTGGCTAAAAGCTCCAACAGAGTAAATTAAGACAAGTGATAGGTGAACAGAAAGCCATGATAAAGAATATGATCAAGATGGTAGAGAACAACTCTATGAATTCTGAAACCACAGATTTCAAGTCTGTCAAACTTCATATAAGAACTGGATCCAGCCACTTCGGAAATTTAACTAAGGTGCTTAAATTAGGAACCTCGTTGTCTAATCAACAGAAGGTAATTCACAGCACCTGGACTGCTTTATATATGGAGCCAAAAGTCCTAATTCAGTCACCCAAATTAGATATCTAAAATTAGATGCCCCCAAATATCTATATGCTTTTTATTCTGCCTCAAAAGAGTGTTGTGAGGATAATACACTTCAGCTTATGAGACACTCAGATATGCAGTTACAGAGGAGATGAGTATCCTGAAAATATATCACCAATAAAATTCAATGAGATGGAAAAGGCAAAGCTAGAAATGTGATAGTAGCATTCGTCATACCAATCACTCCTTGTCAGAACAAAAACAAGTGCCATACCCCCTCTTCTGAGTTGAGTTTATCTCTATATATTATATTATATACATTGCTTTGTCAAGTACAGAACCTCAGTCTATGCTTAGGCTCTTAGGTACATATTGCCCTATTTTGTTACCTGTAGCAAGTAGCCATGCAACTCATTTGTCTACCTGATCGAGATTTAAAGGTAAACATAAATTCCCCCAACTGGTTAATCTCTCATTTACAGAATAAAAATGCCTAATAGATTACTTGAAAATAAAGTTCCCTAACTTAGAAGTGCCCTTGCAAACTGTGTGACAGTGGTGTGTCTCAAGATGGATTTCACACTTCACCATCAACTGTGAAGTTCTTTGCTTTTATTATTTGGTGTTACAACTTTAATGGTTTCTTACGCTGTCATTTCGGGTGGTTGAATAAGATTAATTCAGCATTTCATAATGCACCATTGTATACTGTTTACATCATTTATTTTCTTTTTACTGAATGATTACAAATTTCAATTTAAAGTTAATAACATTTGGTGGGAGTTACTGCATGCGAATTAACCGTGGTGATGTCAGTGCATCCCTCTGGAATTTAAAAGATATTTCACTGTGTTATATCATGTGCCGCACAGTATATCAATTTTTATTTCCCATCCCTCAAGTATGGAATGCACACTGTGTAACTTCTAGATTCTCAATATAGACATAATTTACCCAAGCTGTGCAAATGCCCAACTTGCTGAAGATGATATATACAAGATTTATATTAAAGACTAGCTCTTTCAAGGAAGAAAAAGCCTCGCATACTACACAAGCCACTATATTATCTAATTATTTGGGGAGAGGGGTTTCTAATGTTACAGACAAAGGGAAATAGCATGTAAACTGCAGTCATAAACCAATTTTTCCTTACTTTAACAACTTTAAGATTAGATAGGTAAATCCCAGGCAAGGCCATTTATCTTCCTTGAGAACTATGCTTTGACATTTTTGTGAGTGTCTGGATTAGCTGGTTGCATAAAACAGTGAATATTAGAAATATTCATTCACTTTACTTTTACTTACATGCCATCAAGTGTATACCAAATGTTAAACAGCATCTAGTTTGCTCATTTGCTGGATTGCACATACTACTGCTTTCTTTATGTGAATTCATAATTCCTGAATGCATTCAGAGTGCAATGCACTTACTTCTCCCTTGCCGTCACGATATTAAGTACATTAAAAATAAGTTTTTATGCTCAAATTGATTCAGTAATATGCTTACATTCTGGAATATTCCCACAATTACAACTAAAAAAACTGCTTTAATTCCTAGGCCAGGATTTAGTTCACCTGATAAATTTTTACTGTGAGATTTCAATAAATACTTTACAATTTATTTGCTATATGCTTTTGGCCTTTTTAATGTGGAGCTGTACTTCATCATTTTCCACCAAGTACCTGCTTCTGCAGACAGAAATTTTGACCTCTGATATCACCACATTCCAGTCTTGCCTGTATATCTGAATATCTCCATAAATCAAGTCATTTCAATACTAGCATTTATTAACTTTTTTCTTTTTCCAGTATCTCCTGATTAGTGAGATCTTCTAGTATCTGCACAAATAGTGGAGGTGGCAGGAGTAAAAAAAAAAAGAAAATGGAAATAAAAAAATGCAATGCTAAACTTGATTGTTTTCCCTCTTGGCCATCACGTGGTTGTCAATCATAAAAATTATCACAGAAAAAGTAACTAATTAGAAATGAAAGGCCAATATCTCAAGCAGGTCTTGTCAGTCCTGGGATATGTTTCCATGTAACAGTGATGTAAGGCATGAAAAAGAGCTGGCGTGCCCAAATGGTTGCCTGTTTTTTCCAGCTACATCTGTTTGTCTAATGAAACAAATTACATTCCCTAAAATTCCTGCCACATTTATACCTTTGATATTCCAACCACAATACAAATATCCTAAGTCCTTCCTTGCAAGTGGTGCTCACTTGTGCAAAGCTCAGTTATGTGAGTAACAGTACACAAGTCATCAGCACTGCCTGAGCGGGCATTACTCAAGCAAATAAGGCTTCACAGGATCAGTCCTGTTGGATAGGCTGCCACTTGGCACCATTTCCACTCCCAGTTATCCATTTTACTTTGTGCACATGCCTCTTAGGAACGAAACTGGATTTCTGTGCTGGAGCAAATAGCGCATTACTATTGCATTATCCCAAATATTGCAATATTGAAAGGAGAACATCATCAGGCTGGCAGAAGGGCACCTTCTGAGAGGTTCAGAAAGGCATCACCTCTGCCAAACTCCTTGAGAGCTAGATCAGGGTGCCTGACTCAGCCATGGCAGTCGCTCCCCGCTGGGTTGGAATGGGCAGAGCACCAGCCAAGAGTGACCCCCAGGAAGTAGCACAGGTGGGCAGCAAATATTTGCTTGATTCTCAGCGGTTATTCAGGAGCTGGTTATAATCTACCTCTAAATTAAGAGGGCCAAAATCATGGGCTCTTCTATAAGTGAAGCCTGCAGAAGAAGTGTCTGGGCTGAATAGAATCAGTGAGATTTCAGCCTCTGGCTTTGGCAGAGGCACAGCTGTGAACAAGCCCTTAAGCCACTGGTGAGGATGCAGCACAGCACGCCCCAAGCAAACGAAGCAGCAGGACTTGAACTGGGGATGCCTATGTCTTCATTTCCAATTTTAAAACACACGTGGGAGAGGGAAAGTGGGAGGACAGCTACTATCATTTTCTGCACCAACATGAGCCCAAGAAACAATGACATTTACTTTGGTTTAACTAATTTCCACACATCAGATCATGTTCTGCACCCGTGTGCCAAAGTCCTATTCTTCAAGTCTGTTGAAATACCACTTTTCGAAACATGTGTGCTAACATTTGGCCAACACCACCACAAGATCATTTTATTAACTTGTAGCTCATTTCATAGACTGCTGCTCATGTTGCTAACATATGCTATTCTACCATTTACTGCTCTATAATTAGAGAAGTCATATGAAAGAGATACACAAGGCTTAATTTTTGCATTAAATACAATTTGTTTAGACTCGGGTAGGCGAAATAAGGAAAAAAAGAGTCATATAATGAATTAGAAAACTGCAAGACAGCTAATTTAACTCTTAAAAGGTCACAGCAAAAATTTTTTAAAACACAGCCTCCCCACCCCCTCATGACTGCACATAGTTTTAAGAGTCAAATCCAGAACTATATTCTGCTCTGCCAGGATGAAACTTGTTTCCAGGGACTGAGGGCCTCAGGGGCAGAGTAGCTAGCAGGATCCTAGCAAATGGGGGACCAAGGAGTAAGATCAGAAGCTTACAAGCAGCAGAGGAATATGAACCTTTCACACATTTTGTCTTTTCTGCCGCCACCACACTATTATGCCAAAGCATTTGTAGTATAGAAGAGGTTGAATAAAGGATAGAGAGCATCACCAGAATATTTATTATACCATGTGCTGCTCAGAGAAGGCAGGGAACCTACTCACTTCTCTTTCCTCACAGCTGACAGAGAAAATTCCAAGCCAGCCAGTCGTGAAGATGCCTTTTACTGGGAAAAGCTGGCCATTAGCAGATATTTTGCTTGAGAAATTATCACATAAGGACTTTAGAACTCATTAATAAGCCAGTATGCAATAACAAATAAAATATGAAACATTTGACTTTGATGTTTAGCGTATTTGTCTTTCCTCCATTGGATCAGTTTCCATTTTCACCAGACAAGTTAGGAGCTGGACAGGAGCCGCGGTGCCACACCTAGGGCAGAGCCCCTGAAGTGGATTCAGCTATTTAGCAGCCAGCTACAAGTTACAGGCACACAACAGCATTTCTCTCTTCCAACTGCACACAACTGCATTGCAGAAGGGACTTGGATATATATTATTTTTAATACTGAGCTGTTTAAAAAACAGTAAAAATATATACCAGTGACGGCTGGGAATCAATTCACAAGCAAACTGGGTTTTAAGGGAAATGCATCCTTTCTACTGTAAATTAATAAACTGCAGCTATAGTTTATTAAGCCACCACAATATTTTACATTTTCTACTGCCATAATCTTGACTGCTTATAAATTACAGTACTTTTACCTATTCTTTAATCCAGAAACATCATTATTAAAATGTTTGATGGAGGCTGCAGTGCATCTATCATTGCTTGTAAAAGTTAATTAGATTAGATAAAAGAAATAATTAGATTTGCATTTTTATCCTGGTTTTAAACTTCCAAAGAAGATCACAACAGTGTGCCTGTGGGCAATTAAAAACAGCATAGAGCAGTGAAATATAAAGGCAAAAAAGGTCTGTTTTTCCTAGCTAATTCATGATTGAAGATACAATTACAAAATATTTTAAGGGTTTGCTGAAGCTGGGGGCTATTCCTAGACTTCTAAGCTTTGTTTATAACTCTTTCTCTCTCTCTCTCTTTCAAGGGAGTATCTGATCTGCGTACCCTGCCAATAGAAGTATCAAATTGCTTTCAATGGCTTTATTTGGTCCTGAGCTTGCTGGAAGGGGATCAGTTTCATGATCAATAACAACAAAAAAAAAAAAAAAAGGTAGAAGAGAAGAGAATATTCCCTAGTGCTGGAACAGTACAACTGCCATTGCTTTTGCTTGTCAACACTAGAGTTTACAAAGAAAGACAACCTCAGAGAGCATAACTGAGCTGACAATAACTGGATTCCAGCTTGTGCATTTTCAGCAAGCTCTCTGCAAGGAGCTTTAACCTGTCTCCAAAAGGCAATAAATGAAAGGTTCAGCTCTTAAAATTGGAGGTCAGCTACATACTTAATGATGAAGCGTATCTTTAAATCTATTTCTACTATTATTATCCTAGCAAAAAATTAATTAACCAGGTCAGGGAGGCTGTGAAGGCTAATGTGGAATGTAATTATTCCTGATCTTTAGACATGTACTTCACATAAAGAGATAGTCCTTATTCAGCTCACCAGGTACCTCAATTGTCAGTAGTTAATCATGGATAAGAAGAGAGACTCACTGGTTCAGTCTTTTAAGTTTTACTTATGATTCAAATTATATTGACAGTTTAAATAGTTGTCATTTTATGTTACTGTTCTTTTGTCTGTTTACTACCACAGTAATCATGTTCACTCTATTTGAGGGAAACAGAAAATGTAAGAACATTTATAAAAAAGTAGAACAGCATGAATGTATACACTAAAACTAAAAAATAATTACTATTAGTAATAATTTCTAGTGTCTGAATTAAAAGAGAAGACTTAGGAGAACAGAGGAAACCAGTTTCTCTATGCAATGGAAATTGTACTGATTCAAACAGGAAACTAAATGCTCTGCAATGGCATTAAGCACAGTAAAGAGGAATAAGGTAAAGGGAAATGACAAAAGCAGCTGGGATCATCTTTCACAGTTATCCTCATCACAGATTTCTGCAGAAAAGCTCAACCATCACTGTCCCTTTTAAAGATTTCAGCCACGATTTAGGACTTGTTCTAATGAAACCTACCCACAAGAGGAGAAAAGCCCTAAAAACTTTCATCCCTTAAATCCACACACACACACCCATTCTCAGAGGAAAATCCTGGAGCAACAGGCTCCAAGCATCAGTGGGATCCACCTCTTTTCCTCAGAGGGGCGTGGTGGGGCTCAGAAGAAGTCCCCAATCCTCATTCTGAAAGGACTGAATTCTCATAATGAGGCACAGAATTCACAGGGATTTCAAGACCCCTGGTTTGGAAACATTTAAGAAATGCATGTGTTCCCTTTTCCCAATCTAATCTTCATGATGTACTAGCAAATTCCTCCTTCAACCAGGTTTTTCACTTATTCCTAGAGATTTTCACTTTCATAGCACAGGCTAAGAGATGTTCTTGAACTAGTCCAATTTTGTTCCCCCTACTTCAGAATGAACATTTTTTATTAAACAATCAAATGAAAAAACATATATTTTACAAAAATCTTAATCAACCTGGAGACTGATCTGTGAGCTCTTTGCCCCACATTATTTTCTCAACTTTAATTTGCACTGAAATCAATTATTTCTCTGCACAGCTCTGTGGAATGAAGAACTTAATTTGGCATACTAGATTTCCTGCCATCTCTGTGGACTCCTCTGTAGAAGAGTGTTTATGAACATTATGAACATTTGAGCTGAAAAGAAAGAATACACTGCATTTATTTGAAAATTTTCATTTAAGATTCTCAAAACATTATATTTCAATTGAGGAAAAGGATATGATTTGCCAAATTTCTGATAATCAGAGACAGGACTGAGGAGAAGGCCAGATTCCCACTCCTTTTAGCCAATCAAACCTCTTTCCCCAACACATAAATCCTGACAGAAACATTAGCTTCACATAGAAAATACGAGATGATTATGCAGAACATTTAATGACCTGTGTACTCTTAAAATACCTATCTTTTTTGCATACACTAAGCCTAGATAAAGTGCTTTTTGCTCACAGATTATTGACAAAGTTTTGGATGCATAAGAAGTCTGCAGTAAGGTGTTCCAGTAAATGGTCTCAAAACAAAACTTTAAAAAAAAACCCAAACAAAGAAAGAACCCTCTCACCAACTAAATGAAACAAGGTGTTGAAATTATTATATAAACAGATAATATACAGCACAATATAGATAATAAATACTAAATAATGCAAACTCTCAGTATATTTACCCAGTAGTTGTCCAGGGGAAGCATGTATTATTTAATATAAATTATTTTAAATTTTGTATGTGGCTGACATATTATAAGCCCCTTCTAGAGCAATTTCTAATTGCTTAAATGGTTAAACTGGGTGCACTTATTCACAGAAACTCTTGTTCAAGAATTAACACTGCACCTCAGGAGAGGACAGTTGACACACTGTGTGTCTCATGATGAAAACATTGCATCAGCAGTGCCCCTCTCCCACATCCTGGAGAACACGCTGTACTTGCCTCGAGTAGCTGTGCCATGAATAGGCCCCTGCCCAGATGGAACTGGCACCTGTGCTGCTCACATTTTGTAATCCCTTCAAAAGGGGAGTGGCAGGGAAGGGTACTACTGTTTTCCCATGCACACGACGTACAGATAAGAGCCCACACCATTCTCTGTAGGCAATCACTGTTTCCTGAAAATTGTTGCTCAAGTGTGTCTTTGAACAAACCTTCTAAACAAAATCAAGTTACTGGGGACAGCGCTGCAAATTCTACCAGGCCCAAAACCTAAACTGGGAATGTAAATATTTAATAGAAATTTTGTTTCCCTTTCAAGACATGGAGAGCATGATTCACCTCATCTCACATCAGATCTCTACACTAAAGGCATTGGCACGTATATCTTTCTTAGTTAATGGAGAGAAACAGCCATTTTAGGGAACAATTTACCTGATATATTTTAAATATCTACTTTGAGACAAGACAAATTGTATCCTGAAACTATTCACTCATCTTCTCACTGCTCACTACTGGAACCATCTGGGAAATTAACTGAGACAGAGTCTGTCCTGCAGTTACCTATTTTAGGTACGATGAACTCCACCCAGAGTCACCAGCGTGACTTCAGCACTGGTGTTGAGATTCCCTGGGAAGATGGTGGGAGAGGATCTGGGAGAACCAGCACAGCACCATGTCTATCACCTGCCTCCTGTTTTGCCTTCTTCCCAGCTCTAGCCCTTAAGGATCTACACATCTCAAACTGTAACACTCATAACCAATTCTACAGCACCAAATCTACTCAAACTGAAGAGGAAACATAGCAACTTCTCTCTCAAGCACCTTCTGGTTGCCAAACCTGACACAGAATTAAGACAGAACAAATAAACAAAGCAAACAACTTGGCTTACAAGCAAATGGATTATGTGAGCTGGTGTTTAGCCTAGAAGACAATTTCCCAGGGAACTTTCTTCTAGTAATCTCCCCATAAGACCACTGGATGTTTGACTTGGCACTTGTGCTTAAAACTTGTTACTGGAGCCTACAGTGTTCCTTGGGCCATGAGATGCCCACTACCAATCTGGCTGACCAGATGGGAGAAGAAACAATCCTCACTGTCTCAAACACACTGATTAGACTCAGATAAATGTAAAAATCATAGATCAATAAAGAGGCCAACCCACTGAGGAACTATGGCATAAGAGTACTATATATTGGCAAGAATTTGGAAGCAAATACAGGGATGAGTCACCAAGAAATAGTTTAGCTCAGATGAACAGAACAACCATTGGAGCACTTCTTTGCATATACATCTAGGACAGGATGGGAAAAAAAACTTGTGGAGGGTTCAGCACTATGTAAGAGGAAAGATGGAAGTGAATGAGTAAATGAACCTTCAAACTATTCTAGAATGAATTCTAAGACCACATTTCCCTGGAGAGAGTGGAATGGTAAAACTTCTGGAAAGTATTGACCAAAGTGAAACATAAAGTACATTTGAGCTTTTTACTATAGAGCAGGTATCCCAGCCAAACATATGTACAACTCTCTAAATAGAAACAAAAAAAACTAGTAATAATTTCTGTTTCCATTTCCTAATTTTTAAAGGAATTTTAAAAATCAGAAATTTCTCATGCAGATAATATTTCAGTTTTGTAGACTTAGCTAGGTTTCAGTCTTAGCTTCTATGCTAAGCTTTTTTTATATTATTCTTTGCTTTCTGAAGCCTGGCTTGCAAATAACACTTAGAGAAGATGGTGTATTTTTTCCTTACGCTATTCTTTCTGTTCCTTACACTGTTCTTTTTCCTTATACTATCTCTTTCATCCCTGATGAATACCTAATATGAACACACAGTATCCTAATAGGCAACAACAATAACAGTGGTTTATAATTCAATTGTGTCTCTCATACGAGGTATTAACACATCTATATCTGTTAAATAAACCCTTTAGAAGTGTAACTGAGACTGCATTACAATGTTTTCAAAAGTATTTACAAGCATTCCTTTGGGATGAGGGAAAGAAAAACTTCAGTTTTGGCATCTAGTAACACAGCAATCAGCTAACTAAGGAAAAGAAATGGATAGCCCAAGCTTATAAGAAATGATTGGCAGCACAATCATCTGTCAGACTAAATTGAAATATTTCAATCAGTGAACAGGCCCATGGAAATGCTTTCAAAGTGGGAAGCAGAGAAGGTAACACAGTCACATGCCAACAATGCCTCTACATCCATGTCACTCCCTGCCCACGTATACTTGCACAAAATTAAACCATACTCTGAGTACAAGTACAGATAATTAAATATCTCCAGAATACTTCCACATCCACAAGGGTATAATTACTCCAAAGGCACCTGGAACACATATACCTGTGGGTCTTTGTACCTGAACAGACTGGTGCCAGGGACTTAGTACTGCTTCAATGTCTCAATTTTGCCTTTGTAGAACACAGAATTCCTCCAGCAATAACTGAGACTCTGTTTTTACTTCACACAATGCAAGTCAAACTGATTGCAGATTTCAGAATTATGACAAGATGGTGAGACTTAAAAATAGTTCGTAACTTTCAGAAGAAAGCTTTGCCTATTAAAGTTCTTTGCACCAAAAAAAATGTCTGACAATGATTTTCTGGAACACAAGGAACTCTCATAAAGAACATCTTTACTCAGGCTTGTTATAAAGCATGTGGCTGCTTTTTTTTATACCCTTCCCTCTTCATAAATGAAACTTAAGTATAATCAGAAGAGAGCAATAAAACACACTGACCTGAATTTGCTGCTGCAGTAGATTGATTTTGTGCTGCTGTTGCAGAAGTTGCTGCTGTTGTCTTGCAATCTATTAGAAATAAAATTTCCATTAAATTAAAAGAGCAATATTGAAATTTCAATACTATTGACCAAAAAACATAATATTTGTTATTCTTTATTATATTTTATTAAGCATATTAATTTTTTTAATGGGGCATCTTTTAGAGGTAAATTTAAATGCAACATAAAAATCTACTTAAAGAGTAAGAAATATGTATTTTAAGCAGTGAGACCTTAGCTCTGAAAAGCACAGAAACATAGGTCTATTTGTGTGCATGTGAATAATCTCATCACTATTCAACAAAGCATTTAAGCCTGTGGTGATCTTTAACTGTGATGCATTACTGTTAGCTACAATGGGAATGAAACACATGCTGAAAATTAAGTGCTTTTCTGAATGGGGATGGGATTACGCAGGTGCTTAAGGTTAAACATACATTTTCCTGCTTTGCTGAACTGGAGCCTTAGCTGGTGTTTATAGATGTTTCACTATTCAGCACGAGCTCGTAGGGTAAGCTTCTCTGACTTCCTCCACAATGAGCAGCACATTACTTCTCTTGCAAATCTCAAAAATCATCCTTGGAGCTACTTAGCGAAGCAGAGCCTTATTCTGTGTAAAAGCAGTACCTGGTGCTCAGCAACTCATCCTCCACACAACCCTATGAAATATGCAGATATTCTTACCCTCACTTGGTAGAATCAGTAGGGGATCTAGAGGATAAAGGTTCACTCTTATCCCTTCTCTAACACAGGTGGAGAAAAGGAAATGTTCAGGGTGAAGAACACTAAGAGACTGGTGAGAATTTGCTACAGATACTCCATCTACCTCCCTGATTCCCACAAAATCAGCATGCTGGCGCAGAAGGGAAATAGGATCCTGCCCTCAGACCACAGAGCTGCTCCCTGCAATGGGTGATGTGGAAGGCAGCCACAGAGGAGAAGCCACAGGGAGCTGAGGGGACAACTGGACTTCTACTTTAGAAGGGTAACTGTGCAGCAGACTGAAATGAGAACAAGATTTGTGTTTCCTGGAAATCCCAGCCTCAGCACTTCTGCTACCTTCATTTCTTGAGTATAATTTCCCCTCCTATAAATATTTATCTAGAGCAGAGGAATCACATAAAACAGCACAAAGCTGGTGACAAAGGTATTTTGGTCACTCATATCCAGTTTCTCTTTTGGCAAAAACCCTCTTGGGCTCCTTCACTAACATCTTCTCAGCACACTTACTCTGTTATAAACAGAGAAAGCTAAGTAAAATGTTTTTATGATAAAAAATGACAGGAACGTATCAAGGTTGGTTTGGAAATAAACAATCACATAGTTTTAGTGAAAACTGTTCAGATTAACTCAAAAGGAATTTGTAGTCACATATTAACAGCTTGTAATTGTGCATACATGGAGACCAAAGCTGTCACTCCCTTAATCTCTCACTGTCATCTGGAAATAACTCAGTAAGATTTTTCAGTTAAAATTCACTTTTGTAAGAGAAATCAACACAAAATTCATATGTATTTTAAGTCTTGTACATGGCCTTAAGGAGGCAAATTAAGGTCTAGATGATTCTGGGGCTGGGTGAAGGCAAAGGATCACAAGAAGATGGAGTCAAGCAACTCTCACAGATCACTACAGCAATGCTTGTAACAGAGCTCAAACTCCTTTCAGGAGCCTGGTGTTCAAACAGATCTGGATGAACCTCCCAGGCAAGTCAATAAAATACAGTGAGTGAGGACTGAATGAGCAGACCCTTGTGGGTGAGTGAAAAAGGGAATCAAAGAGAGCTGGGCAGTTCCTGTGCCCAGGCGGCCCAGGGGCAGGTCCTAGAAGCTCAGGTAGCTGTTGTCAGCACAGAGACCAGCACTGGTGTCTGTGCTTGGTCCTTGTCCTAATGGGGACAGTGCTATATGGAATATTTAAAACCTCTATGGGATCTGGAGTTAGCACTTTTAGTGAGCAACACACCAATTGTGTGACTCCATCTCAGAAGTGCAGTGCTTGTAACTAAAGATAAGGTTTGTCAGGTTTAAATTCACATTGCCCCTGCTGCTGAAGTCTCAGCAAAGGTAAAAGATGGTTACAGCAGGCAGCTTCACAGTGAAATGCATGGAACTGCATTGTGGGCCACTCTCTCTCTCAGTGCTGTGTCATTTTTTCACAGGTACACAGTACCCTACATCCAGTATTGTGTGGAGCTGCTGATGACCTGGCTGCAGCTTAATACAGCCATAAACCATAGCCAAGACAAGGAGGAGGCTTTTGTTTACATGAGCAAAAGAACAGATCTGCCAGGGTTCTGGCTGCTTGTGAACAGCTTTTTTGTACCTGCATGCACAGTGCAGCACCATTTGAATAGGCATTTCCAGATGAAAACAAGAAATATACCATGGAGCATCTAATCTCCAAGGTTCCTTTTCGCTGGAGCAGTTCTGTGACAGAAAATGTACCCAAGACCCTGCAATGCAATTACCATAGCATCGTCTTGATGTATAGGCTTGACACAGTAAAGTAGGGTACACAAGCACCATGTGGCTCAAATTCTGAATTTTATTTGCCTATCGGTTGAGCTACATGCTCGCTTCATTGAGCATGACAACCTAGTTTTAAGTGTCATTTAATTTTCATTTTGAAATATAATTACAAAGTGTTCACTGTAAGATATCACTCGTCTGCAAATGTGTCAAGATTAATTTGTGCTAGCTTATTCACAAGTGTCAATAGTTAATTACTGTGTCATCTCTAGATGGCTAAATGACATTCTAACTTCTGATTTTTTACAGTGTTCCTTTATGTTATTTTCCATTAGGGGATGAGTCCATATTCCTACATGTGGGCAAATACCCAAGCACATAAAATACCAGACGTCACAACTCATTAAAATCAACAGAGCATACATTGCTGTATATATCCTATAAAATATATTTAACTGAAAAGATAATTCTAGTAATAATGTCAGATTCCTAAAAACCACACATTAATTTGGATCTGTCGGATCTAATGCCTAGGGGACTAGTGCATGGGATCATTGTTGTTGCACTTTTGTTCAAAGAGAAGGGGACAGCTCATTGGACAACTGCATCTTTAAAACAAATAGTCAAGAAAAAAAGAAAAAAAAACAAAACAAGAAAAAAACAAACTGTTCATAACCTCAACAAAAAATCAAACCTTACTTGTGCAAGGTATTTGAAGGTTTGAGTATGCTTAAGGGTTTTTGCTTAATTATTTTCATGTCAAAAAGAGAAAGTGTTAAATAATGTTATAGCCTGGCTTGTTCCTAACTCTCAAAATTGCATCTCAGTGCAGGGAGAACTGTGAAATCTATCATCCATTCCTCCCTTTTTTTTTAAGGGTCCTATAATATTCCCTCTTTCTGGAAAAATGTGTAACTTCTGCAGATATTTAAGCTCTTTTACATAAAAAAAAAACCCACAAAAGGAAAAAACAGCAGGCAGAGCAGAGTTTGTGACAAGCATTCTGCATGAACCATTTTCACAGGTTTCTTTCTTGGAGCCTCACCTGTTCTTGCTGTTGGCGAGCAAGGTCCATTTGCTGCCGTTGTTTTTCAATTTGTGAGGCTGCCAGCTTTTTCTGCTCATCATGGGCAGCCAGGAGCTGCTCCCGTAAGCTGATCAGCTGGGTGATCATAGTAGAGAGCTGTCGCTCTTTTTCTGCCAGGCTTTCTGGTGTACCTAAACATGGGGGAAAGATGGACTGTAAATATGAGGTAGACAATATTTACAAAGCAATATTTACCCCTCCAAAAAAACGGCTGCATCACCAATGTGCTTTTTTCAAACAGCAGCTTGGATATATTTTCTACTAACAAACCCCAAAAGAATGTAACACATAGATTTGCTGTGCTCTAAGCAGGGGAGGATGTAACAGAAATGGGAGCAGAAAAGATACAGAATATTTCCTTTTTTTCTGGCTGGGATTTATTCTGTATGAATCCCTGGATCTTCTCCATCTAAATCTGCCCACTGTGATAAATACATTCATAGTTTATCAGACATAATTTTACCTCAGATTATATTTTTTCTCATTTTTTCACTCCAAGTATGTACAAATATTAAAAAAAGAATTTAAAAGATGCTGTTTGGTGGAAGAAGCAGTTTAAGAATTTATTGATCATTTCTCCAAAATACCCATAAATCTGGTAGGTCATTTAGGTAAATGTAAGCTATGGTTGTGGAATGTGTATTAAAAATGAGCTTTACTTGTCCTCAAGAGAAATGGCTAACCTGAAAAAATGGCTTAAGAATTTTCATTTAACTTTCAAAGTTTACTCTACAGAGAGCACTTAATTAATATGAAACTACGGTACATTTATTCTTTGTACTAATTATGCTTAATGGTCTGTTTATGGGTAAATTTCATGGGTCTCATAAGTGGAGGGTACAGGGTCCTTTTCCAAATCAATCTGAAAATATCCCACCTTATATAGGAACATATTACCCTGTCAGAAACAGCAATGTCTATTCCTATATTTGAGCCATACAATACATTTCCTCTTGTGAGCACCTCAGAATCACAGGTCTATAAGAGTTAATATTGGTATATCAAGGTAGAAGTCCAAGAATAGTGGAAGATAATCTGAAAGAAGTTTAGAGTTGGAAGTGGGATAAATAAATTTAGTGTTGTATAGTAGAACTGAAAATCAGAGAAGAAGAAAACCAAGAATTATTCAGGTCTGTAGTCTGCCGCAATGATATGAGAAGTGGCACAAAAGAGAAAGGCTCAGAAACCTCCTTTCCTCTGTTCACAATAGAGGACTGTGATAAAGAACTCACTGGATTTTTGAAGAGGAACAAAATGTGTGAGCAACATGACTTGTGAGGGAATGGAGAAAGAGTCACAAAATTATGACTCCAACTTCTTTCCAGGAATAAGATGGATATCTTGTAAAGAAGAGAAGAAAAAAAGAGGCTGACGAGTTTCATGAGGAGAAGGAAGACAAAACAGGCTCCTGCCAAGAAGGTGACAAATCCAAGATTATCCACTACTTATGTTGTGGGGCCGTATGATTCCTACACAAAATTTCATTTACAAAAGCAGCTTTAAAAAAAAATCTCTATCTGAAATTGCTTTGCATTAAAAAAAAAAAAAAGAAACTGCATGGCTTAAGTCATTCACTTTAAACAAACTCTGAGAAACAAAGGGTACCTTGTTTTCTGTACATTTATTAATTACATTTAGCAATGCTAAAGTACTGAAAAAGATTCCATTTCTTATTCACTATTAAGCATCTTCATTTTAAATGAGTTTCCAAGAACCTTATGTTTCCCTACCCACTAATGCCTAATGTACATCCAGTATACACCTGACACAGGTCTCCAAAAGAAGAAAGATGTGTAAATTCTGTGGTAGTAGAAATTTTAGAAAGGGTTGATAATGATTTGCTTAGTCACAAGAGGAATGATGGATGCATGAAGTTCAAACTGAAGGACACTCCTACCCAGACCAACTCATTGCAAAGCCTTAGTGTGATACAGCTGACTGAAGCAATAGAAGAGTTCTGTGCAAAAATCTGTGCTGTTACAAGTCCAAACACAAAATAATTTTTGAAAGTAAACTTAGGCAGCTGTGTGGCCAAGAAAGAGCCTGCCCTGGAAGTACTGCCTTGCCAGGATCCTTTAGCATGTACTGAGCTCCATTCTGCCATCTCTTCAGCTCTCTGCAACTTCACTATAGACCTACCTTAACCCTCCTGTGTTATTCAGTCTTGAAGATTTTTCAGCATGGTTTTGAGTGGTTTTGAATTCATTTCCATAGGTAAAAGACTCTCCTGCCAAAGAAAAATTCCCTTGCCCATTTGGACAAGAAAAGATCAACCACTCCGCCCACCAATTTTAGAAAGCCAATGGGAAGCAACCTGCTGCCTCAAATGATACTTATTTGTCCTCCACTGCCACCTGGGAAACAACAGCTTGAGACTTTCACATCTGTCAAGCAGCTTTGGCATCACAATGCAAGCCCCTGAGCTTACAGTCGTAAAATATTTTACACACCCAAAGCAGATATTAATCTCCCACTCCATTTCCATATTAGTCTGTATAGCTTGTACTTGCTCCATAACATGAGTAGAAAACCACCACAAAGCGTGCCTGCAAAGGCTACAAAATGTTGTTGTTTTGTTAGGATTTCTTAGAACCACTTGATATAGTTGCCACAAATGTATAATATTTCTTTCTTTCTTTCTTTCTCTCTCAGATTTTTTTATAATAGCAGGCAGAAGTAACTGTTCTTATTCAGGAATCCACAGCAACTGTTTTTCTTTCCTTTTCCCTCCTCCGAGAAACACATCTGAAATAAATGACCCCATTTAAAGTACTCTGCTCTTTAATTTGTACCCTGTTATGTAATCCAGCAACAGAATAGAACTGATGACCACAAAATGTACAGTGTGCTCCTGGAAAATCACGAGACCTCCATGAAGCTGCAGGACACCTAACCAAGAACAAGCACAAGATGAGAATGTTGTTGTATGAACAGTGTGTGTGGGGGGTGGGGGGAGGCATAATTTAATTTTAGAGTGGAAAATCCCAACCATTATTTTACAGTTTAAATACCAATAAAAACCAACTTGCTTAGAATGCAGACCAGATTGAGCTGATCTGGCTGGGACAAGAGAGGTCATCAGTAGCTGTGTGCCATCATCATCTGTTTTGCATCCACTTACTGCAGTGAGCAATGAGATTCCTAAACTCATTACCAGTAAATAAACTTCTGCTGCTGACTGAAAATATCTATAAATAAAATAGAAATACAGCTATCTGTAAAATGTATTTGCCATAAAAACAGATAAAACAAAAAGCTTAGTAAAAAATGAACAGTAAATATGCCAGCTTCCATAAAATATTATATACCACAGCTCTCTCTCTGTTCTAATCCTATTCTCTTACTCCAAAGACAGCAGTGCATTTTTTTCCATGGGGTCTTCCTTATCCCCAAAACACATCTGTCTTGAGTTTCTCTCAGATTTGTCAGGTGGATCAGTGCTCCCCAGGGCCTGCTCCATCTGAAGTATTTTAATTTGACTAAACACCTGATTTATTTTATCTCTCCGATGAGAAAGGCAGTTTGTCTTAATAGAGCCTGTCAGCCCACAGTCCCATTCACAGCAATTTACAGGCAGCCAGGGATGCTGGAAAAGAAGAGTGCTGTGATTCTGTATTTTATCCTCCTCCAGAAAGCACCTAAAAGCAGCTATTCACTGCTACTGCATGTGGCATTTTAGGACTGAATTAGCTTTTTATTCAAGTAACTACACTTGTTGTGAATAGCTTATCTGTAAAATTGCTACATTCACTACTGATTTTATTAACCTTTGGCTCTATCACAAAATGGTCCTCAGTTAGGAAAGACCTTTAAAATTGACACATTTTTCTTAGGGGCCTTTATTTCAGTGACTACAGATATACTGAATTTGATCCATTGACTCCCTTTACCAGCAGTATTTAAAATTTTGAGTGTTGGTGGGAAGCTGATAGTGTTTAAGGACTTCTTTTTAAAATGGACATGTGTCAGTCTCATCAAAAGTTCCAAAAAAATGTTATTATTTCTGATAATACATTGGGTATATCCCCACTTTTGTGATAATAATCTGGTTGTAGTAATATTTTAAATTTTCTATGTGTGCTTATTGTTTTACTCTTTATTTTGGATTTCAGCACAAATTGAGATAAAATATTCCAAATGAAGAGACCTAAGGCATCAAAGAGAACTCTTGACTTTTTTAAATTCTGGGCATAGGTCAATCTAACCAGGAGACAGAAAATAAAAAGTAGCTATAAATCTACTGAAAAAGAGAGAAGAGTTCAACTTGTGGTCTAAAATTACATTTAGAAAGAATTCTGCTTGTGGCAAAACTCTATCTACTAAAACCAACTGGAATACTACACGATTTGTGGTACATTAAGTAACAGAAAGAGCATCATGTATCTTACACTGCATTTAATAAAAACCATAAACCCCATCCTGAATTTTATTTACTTAGATTTAAGTATTGCAAAAAAAAAAAAAAATCAAAAAATTAGTATCCTGTAAGTATAGCTATACAATATAACTAAAGTTCCTATATCAACCACTGGTTTACTACCTTTTAAAACTCCTGTTACCTTTTACAACCTATCCAGTCTATGTACAAATGTAGCTGCATGTAAGCAAATACTGCAGGCTGCTCAATGTTAAATTTCTTACTGTCCTTGGGGCAAGCTGTCCTGAGGTAGAGGCAGAGTAATAACTGCTGGTAAGGGAAAAAAAGAAGCAGGCATAACAAAAAATAGACTTCTAGGCTTACATAGCATAATTTAAACTAATCTCTCTGACTCTCAGGTTAAAAAAAAAAAACAAACAGGTAAAACCACATATGCTACCAAGTGAATAAAAGACTAAGTACTGGAGTCATAAATAAACTAAAAATTTTACAGGCATGATCCATAGCTTGCTAAAGCAGGGTTCTTAGCTGTGACACAAAATTACTGTGGGTTCTTGAATGTGTCTTAGTGTCCCAACATGTAGACAAAGTAAAACACTACCAATCAGAGGTTTTTATGTCTGGTTAGTTAATGTTTCTGAAGTGCTTTGAGATCTTTGCAAGGAATCTCTACACAGCTGCAAAGCATTATTGCTTCTCTTGAATTCTGTGATTAGTGTAAAACATGACAAATATCATCCTTGTTTATGCACTGCATCTAAACTAACTTTTGCTCCATGCGCTTACAGGAAATACAAATTAATAAATCACAAATGATTATTCCTGTTACGTTTACAGAACAAACACATTGTGTGACTTTTGTGAAATCAGGAGGCAGTAATGCAAGAAAGAAGTGTGGACTTTGCCAGAAACTAAGTAGGGCTTTAAATCACTTAACTGCAGCTCCAAAGTATCATCAGCCAAAACAGTTCAACCAGCAATCAAAAATGATTCTGAATCAAGTTAAGCAATTTCAGCTTTTTTTTCCTTTATAGAAAAAAAAGCCTTTGTGACTCAATCCCTCTGTTAGATTGGAGGGGATTTTATTATTTTATGGACATTGAAAAGAAAGCAAAACACAATGCTAGACATAAAAGAAAGTGTATTTGATCTTAGCCTCCCAGAGATAACCTGGTTAAAGCGTTCTGTCTAACACTGCAGTCTGCAGCACACATCAGATGGGCTGTGATGTTTCCACTTCACAGGCTCTGTCCAGCATTTAGCATTTACCCTTTCTTGATTGGGTCACCTTCTAAATGCCACAAAATAGGGCAGCAAAAGTCAACAAAAATAAACAGGAAAAACAGAAGAAAGTAACAATCTAATGGAAGGGCTTCGGAGATAAAAGTCACTTTGTGAGGGCTGCCTGACTAAGGAGCCCCCTTGCCATTGCAACAGCATCTAATTTGAGTTCTAACTCCAGCAGCAGTTTAAAAAGCTTCCACTCTAAAGGGCCCCAAGTGTATCATAAAGATAAAGCATTTCAGTAGAAAACAGCCACAAAGACCTCTATTATCTTATCAGTCTTTGGTTACAACAGCTGAACCAATATGACTAAGTTCTGAATGACTTTTTTTTTTCCCCCTTCTTTTTATAACACTAGAATACTGGAATTTCTTTATTTCATGATCAGTTAGCAATTGTTGGTGTTCCCATATGCTAGTGTCCCGTCCTTAGTCAATAAAAAGTTTTATAAATGCTCCCATTGTGCTTTGTAGCATCCCAGTGCAGAAAGCAGCACAGCAAACATGTCCAGCATGCAAAACACACCGGATTGCTTCTCTTGGGAAGGTGTAAGATCCCTCCCCTCCCTTATGTCTCAAAATGATTCTGCATTTTCAGCTTTGAGCAAGGCAATTTTATTACCATATG
Organism: Passer montanus; assembly: GCF_014805655.1. Classification (NCBI taxonomy): domain Eukaryota; kingdom Metazoa; phylum Chordata; class Aves; order Passeriformes; family Passeridae; genus Passer; species Passer montanus. Next base: position 2,709,835 of record NW_024366591.1, read on the forward strand.
TCCACAGACAGTAACAGGAATTAATATTAAGAACTACAGAAAATAATCTGTAGAGAAAAGTATGTCAGATTTTGAAAAAGAAAAAAGAGTTTAAACTAGTTATACTTTATGAGGAGGATGAAAATGCTTTACTGATAACCCAGAAGTTTTCTCCTAATTCCATATATGCTAAAACTCACATGTTGCAGCAATTTCTTAGGTGAAAGCAATTTGAAACTCCTATGATTTGCAAAACAGCAGACTTTTGAAAAAAATCCTGTACTTATCATGGTCCTGCCTTTCTTGGATTAGCCAAAAAACAGCCAAATAGCTGAGTGAACATGGAATCAACTCAGTGAGGCCATGATAACCCTTCATTGTCACACATCACTTTGCCCACACACAGGTAAGGGCCAGGACAGGGTCCCACAGGCACCTCCCTGGTTTGGCTGAGCTGAGCTCACAGCCAGCACTGGGCTCCTGCACCCACTGCCCTTGGGCTTGGCTCATCCCAAGGCTCTCATCCATTCCACAGCTCCAGATCTCTGCCTGACACTGAGCTGGGCACAAGTGCCCTCACAGGCACCTCAGATTATTCACGTTCAATCGAGCCCCATCCAACCACCTAAAGTGTCCTGCTCGGTTGTTCTTTCCCTCCTCAAAAGAATTTGATGGATTTATTCCTTCTTCAAACATCACAGAACCACTTCTTCTGCATTAAGGACAAGTCACAAGAATGTCTATAGTAATCCAGCTGAATATTTCCCCTAAAGATTTGCCATCACCTGGGGCAGGTTTACCTGCCATAGTATTTCCAGCAAATCTTGTACCTTCAGAATACTCCTCCAAGTAACTTTTTTGTTTCTCTCACACATTCACTGGACTTTTTGCTCTTGCATGGATTCTTAGCAATTCTCACGTGTTTCCTGAGCAATATCTTACATTCAAAGGTGTTCTCCCTTGACTGCTTTTCACAGCAGTTCCAATCAAAGTAAACTAATACACTCAAAATAAAAACACTGCAGCGACTGGACCCACAGAAACTGCTCCCAGGTTTCTCTCAAACAGCCCCAAAGCTGTCAAAGCAGGGTGCCAGGCAAAGCTTTGGACTAAGTTCCTACTCAGTTCATGGATCAGCACAATGAAACTTTGCACCATTTTTAGCAGTGTGGTGAATCTACAGTTGAGTCCTAAAATGTAATCCATGTCAGGAATGCAGGAAAGAATGTGATGTTAGCCAGAGCTTCGACCTCCCCCTCCTCCAAACCAGTGCCCAGCAAAAAGCAGAATTCCAGCAAATCTCTCAGACTCCTTACTTCCTTTCACACACATGAAAAGAAGAACTCTGTCTGACATAAGCCTTAGAGGACTTCAAATATGTTTAGAGATTTTGTTACTATCTCACAGATACAATTTTATTTTACTATTGCCTTCTATTTAAAAAAGTTAAATATGTAATAAAACCCACTTTGGCTCATTTCTTAGAATTTCTCCCAAATGCAGAAGAAATTGTAAACTTATACTCTAAATTATATTAAAAGTACACACTAAGTGTTAATTCATACATGTGCACATGGAGGGAAGATAATGAGTTTTTGAATATATTATTTCTAGGGTTTTTCAGCAGGAAGTAGAGATTCAGTTGCAAATGGTTTAGTGCTTTAGGTTTAGAAAAGCTTCATATATATTCAATATGAACTGTTCAGAGTCTATATAGTAAAAATGTGATATTGCTGGATATCACAGAGAAATGCATATTGTACATTTCAACTAAAAACTCATAGCCAAGCTGTTTCTGTTGAGTTAGAGAATAAGGATACAGTAGAGGCCACAGGCTGTGAGTAATCTGTGATACAAACACTAAAATATGAGATAAAGAGAAAAATGAACAATTTTGTTTTGTTAACTGAGTAGACTGTAACCCAGGGCATAGCATATGAAAATAAAATTAAAATGGTGGTGTTAGAGAGCAAAGTTCACATGATTAATATTATTATTGATTCCAATACTTGGTTCCAATGCTTTGAAAGTAAAAAAAATATATATACAAATGAAAATAAAGATGGCCTATCCATTTAAGGCACTCATTCAGGACTTGAGAGCTGAAAAAATATCCTGACCTTCAGCTTCAGATTTTCCCATTTAAATACAGATGACATTTCTTCCCTAGATCATGGAGGGGGAAAGGAAGGAGGATGTTATGCTGTGCATGGCAACAGCAAAGATTACCAACTATACTTGTGGGCCACATAACAGATAGAAACAGTATATTAGGAAAAAAAAAAAAAACAAAAACAATATTAAAAAAAAAATTATCTAACCGTCATTTACTTATGCACCAGTTCCCCTTCTGTAGAAAAATCCACAATGATATATCAGGAGCTGTGCTAATAAGAACAGCAGAAATACTCAAATGTCATAGTAGGAATAAACTTCCAGCATTGGAACCATCTCTGTACAAACACCCCATGTGGATGATGCTTACCAGCTTTTCTTGGGGTCATTAATGTGGCAAGTGAAAAAAGCACAAGATTGGTTTTGTTTTCCATATCAGAACACACATATTCTTCCCTAGATCATGGAGGGGGAAAGGGAGGAGGATGTTATGCTGAGGACGGCAACAGCAAAGATTACAAACTATACTTGTGGGCCACATAACAGATAGAAACAGTATATTAGGGGAAAAAGAAACAAAAACAATATTAAAAATAAATAAAGTAATCTAACCATCATTTACTTATGCACCAGTTCCTCTTCTCTAGAAAAATCCAAAATGATATATCAGGAGCTGTGCTAATAAAAACAGCAGAAATGCTCAAATATCATAGTGGGAATAAACTTCCAGCATTGGAACCATATCTGTACAAACATCCCATGTGATGATGCTTACGAGCTTTTCTTGGGGGCATTAATGTGGTAAGTGAAAAAAGCACAAGATGGGTTTTGTTTTCCATATCAGAACACACATTAAGCATAGGCAAAGCTAGCAGATCAAAATGTCTTCCTCCAGAAGACCAGAGTCATAAACATGGTTTAAACGTTAAATCCTTTAATTTTCTCGTCTGCAAGAGCTGTGAAACTAACTTCAACCCAATAGTCCTGCAAGGATTTAAGTTGTCACGTAGCAAAACAGGGGAAGTCTCACAGAGAAATGGATATATCTTAAGTTTTTCCTTCTGATAATGGGACACAAATGTTAAATATCAGAAAAATCAAGTCCCACAGTAAATATAATGATGGTTGTTTCTTTATTACACTGGAATTATCAATTCAGCAGGTCTAATTCTCTCTTGTAGATTACCTACACATGCACATAGGTCAAAACCTTCAACAGAAACACATTGTATTTACAAATGGCATGAGAACTGATCCCCATTTTCCCACAAACACTAAGAGAAGCCAGTAGTTCACCTTCCCTATTATTTTATCTCTAAACCTGACCCAAAATGCAGGGATACTTTCATTAGTTTTACTTAAATTTTCTAATTATAGAAGAAAAAATAGTAGACTTGTCAAACAGAAGGCAAAAAACCTCACCTCAGCTTCTAGAAAACTCACTGTATTAGGCATGTAGAAACATCAGTAAAATACCAGGTTTAGGTCTGAGACTGATGTTTCCTTACAGCATAATTTGGCATAAAAAACTGTGTACTTAGTTAGACATTTCAAATGCACTTTCTTATTAAACTCCCTCCATGAGCTGTTCATAGTATAATGTGAAACTACAGATATAAAACTGAGAATGCAGTGCTTACACAGAGAAATACTGCCCAACATTTTACAACGGCTTCCAAGGAATTCCAACACAACAGCATTTTTTCCTAAATATAATTTTGTTTTCTGGATAATTTTTTCCATTTTTATTGTTTTCTTCTGATTCCTAACATTTGCTGAATTAAGTTCTGATGCACTAGTAGTCTCACTTTACCTTAATTAAATTAAGCAATTTTTTAGATGTTTGGATTCAATAAAAAATGCCTACATTTCCTTTCCAGAAAAAAAGAAAAAAATATTTTTTTCCTAATATTTGCAGCTGTGCCTTAATGGGGAGGATTGAATATGACTGCTAACCCATCTCTAATATTCATAAAAAACACTGCAATAAAATATGTGGAAAGATAATTTTTGTAACATCCTCTTTTAGATGTGAAATGAGATTTTCTTGACTTTCTTTTGCTTATATACAATCATAGGTAGTGTATTCTTTGGAATTACAGTGTTGAGAGTCACAATTGATGACAGTCTGGAATAAGTAGGATCTTATCAAGTAACATGAAAAGATTGGGAGTTTGCTGAAGAAAGAAATTTAGATGGAGAATTCAGGACTGATTTTGAAATTGCTCCATTTCATTGATTGTTCTATCCTAACAACACACAGCTGCATAAAAGCAAATTTTTTTTCCATATTCAATTTAAACATTAAGTGATTTCTGGGTGCTATTAATCTTATATTTTTCATTTTGTAAACATGATAGAATTTCAAAATCTATACAATTTTTCATTTTTTTAAAACTAGTATTTCTTCTCATGCAAGTGCAAAAAAGCACTTATTTAGAAGGAAGAGCTCTCCAATTAAAACTTGTATCTTCAATCACAGGGATAAAGTGAATATCTGTGCTATCTAATCTTATTCTGGAAAGAGAATTGTATATGTACATGCATAAAAGTGGCTGGAAGGAAGCTGAGTTTAGAGGAAGTTCTCTTAATGTCTCATCTGATGAGTACAGTTCATATGAATTAGATGACATTAATTTCCTTACCTAACAGGAGCTAGTTACTTGTGATTTCTCTAGCTGATTATTTTACTTTCATTAAAAAAGGTTCATGATGTAAAACAAGCTCTTGTTTGGGTTTTTTTCAGTCTTCTCCATTGTCTAAACTATGGATTAATAATGAAAGGTTAAAAAAAAAATAATTATATTTTTAATTAAGTTTTCAATTTTAAAGAGCAAGGTACAGAAAAGGAGGGCTTAATTTTTTTTTTCCTGCTCTTTGCCACAGTATTTGCAGAAATAATATGATTCTTCTCTTTAAACAGTGAGGAGCACTTTACACTTTAATGTCTACAAGTGCATCCATAGGGTGATGGCAAGAAAAGGGAGCAGTTGAACTTCATGGGGCTTTGGTGTATAATTCTGCAGATGGACATGAGAAAATCAGTTGGGAAAAAGAAAAACCCACATCTCCTCACTGTGTCCTCCTGGGGGCTAATCCAGTTTTGAGGAGCACAATGCAGTGGAGCTGACCCAGCTGTGTGCCAGGAAGGGCTAGGAGAATAAGGACAGGAATTGGGTTTTTTCTCTGTGGGTGCAAGAAGGGTAGAAATCTTTTCCATAGGTGCCACTGCAGCTTTCCTATTAAAAGGCAATTGATCTACATGTTAGGATTCAATTATTTGGGATAATTTGCCATAATGGTAACACTGAGGATAACACACCAGAACACTCCAGGAGCCTTGCCTCTTTTCCTACACTGAAAATTGTAACCCAAATGCATTTCTTCTGCTGCATCCAGAATGCACAATATACACAGGAGAGGAGATGTGCCCCTGTGAAATGTACTCTGACTTCTGATGTCTTGCAGTTACTTTTTATATCTTGTTAAATAAGTTACTTCCATGAGTTCTTAGTTAGTAATTATTAGCTACACGACTCAGAAATGTCTAAATATAAATATGAGGAGTATTAGTACTGCAAGATTTATATACTTTAAATATAAATTTTAATTTTGATCTTAATTACATGTTCATCTTTCATGTCTTACAAATACAAACAAGTATATCAATGAAAAACTTATATTTGCCTCTGAAGATTTTTATTGCCTCTGGTGATAAGTAATGAAGAAGCAAAGTTTATTGCAAAACAAGGACATTAGCATAGCCTGTCTATCACAGAAGCTGTAAAGAAGAAACTTCCTACCTCATCTGAGAAGAGACAATTTAGTCAAAAGCCTTTGATATGTATGGAAAAGCAACAAAATTTTATACATTTAGTATGTGCCCAGAGAAGTGAGTTAAAGGATTTACACTCATTTCAGTGGGCTTTGAAAGAAGTCCATTGATATGTTCATTAATAATGGCATTAGGTGGCAGCTTTAGGCTTGTAAATCTGAATATTATTTTAAATTTAGTTCATAATCAAAGAGTTATAAATTGAAAGTGCTACTTATCTGCTGCACACAACCTAACAATCTGTAAGAAAAATTCAGCAGAGCCTATTAACTCTACAAATAAGAATTATCATATGTCTTTTGAAATAACCACAACATTGCTGAATGGGTATGAGAAACAAAAACCAAACAAGTAAACTATGCCCTCATTCCCTGAGGGTCCATTTTATAAATAAATAATTAAAATAATGCGATCCAGAGCAAATTAGAATTCTATGACCAGCTTGTTGTGCTCCTGTAAATACACTACAACATTTTCAGGCAAGATTTCTAACTAGAGAAAAATCTTCTAAATCACATTAACCAGAGTACAAAGGGGGTGGCCTGCATTTACAGACTGCAGTTCCACACATATTCCAGGAGTGTTCTGGAATAATTACACTCTAACCACAAGCATGAGTGTGTTTAGCCAGATGATTCTCAGAAGCGACTAAAAGTGCAGTCAGAACTTTCCTTAATTCAATTTAATTGTGTACCTAGTTGATCACAAACCAAAACATTTAACACAGCCCTCTGCTACAGAGTCTTTGGTAATTAAGTTCTTCAGAGTCCCAGCCCAGAATGGTATCATGGGGGTTTTTTTGTGCTTTCATAGGTATTCTACCACTGAAAGAGGATCACTCAGAAAATAAACATAAACACTGCCTGCTCAAAAGTCTTAATATAATCCAATATTCAAAGGCAGGGATTAAGCAAAACTTTAAGCACAGTGTTACAATGATTCACAATAAGTCTTGAAGCAGTGGGAATATGTAGGAAACATACCAAGAGGTTTTGAATTCCACTATAACAGCATTCTAATTCAATATATTACAAATAGACCCAGGATATATTAAAGAAATCAGGATCTTCTAATTGTTTCTTTCTCCTTAACACAACTTAATACTGTCCAGGTTGCATTTTCATTATTTTATTTCCACAGCAACCACAACTGCAACATTATTTTTCCTTCCTAGTAAGACACTCAAACAAAAAACTCAAAGAAGCAGCAGAAGCAGGGAAAACAGATTTTCAAAACCAATTGAGACTACTCTCAATTGGTTTTGAAAGTTAATAATTTTCTTTTGATTTATCCTATTTTAATATTTTTTTTGGTCTGGAAGAACACACCTGTTGCAACTCAATGCAATGTTTCTGAGGTGTTTCTCAGAAGTTACTTCAGTGTAACTATGATGCTGAAAAAATGTCAACTCATATGAAGGATACTTGTGGCTGCAAAATAATTTTGAGCTTAAGCAATGTATTTTGTAGATATTCCCTCTCTATACATTTTAAATCAAAATTTCAATCACTTTGCACCTGCAAAAGTCTCAGGTACATTTCCAAAGGGTTTCTCAGATTTAGGTGTCTCTGGGCCAGGTTTTTTAAGAGATTTAGGCCTCTCACTATTGCAAACACACCTATGGTCATGTTTTCAAAAGCGTTTGAAGCATCTAAGACCCATTGACTCGGATGACATCTTAAACTATTTTGAAAAATGAAATAAATGTGTGTAAATCACATAATACTACTTTTAAAGTTTTCAATTAACTTGATCTTCATGTGGCTCTTCCCCCACATGACACTACAGCCATGGAATCTAAATGCTGCTGCTGACTCAAAGCTTTGTATAGGTTCAAGGGCAGAGTGGGCAGGTATTTGGAAGAGGGAAGAGGAATCTATTTGACTGATTCAAAATACACAAACCCCACCAGGATCTGGAAATCCCTGGAAATTATTCAGAGTCAGATAATATCAGTGCAAAAGCATAATTTTGCCCTGTTCTTCCTCATTCCTCTATCTGCATTTATGATTACTCCTGTAATCAAATGGGTATTTTGTTGTTTTTTCCCCTTTATGCCAAAGATCTCCTATTTTTTTCTCTGAGTTCTTTTGTAACAATTTTATCCCTTCAAATACAGTACTGGATGACTTTTTTTAATTAAGATTTGTTTTCCCCCTATGGAAATTCACACCTATGGGTCAGCCAACTGTCTTTCTTTAACACAGAAGTAGCCTTATTTACATTTCTGTTGTGCCACACCAACTAGTGAACATGAGAACCTGGATCTGTGTGATGGTCTGTACACCTTGGGCATAGAGCTCACAGGTTTTGGTCAAAACTTGAAGTTACTCACTTTGAGTTTCACATAGGTAATAAACTTAGAACGAAATACTTTTCAACCACATCCTTACAGTAACTTCTAAAGTATAACCATCAATATATTTTGCTGTTTCAGGGTATTGAAATAAAGAGAAATATAATAAAAATATTGTTGAAGGACTGCTGGAGGACTTGGGATATTTAGATAGCACTTTCTAGAACTCATCACTTTGGTAACTTCCAAGGGGCATGGACTGCATTCACTTACAAATGTTCAATTTCCTCCTTGGAGCATTAGCTCAATATTCCATAGCAAAGATAAAGTTTTTCTGCTCTGGAGTACCTTAAATGTCCTGCATTTAAGGGACATCAGCAGCCTGCAATAAAGGAAAGCCTGCAGCTTCAGCTCTATCATGGACTCAACATATATAGACAGAACTCTGCATACAACAACCAGCCTGTATAAGAGGATGAATGAATGCTAGAGGATACATTAAAATGCATTTATAAGGCAACACTCTCACACATTCTCTCACATTTCTCTCCCTATGCAAAAAAAAAAAAAAAAGTCAAGAACTCATTATTGCATTAGTTATTAATTTGGTTTAAAATGAAGTAACCCTCAGTTGCTTAACCAACTTGACAACACTGCACCTGCTATGACATAGCTAACACTGACAAAAAATAGCACTACTAAGCCTCTATCTAAGCCTCTAAAAGCCTGAATAGGTACAGATGGCAAAAACATTGCCTAGTTTACCAACTAACCTTCTAATTCTCACAGTAACTTTTAACCATTTCCTATCTTCTAGCTGTCAATCAAGAACATTAAACACATATATCTTGAATTCTTGAACCACAGAAAATGAACTCTTTGAGAACTGAGCCTGTGAATGTTATCATTTTGAACAGGAGCTGCAGTCTCAGCCTTGGAAATGGTGATGCCAGCTGGTCTGCATGATCTGACTTTGAGAAGTGAGGAGCAGTGCTCTCCTTTAGCAGGTCACAGAAACATGGAATAGCTTGGGCTGGAAGGGACCTCAGAGATCTTCCCATTCCAGCCCCTCTGCCATGGGCAGGGATAACTTCCACTAGACCAGGCTGCTCAAGGCCCCATCCAGTCATGCTGTGAGTGTTGGAGTGAGCCTTTTGGAAGAATGATTTTGTCTTTTGTGAAGACTGTTTCGTTAAAAACCATTCATTTTCAATATATCAATCTTCAGTTTTCCCTCACTTCCAAACTTGAACTTTATATTAATTTAGGTGTTCAATATATCTGAATATTTTACACAGACATAGACATCCTCATGTGAATTTTTTATGGCAGATTCAGCTGATGAGCAATTAACACCTATATTCTGACATGGGTTATTTGCTACTGATCACCATAGCACTCTTCAGTAGTTGCAACTATGGCTCAGAAAAGAGTTTTTCTCAGTGGTTTTGAGTACAATACACATGGAAGAGGACAGAAAGAGGCAAAGTGGGAGAAGAAGATCACCTAGCTATTAAGTTAACTGAACTTTAGCTATGTGTAGAGACTGACTGTGGTTTTTCCAGGTCAGCAGAGGGAGAATTTTCACTGTGTCCCACTCTTAGCACCAAGTACTGATATCTGTCTGATGGTGGGATGTGTTTTCTGAGTATGCAGAGAAACAATGTGCCTTTGTCTATCACTGCTGTCTTGAAAAGTGGCAGACCTTAACCTGATAGGATTAAGTATTTCTTTTTAGGACAAGCCTTATCCTTCATAAGTGGGCACCCTGTCCTTGGCTGAAGTCTGAGAGGCACAAAACTACACTGTATAATCCCTGCGAGGGGAAGAAAGCAACAACAGCAACAAAACCAGATATACATCCTGAAGTAGAAAACCTCTACTTTCTACATCCCCTGAAAAAAATATCCACAGTCATCCTGTGACTCTTGCAGAATCCCAGGAAATGTGTCCTGGCACCAGAGGCAAGGATTGAAGGTAAAACTAAATTAGAAGCCAATAGGCACTCTACAATTCTTACGGAATCTGGAAAAACTAAACCACAGAACAGCTATGCCAATTTCATTGAGCTTCCTTAATAAGCCTGTTCTTTTGAGGCTACCAGTTGAGATTTGATGTTTGTAAATTTCCCCACATTTAGAACAACTTATTTGTGTAAGCCTACGTAAAATATCTGTATACACTACGCTGACTTCTTAAATCTTGCAATCTGAGTGTGCCACCTGCAATTAGAAGATTTTGATTTAGTATCTGTACTAAGGGTGTACTCCAGCTTTCAGGGAGAACTACAACTGTCTACTAAACAGTTACATCAAAGATCAAATCCCATAATTAAATTTCAAACTACAGTGAACTATAAATAATTTTCTGATCTCAGGGGTTAGAACTGGGATCTTATGTCAACAGAATACTTCGGGGGCATATATCAATCCACAGTATTTCCAAGCCAAAACAAATGCAAAAGATCTATCTTCACACATAGTAGTGTGTTTAAAAATGTCGGAAATGTCAACCGCTTACATACTTTCATATTATCCCTAATTAATACAAATTGCCTTTAATTTCACATTTAGTAAAACATATTGCTGCCCAAAATAAGGACTATAATTTTTATCAGCAATTATTATTACTGATGTATCAACACAATTATTTAAATTCAATGTATATAGAGGCAGAATCCATGCAAGCATTTACAGTTTTTGTTCCCTCTGTGTTTCTTCCCTAATTTTTGTGGCTTGGAGCTCCTCCAGATGCTGTCTCTGACTTTGTGGTTTTGTATTTGAGATCCCATCTCCTGATTCATAGCATTCCTTGATTGACAAACAGATTCAGATATGAAGACAAACAGTTACCTGTGCATAATCTGTGCCTGATAGCTGCACTGCTAGGTTTCTCCTTTGTGGTGAATCTACTGTTTCAGATTTGACTCATTTCTTGGGTCTCTGAGTTAGTGTTTACTAAGCTATTCAGTAACTGGTGACACGTGTGATCTCCACACTGCAAGCTGCACTTCAGACTCACAGGACTTTTCTCTAGTCCCTCCCTCTTCATAAACTAAATTATTTTAAAAGAACATTGGGTTTTGTATTTCCAAACTTTGTGCCTCCTAATTGAATGCAGAACACTTTCAAACTATTTTCCGTTAGAGGCCCACTTTTTTTTTTCAGATTTTAATGCACAATATAATACCTTCATTGGAAGATTAAAATTGTTTTACTAGAAGTAAAACCCGTTATTATACGCTTTTTTAGTGGTTTTGTGTTGTATAATGTAGGGGGAATTATGTAAAACATACCAAACAGGATACTCTACAAGCTGCTACTTGCATGCTGGAAACAATCACAGTTCCACTGATAGACTGGGACTTAGCATCTTAAAATTCCTGTGGAAATCAAGTGCATTTTAAGTATTGGGTTTGATTATTTAATCAGACAACTTGCATTTTGCCCTGGCTAATTTGGAAGGCTGATAATATTTTACTCATAAAGTAATTGTGCACCTGTTGTGATGGAAACCTGTTCAAACAAATCTTAATAGACATGAGGATTCATTCCCAACATGAGTGTGTTAGCCTCTCATTACTGCTATCTATGGGGCAACAAATTTTAAGCAGCATAAGAACAAGTCTCAGCTTAATCTTGGATAACCCTTCACGAACAATTATGAAAATATGTCTAATATTAAACTTTGTTAAAATATATCGATACAGACTAAGGTAAATATTAGGATATGTGGGTTAAACTAACAGCAATTTAAATAAAAAAGAGTAAGAAAAGTATGTTCATAATAATATGATTTCAGTGTGAGAGCTAATGACAAAGATCCAGTTTTGATCAAGCTGCCTGGCTATAAATCCATTGATATTATCATCACAGAGAGTAATACCTACAATGAATTCATAGGATCAGGGCAGGCTACATCCTTCATAGATTTGTGTTTCCTCAGTTCAGACAAATTGCTATGGAAATTATTTCAATACATCTTTCTATTTTCTTTAAAATTCATATATTGGTATTAATTGATTGGTGGGATTTCATCTTTATAGTGGTTTTGAAAATTTTCTCTATTGGCAAATCATGCCAAAACAACACAAAAAAATCATTGCGATGGAAAATAGATAAATTATTTACTTTAATCCACCATAAATATTTGAGGGGGGAACAGAAGGGACATAGTGAATTGATATCAATTCATTCACCAAATAAGTGGACAGTATTGTGAATGACCTGACTGGAGCAAGGGAATCATGATTAGCCTGAAATGACTTTAATGTTGGTAGGAGGAGGTGAAAACAAGGAAAATGAGCCCAGTTTGGCTAGATTTGCCCTTTGGCAGTAAACTGTCAGATGTCATTGGTCAGATCCTAAGTGAGGTGACACAGTTAAACAAATCAAGAGATCTTGGAAAGAAACACTGATAATTAACCTCTTCTGAAAGGTCAACTTGTTCAGAGGGGACAAGGACAACCCTTCTTGTATTTCTTCTTCTATTCCTCATTGAGCTTAGGCTTTTGAGGCAGTGGCTGTGTCAGGTTGCACATTATGTTCTTGCTATTATCAGTTGCAGGGGAGTTACTGAATGTGCTCCTGCTTCATTTTTCCTCAATACTAATGTTACGTGCCTTGAGTCTTACAGATGACATTCCTGACTTGCCTCAATTTGTTAAGTTCCCTGTAAGGTATTTTACGTATCTCTTAAGAAAAAAACAGAATCTGATATCTCTGATATCATCGGGACATTCTCATTACCACAGACTATCCACACATCAAGATCCCACTTCAAGACACAACTTTCTGTTCAGAAACAGAGTTTAAAACAGAAAGTGAAAAGGAATGCCACAAAGGTTCTCATTATTCAGTGCCAAAGTTTGATGTTGCTCAGAAAGTTATATTTTATGCAAGGGGTTTCTTCCCAAATTAGCCACAGAAGAGAAGGCTGAGGAGATTGGCCAAAGTGCAGAACAGCTTTCATATAAATAAATATATTTTTACTTTTCAACCTGGTGAAGTGACAGAGCATTGTGTAACAGAGGAGATGAGCAGAGAACAGCTCATTCTAAGATCTAGGGACACCTGCAAGGTACTAGGTGCAAATATACACCATATTGCTAACTGCTGAGCTTATCCCCACAGACTTTGCAGCTGCCTGTTAAAGGGTTCAAAAGTGGTCAGACATGTTCATAGATGATAATTCTATCAAGGGTCATTAAATCTGAATTACCACCTCTGAATCAAGCAAGTCATTAATCATATTTTGTGGGAAATTGGAAGAGTATGCTGAGGAAATATTAGTGTATGTTTGCCCTTTCCTTACACCCTTCCACAGGTTGAACAGTGTCCAGGGACAGAATGCTGCAGGACATTGTGTTCTTTATATGGCAATAAAAGTTCCCTGCATATGAAACACTAATTACAAAAGACTGATAAAACTACATCTGGAGGTTTCCACAACATCCAAATTGACTATAAAATTCCAGTCCTTTCTGTATTGTGCCTATATGTATTTTTCTAGATAAATGCTGACCGTCATCAATTTGTTTAAATTTGACTTTGTAACAAAAAGCAACAAAAAGTCAAAGGCACTGCAGCATGATGAAATACAAGAAATACAGTTTCCACTTTTGTTTTAGCAGTGCAAACTCGTACATATACATTTACTTTTCCATAAGATGTTGTATATTTGTCTTCAGTAGAAGTTTTATTTTGCTAAAGGTAAGAAACTTCACTGGCAACTAAGCTGGGACTAAGAGTCAAAAGTAAATTTGTCACTGAGAGCCACTTTCAGAGGAGAAGGTGCTAAGGTCCAAGCAGTGATACATTCTTCAATATCAAAGCCTTTCTACTGCATTTAAAGGTTCTGTATTTATTACAGAAAGCCATGACTGATACATTGAAAATATATATATATACATATATATATATACATCCCACCAAAACAACCTCTCAACAGAGGAAAATAGCAGTTTTTTTGGTGGAAAAAGTGGAGAAAACTGACTTGCACTTTTTAGTTTATAGGCAATCTCTTTTCTGCTAACAATAAAATTAGACAGCACTTGAATATAAACACATTTTAATACTGTACATTTCCTTGTCACTAATTGTAAAAGTACAGAATGGATCACATTGCAGAAGGCAGTCTGTTGTAATGTGCAAAAGAAATGTATTGCTGTTTCAGTTCCATATTATTAGCATCATTATCCATCTTGTTGCTTTTTCCCACGAATACTTGATACTATTTCTTACTACATTATTTGGGACACATTTCACAAAACCCAGAATATAAGTGGGCTGTCATATTTATTTCAGTGTAGTACAGAGTTCATACACTGACCTCTGAATAGTTAAGCTTAGAAATATACACTGATAAGGTAAAAAACATATAGATTTCTGTGATTGTGGTAAGTAAAAAAATCATTGTGTGCCTGGAACTAAAGGCCATGCATCCTGCTTGATGCTTTTTATAAAATATATTCAACAATATGGAAAACTTGATTTATGTGAAAGATTGATTACAGTGTAATTTATTGGTCTGGAGTTTTAAGAACTAGAAATGGTAACAGTCCTTAACTTTCAACATTAGAAGTAGGCATGATTGTGAGAGGTGGCACTGAAATACAACCCTCTCACCAAAAGACTAGAGCAACAAAAATGTTTGGCTTTTTTTAATGTGATAAACACAGCTTCAATCCTGCCAAGACTTATATGTACATAATTTAAACACTAGCACTATGTACAGTGAGCAGTTCAATCTCTTCCAAAGAACTATCCTGTCTGTGCAACTGGGGGCATGTCTGTTTAAATCCAGAATCTGAAGAAATATATTTAATATTTTTTAAAAATAAGTAAAGAAGACATAAGAAAATATGGTTGAGTGTGTTTCACACTGGTGATTAATTTAATTGTGCTGGTATCTTGACTATAACAAACAGATACAATGGGGCTTGGTAAGCTTAAACAAAATGTTTTTATTTTTGGAATTCATTACCTTCTTCCAGCAAATTTGACTAAAGGGCGTGCAAACATTAACTGTTGAAAGTGCTTATGAAATATTCAAGCATTCAAATGTCTTAATTTAGAAGGTCAGGTTAGACCTGGAAGCACAGCCCTTGTACCATGTTTCACAAAGTGCTGATGGCTGGAGCTGTGGCAAAACAAAAGCACTGCTCTGATCTGGAGAGCTGTGACACAAAGCTGAATCTATCACTTCATTGGATCATGGCAATAAATTCATTATGAGAAACCTTTATAGCCTGTGGTATACTCCTAATCAGGACCAATTTCTTGAGGATTTGGTTGTTGGGGTTCTGGGCTGTGCTGTTTTGTTGAATGTTTTCATTGGTTTCACTAATTGGAACCAGTTGATTCTTTTTCCTGTGTATTGATTTTTTAAATCCTAGCAGTTAACAATGATTCTAATGTATCATAACACTTTAGACCTTAATCATATAGTGGGACTTCTGCTTGTAGCTTTTGTTTGAGTTTTAATTAAGAAGACCTTGTGTCTCAAAGCCTGAGCTGGGTTTTTAATTGCTAGTATGTATATCACACAGACTTCAAAAGAAATAAAATATGTTTATAACAGAGAGCACAAAGGAGAGCTTTGAAATGTCTATAGCCATACAAAGTGACATAATTAAAAACCTCTGAGTGCCTCTGTGATATAAGGCTTATATATATTTATTTATACATATTTATGAGGCAGACTGTTATATACCCTTAGACTTCATGAGAAAGAATTTTCAGCAATTATACTGAAAAATAATTACTACAAATTCAGACTACAGTGTTGATCAGGACTAAAGGAAAACAGATTTATTTTCCTCAAAATGGACTTCACATTTGATATAGCGCAGCAAGAAACACCTGAAAGCTTATCTGTGAAGACAAATTTTCTAAAATAGAAGCAAAAATAACATTTTAAAATGTTTTGTAAATCATGCATGTTTTTAAAAAAATTAATTCACTGTAAAAACCACAACTTTCTCAAGGATTCATTCATGCACAACTCTTTCCAAGACTATTCCAGAAATGGAGAGTGTTAAATTACTGGATTCAAACAGTTGTGCTTCACAGTCCTCTTCCAGTCATTAATACACACAAAAAATGCTCCCAGAAAACACCTCCTTGTGTCTCTCCTGTTCCCATACCAGGGACAAACATCCTTTCCAAAATTATTTCTGGATATCTTACAAGAGGACAATCAGGTGGGTTAAGTTGCTTCATTATACTAAATTCAACTTTTCCCAGGAAGGAAGAATTCTGTCTCCCACCTACCCAAATATTTTGAGGCCATTAAATGTTCACATGTCACACAAAACAGGGGGTTTAGACTCTTATTACTAAAGCAGCAAATAGAAAAGGAGATGGGATAAGCACGAGAAGCATAATAGAATCAGCCCTCTGTGTTGGATAAAGACATGGACATCAATCACTCACCTCCCCAAAATAGCGCCTACTGTACAAAGACAGCATGTGACATTCAAGTCACAATGCCTATAAACACAGAGAGTTCCAGCTGTAAACACCACCAGTGGAAGGCACAGGACTAACCTGCAACACAGGAGCTGCTGACCCAGGAGTCGTTCTCCTCTGAGGCTGCAGGACCAATTCTGACCCTTTCACGATAACATCATTGCTTAAGTTACTTAAAGACTGACCTTTCTTATTTGATCTTCAAAGACTCTGCATGCTGAGAAAGACCATTGAGGGCTATTTCAGTAGGACAACTGCCTGATGCATGCAAGACCGTGCTATTCCAGAGATTTATATTTGGAACAGAAACAGAAAACTTAAAACAGACTCTGTATAGTGATAAATGATGCTACTCTGCCTAGCTGTGGCTGCTGAAGAAAAACTAGATAACCAAGCAACAGAAATGCATGCAGTGAGGGAGGGTGAGGACAGAGCTCTGTGTGCCCAAATATCTGGAAATAAAGAAAAGAGCCCTGCCTCGCTTTGTTTATTCAAATATGTAATAACAACAATTAGAATGAAAAGTATTTCCTGATCCTAATTTTTATACAAAAGCAACAAAATACTGCAAAAGCCAGATGTAAGCCTAACAAATTGCTTGTATACCTTAAATAAATCTATTTGCACGCACACCCTGGCAAATAGCATACAATCAAATTATTTGCACAGACAGCTCTGGGGCTTTTTTTCCAGGTGAGCAAGGCATTTAACCCAGGTCAACTACTTCAGAGACCTTTGAAGACTTGACCTATGTGTTTCATTTATAAACATATCAAATGAACAAGCAGACTTATTTAACCACTGGAATTTGGCTACAAACCATTCTGCCAGATTCTCCTCAGTTTCATGCAACCTCCCTGAAGTCAATGGCTTGTTTGGCTGGAATTCAAGGAAGAATCTGGACCATTATCAATAACTGAAATCCTAATAAAGAAACTCAGAAAAAGCAATTTTACAAGTGAGGCACACTATGCAAGAGTAATTGTGAGCAGGAACAATCCCACACCGAGAAAAAATGAATTATTCACTGTTTGTTACTTTTGCATTGGCCTCTATTGTCTGAATTAATAGATATAGTTTATAATTATATCTTGATTAACACTATTGTGTTCTAAATATAGAAGGTAAAGCAAGAAAATACCGTTTTTATTTGTTTCTCTCAGCCAATTATCTCTTCTTCTTGTCTGTGTGCTTCCCAAACATGAATAGAAACAGTTTGTGTCAGTGGTACATTTTTTTTTCCTGCTTTCATCCTTTTTTCTGGCACTGATTCTTAGTGAACTGCCTTCCCACAACCAAGATGCTAGTCTTTCACTGAAGGGGGAGGGCTGTGGTTGTGCAGACACAGAGGAAGAATATGTGCCCAGGTTATCCTTAGTGAGAACAACGCCTTCTCTCTAAAATAAACAACTCCCAGTAACAGTCAGTGCAAAGAGCAGCTCCTCAAAGGACCACACCTTCCTTTCTTATACTTAACTTTTTTTTTTTTCTCTAATGAACTCATTTATTTATTTTTACCACATCACTTCATGTTTCTAAGTTAGACTTCCAGCAATATGAGCAGAAATTCTGCACAAGTTCAATTCAACAAAATTAATTTGAATCTAACGGAAATTGAGGAAAAATATATTTGACTTCCCAAAGACAATAGGTTTTCGAATGTAGTTCTTTCAGATCTCAGAAAGCCCTGCCAGCTACCTTGCTGGAAATTCAATCATCACTATGAAAATGGACTTTATGATTGTGGAATCTACCACCTTGAACAACAAAAGGATTTATTTTAAAGACTGCTTCCCCTACTTTGCTTTGCTTCCCTTCAAGTAATCAGGTTTTCATGTTGCCATGTGCTATATTGTTATT
Organism: Passer montanus; assembly: GCF_014805655.1. NCBI lineage: Eukaryota > Metazoa > Chordata > Aves > Passeriformes > Passeridae > Passer > Passer montanus. Next base: position 2,728,391 of record NW_024366591.1, read on the forward strand.
TGCTTGTGGATTTTTTTTTCCCTTCTAAGCTGATTTAAGGTACACAAATGCTAATAAGAGTTAATAGCAGCCTGTTGGGTTAACAGTGGTTTTATTGGCTCAGAAGTAACCAGCCTGGAGACAGTGGTTAGATCATGGGTTTGGGAGTCCAAAGGAAAGGCTTCCAACTTCAGGCCTGTTCCTACTCCAGCTATGTAACCCTGCACCTAGTTTTCTTCCTCTATAAAACAACACTAATGCCTTTGTCAAGAAGTTTGAAGTGTAAACCACAACATAACAGCAACCATTTTTTGTCTTCCATGTTGGTTCTATTTTTAAAAAATTAACTGCAGCTGCAGTAGTAAAGATTCAGCATCACATCTTGCTGGAAGCCAACGAGCAGCATGGATGAATATTGCAGATATTATGACAACTTAAGGACAGGTTACTCAGGAAATGGGCTGTGGAAACTAACTGAGGGACTAGCAACACATAAATCTGCTGAGCCTAATCAGATGATCCTTTTTACACACCTAATGGGCTATACCCCTGGAAAAGGTAGTTGAGAATTCTTCCAAATCTGAGTGAGAGTGCTTTGTAGGGAGATGAGAAAAGGATGAGAGGCAAGAACTCTACCCACTCACTCTGCAGAGAACATATATGCTAAGAAAATAGGAGGAACAACGTACATCCAGAAAAACAAACCTTTCTTTTTCAATAAATGAGATGTCATTAGAAAGCATTTTGTGCCATATAAAAGGATAAAGAACATTATTCTGCATTGTTAGAGATGCCACCTCTTTTAAATTTGATTCGCTAATAGCATTCAAGTAGTTTCTATTTAAAGACTAAGCAGCTATATTTTGCAATTAATAGACAATAATAATTCAACTAGCATTCAATGTTTTCCACACTATTAAGAGACAATATGGCTTTAAATAGATTGTGATTTCAAGACATAATTTTTTGGGGATTTTATTGCAGTCAATTTTAACATGTTCCTGCAAAATTCTATGCTATGTTTCTGTCACTGATATTACTATGGGATTTCTTACCTGCCTAACATATATGCATTGTCATAATTCTGCCAAAAAAAACCAGGAGAATCCAACAGATTTTTGGTCCTGAAGGAACCAATTATAACTGACTTATTAAAAAGAGCCAATTTTTCATCCACTTGTATGATAAAAAAAAATTTGAACTATCCTGATTTTCGCCAGTGGAAATTTAAATCCCTAAGCATCAATTTTGATCAAATAGAATATATAATTTTTTTTTACATTAAAGAATTTTAAGAAAATATTAATATGATGAACATGACTTTGTTTCCACACCTTTGTAGCTGCAACTTAACAAAATTATACAAATAAAGAGAAATAAATCTTAAGTACTTTGTGTACTCCTCAAACATGCCTTATGACCCCTTCTCACAGCACAAAAAAATCACACACTAAATTTGTTGCTTAATCAATAACACTGAATTTCTTTTCACTAGGAAAATGCATGGAGGAATTGACGGGTGGGGAAAAACACTTCAAGTTTTCTACCTAGTACTTAATTGTCAAGAGAATTTCACTTTTCCTAGGATGTTGGCTCAAGAAATAATGAGAATACTGGAAATTATTGGCTACATATACAACAAATTTTGTACTGATTTCAGTAAGTCCCAAATTGTATCCAGACCTGCTCTTTCTCTGGATAAAGGAATTAATAAAAACATTTTTTTTTAAATTTTGAATCAAAGATTTAGAATAGCAATGGCACAATTATCACCCTTTATAATCAGAAAGCTATTTCTGCACACAGTTTTGTGCAACTGGGAAGAAGCAGTACCAAGTACTGGTAACTCTGCATTTCTTCCTCTTTCTCTGCTCAGAGATATATGGCTGATGTCAGTGAACTAATGTAACTAACCTGGTGGTTTGGAATAACATCCCTGATACTGCCTATTGTGATTGTGACATATTCCATTTTTTTCGTACACTCATCAGTCATTTCAAATATAAACATTAAAAACTAGGGTGAGTTGCCTGGAAAGAATGGCACCCTCTAGTCATGACAGCTATTTCTATTATTTTTTTCTGAAATTTCAAAAATCCTCAATCCCTTTCTTAAAATATATGCAAACATTTAAATTTTGATCTAGTGAGATACCTTTAATTTCTCCAAGGAGATCACTTGTGTTTAATTTTTCCATCTTCTCCTTCCAGTCTTTAGAAAGTAGCTTTTCCATACAGGATGAATCTATTAAAAAAAAAAAAAAAAAAAGAATTATGAAACATTCTTACAGGAAAACAGGTGCCACCTTCATTTTAAGACTGTTCTCACAGTACCAGTCGAACCATAGCTTAGAAAGGAAAAGAACTTGCAGCCAAACAGAGTTCTTATTTAACTGCAATTTAAATCCAAAGTAATTCCCCTGGGGTTAATGGAGTTACTATGGATTTAACAAGGGTCTAATTGAAAGAAAAACTTGGTTGAGGATTTATGCATGCTAACTGCCAATTTACATGCATAGATTGCCAATGTATATACGAATTCTGTCTTTTTCATTTGAGAATGATTGTACACTCGAAATTATACATGAAGATTTAGTAGCTTTTTTTGGAAATTTGGCACACAGTGACATCTGAAACCCATTTTTATACCCATGTCAATGCAAAAGTTATTCATATAATGTCTCCATGGAATTCATGAAAGCACTCTACATATTCGATGTTCACAGTATCAGAAATTTTCTCAGTAGGCTATAAACAACATGCAATGATTAGAAGATAGGATTTCATCATATCAACTTCAGAATGCATTTCAAGGCTTTGCCCCAGCCTGGGAGGCCTTCTGGAGGCAAAACTGTCACTGAAGTCATTACACTTAGGAGAAAGTAAAAGATTGGCCCTAGTGAGCTTCCTATGATCAGACTCCAATCCCACTATGAAATTTTATATTGAGCATAACAGACTCCAATAAATTCTTTTTTTTCAGTTCCTAAATTAAAGTAATTGGCTCTGATGTCTAAATTATAGATAACCCTGCAGATACCTAGAAAAGGTGATTTTTAAGATAGAAATTCTTATGAAGGGAGCCTACAAGACTCCAAGGAGGGAGCCTACAAGAAAGAGAGATTTTTTACAAGAGAATGCAGTGACAGAATGGCTTCAGACTGAAAGAGAGTAGTTTTAGAGTAGATATTAGCAGAAAATTGTTTCCTCTGAGGGTGACGAGGCACTGGCACAGGCTGCCCAGAGAAGCTGTGGATGTCCCATCCCCAGCAGTGTTCAAGGCCAGATTGGATGGGGCTCTGAGCAGCCTGGGATAGTGGAAGGCATCTCTGACCATGGCAGGGGGTTGGAATAAAATGACCTTTAAGGTCCCTTCCAACCCAGGCCATTCTATGATTCTGTGATTGATGTGATGTGGGTTTTTGTGACTTTTAAGAAGCACAATTCAGATTTCTAAATTATCAAGAAAACTTCACAAACAGCTTAACACTTATTTTTCCTTCCCAGTTAGTAATAATAAAATCTCTATTAAACTTTATGTGCTTGCTTTCACCTGTAGGCAGACTCACCAACAATGTCTGTGCTAAACTCCTTGGAAACCTTTAGGGCCAGTTTGCAAAATATTAAAACCTACATGTAACTCTGATTCAAAAACAAACTGTTGCAAAGGGCCTTTTTGTAAGACCACGCATCACCCTGGACAGTGCTGAGCACAGTGTTCCTTGGAGAACAGCCACACACCTTCTCTTCCTAGAAACTCTCATAGCAAGGAGCCACTTGTTTGAGAAGACCAATTTGCACAATGCTTTCTAAGTAGCTAATAATATTCCAAATTTTAATTATTTTTGTACCAGTCCTACTCCAGTCGCAAATTAACAGTGAGTTGCACGAGAAGGCAGAATTCAGTCTTCCACTAAATTACTGGCAGATTAAGGTCAAATCACAGCTGAAATTCTCATTTCAGTAGTCCCAGCAGAAGCACTCACACATGTGAAAGCAAAAGCAAATTGCCCAGATTTAAGAATGGCAACACAGATCATATCATTGCAACGGGTAACAGTTTGTTCCACTTCAGACGATTCCAAAAATACTCAGAGGGAGGAGAGACATTCAAAGAGGTCACAAAAGGAGGAGTTTAAGATTTGGGGAGAAGTTTAAGGAAGAAAATAGTCATATGGCCAATCATATTTTAGGGTACAAGTCATTTCAGCATAAAAATTCATTCGTATAACTCATTTGACATATGCGAACAAACAAAAACACCAAACAAAACAAAAACCAATTGAAAGCAAACCAAACTGCAACTACCAAGAGATCAAAGATCAGGTTTTAATTGCAATACATTTTCACCGTGCAAGCCTCCATGGAAAGACAACACAGCTCATAAATATTTTTGAAGTAATATTTCAGCAGAAAAGCTAATTTATTTACTAATTATATCTTTCTATGAAGGAGACAAAATTAAGGAGCTGTAAGTTGCAATAGGCAGTGTTAAAATACTAGTTATATAATAACAATTTACTTTTAACAATAACAGGCACTTATTACTTTTATGAGTTCTGGCCTGATAATAGGAGAATCAAGAAATAACCATCAATTATCAATAGAACATTATAATTTGTCCTTTTTTGTGATATCATGATTAGTTAAAAAGAGGTTTCTGTGTTTCTCCCCTGCCAAAATTTCAGACCCCTCATCCCTGAAAAAAAAAGCTTTAGAATTTTATTTTGGTGTTTGCTATCAGTTCTACTGCTTTTAACTAAGATGTTTTCCTCAAGTCACACAAAGGAAATAAAGTATTTCAATGAAAAAGGAAGAAAATATAAATAACTAGCATATTACTGAAACTGATAAAATACTTTCCTCAAAAGCACTTGTTTTATTTTTTCTCTCACTGTTCCTAAGAACACCCATGCTTATCGGTAGTGTTCTTATATTATGTAAGGACAAAAAATGTATTTCTAAAGACAGACTGGGAAGGAGCTAGATTGGAAAACAGGTCTATTTGTGTGCCTTTTTGATATAATCACATTGCTAGTTAGAATTTTTCCCTACAAATGACTGAAAAATTCCTTAAGAAAGAGTTCTTTTAACACCCCAATCTCATTCATATTCTGTGTTCTAGATCTGACCAGACAATTTATAGCTACTGTATTTTGCTATTGAGATGATTACAAAAATTATTACACAATGAACCTTTTAATAAACTTTTTTACACCATTGTGAAAGTAGCTCTGTGAAAATCCTGTAGGTTTTCAATGACTATGTTTATTCTGCATAATTTTTCAAATTTAAAATAATGATATGTGGTTAAAGCCCTCTGGAGGTCCTGCACATTAGACCCAAAACTAAATATAAAGGCTAATACTTGAAAGGCATGACTCTCTTCAAGTTCTGTATTCTGTGTTCACAAACACACATTTTGAAAAGGTTTGTGAATCAGAAAGGGATTTTTCTCCTTTCTGTACTGAAAAGTAATTTTTACAGACATATAAAATCTACAGAGATATCTTCTGACATCAGTAAAATGTCTTCATCCATATTGATTCATTTTCTGATTTGATGCATTATAGAAACAAAACATCGAGTTGGAATCCAGCACTGAGCAGGGAAGAAAGGAGCCCGAATTCACATCTGCACTGCATCACTCTCCCTGCACTGCTTCAGCACCATTCCAAAACCTTGTGGATCCCGACATTTTCAAAATTCAGGGGTATTCTTGCTAAAGACAATTATAAAAGAAGCAATGAAAGAAATTAGCATTTATACATTTTTAGCTCTTCTCACTGACTTTATAAACCACAGCCAGGCTTATGCCGCACAGTAGCATATTTTCTACTGGCACATGTAAGATCAAACTCGTGAAGTTGCACTGGAGCAATTGATTCTATTAAAAAACACAGCTTCTCTTCCTTTATATTCTTCTCTTGTGAACTAGGAAAAAATTTCCTTCAAGGACAGCAAACAGGTTAAGTATAATTATGATGACTAAATTAAATCTTTGAGTATTATTTAATATCACGGTTTGTTACATACTTAGTTAGCAATTTTAATTGTAAACTAAAGGAGTTTAAAGTACTGTGAGAATCTTGTTAGACATGACAGTTTTGCAAAGGTGAATGAGAAGAGGATGTTAAAAGATATATAATCAGGGGGGAAAAAAAGCTGAGGGGAAAAAACCCTAGGTGTTAGATGAAAAGGATCTCTTCACAATGACAAAGCATCGATGAAAAGAATTAACATTTGTCCGTTGGGTAATCAATCAGTCATGGAATGGATGGAATCCAGCTCTTTGTTGCACGGCCCGTGATGAAGAGCCAGCGTGTTAGCTATCACAGCCAAGCTCTCAAGTTCTTCTGACTGAATGAAAGTCATCTTGTTTGAATCAGGGCTAGCTTTTGCCTCTTGTCTCATCCTTATTCTCCCCTTTTTCAGTTCTGGGTTTTTTTCCTTTTAATTTCACTTCTATATTCTTCAACAAGTTCCTCATCCCAGCTACAGCTTACATGAATACTGTATGACCTGGCAGTGACCTGTACCTATCCTCATTGATTTTAGGGGGTTGTTCCTTTTTTTTTTTTTTCCCTCTTAATTCACTAAAAGTATCCTCCTATTACTTTCTTTGAAATACAGATTAAGAAAAAAAAAAAAAAAAGACGTTCATGCCATGCGTGAGTTTTTGTTTTTTTATAGTAAAGTCATACATAAAAGAAAACCTAAATGTGAGAGTGCAGCAGCAAAACTTCAAAGCACTGACTGTCAGACATTATTATTTCAAATCAGCTTTGACTTTTTGAGACTTAATAAAACACTATAGTACAGACTGGCATATTTATAACACCTATACCAGTGATCAACTGAACTGTCTTATTCTCTCTACTGTGCAGTGCCTTGTTATTTCCTTTATAATAAGCTTCCCTCAAAACATGTTGTAACAATACTGCAAACAGATAATTATTAATGATTTGAGTTCTAAAACATGACTTGTTTTGCATACAATTCTTTTTGAATCCACACATTACTTTGTGACAGAAGACAAAAGCACATTGATTTATTAATAATGATTGCAAATGCACAGCAAGTTCATAAACAATACGGAAATATAATTCAATCAAAGGTGTAGAGGTATAGGTGACATATTTCTACGTGCATCTGAATTGTTACATCTCAAGGAAAGAGGCACTGGGAAAGACAAGGGAGAGGATTTAGCGGAAAAATCAGGCATGCTGCAAGAGAAATTGCTCTAAAACATGATCAGATCCACAGTAGAAGGAGGAAGATAAACTTATTTTCTGCATTTTAGAAGAATGACACTACAGAACTAAAGGCATCTTTGTCTCTATCTCAGGGCTAAGTCTATAGTTATATACTATTATAATTTAGTAGATACTGTTAAGCATAAAAATATGACATTTGGGCGACTTTGGGGCTAAATATCAATTTGCCAGTTCCTTCCTCTCTAATGTTCTATATTCCCCAAACTACTTTCATTACATTTTATTTGCTTCAGTTCCATGGGAGAAAAGGTGTCCTTTGGACCAGCCTTTGTCAAATGACTTCACATGCCTCATTCAAGCTTGTATAAGAAAAACAGCACAAGTGGAATTAGCCTGTCAGCTTCTATGAAATATTTGTTTGAGAATAAGTATTGTGTGGGTTTTTTCTTTGAAAGAATGTTAAATAAGATTATGAACTCCTTGTGACAGACATTTGTGCGCTTACTAGGCCTATTGCACTTGATTCCTTCTACAGAAGAGCTGCTTTTTCCCCAAAAACCAACTAAGCTGCAAATTAACATTACAGTGACTACCATTTTTGGCCTGCTACTTGTACCTTTGCACATCTCACCCCATGCTTCAAGTGCAAACATGTTTATTTTCAAGTGAGTGAAGCTAAGGACATGACACCTAAAATAATAACGATGCAATACATCACAGATCTAAAAGAGGAAGTCTTGTTTCAGTATTCTTCACAGAATAATAAATCCTCTTCTGAGATGAAAAATCTAAATGAAATATTATTTCTGAATAATAGTCAAGCAGAATTTGGATTTACTGTAGTCAATCTTTGTTACTTACAATTAAACTAAAACCAGCAGGTTTATTGTTGCTATTATTATGATGCAGTCATTAAAATAGTGAAATATTCGTAAAACTGAGTATGTTTTTTAAAAAACTGTGATGAGTTTTAATATACCTGTGTTAGGATCTTTATTTCACAGATCCCTCTCTGAGTGCATGGCAACAGCTTGCTTATGTGTCTTTTGTGAGTTCACTGCCAATCAGATTTCCTTGAGGTAAGGAACCACCGAGTATAGAATGAAATAATAAAAAAAAATCCTAATTTTCATGCTTCATGTTATGTATTTTAAAATTATATTCAAACTCTAACATTTCGGTATCAAAGAGAAAAGCAAAAGGTTAATTTAATTCACTTTGAAAGAACACAATTCTATAATCTTCTAACAATTCAAAATTAAATTAAGGATTTCATGTTTTCATTCACTACTTGAAAAATAAAATGTAGTTTAACCATGACTATTATAAACTTAACTGCTGGATGGCATATCCATTCTGTTTTAATCCAAAGATGTAACATTTTTGTAACATTAATAAAATAGATTTTTTTTGTTGCCATAGTTCCTTTTTTTCTTCTTTCAAACACACATTATTCTTTTGTGTCTCAATAAAATTTAAATAAAAGAAAAGGACACAGCAAAAATACAAAACTAAATCAAAAATCAGCCTGAAGGCTTAACATCCATATTTTCAATATACTGCCAGTGCCTCTTGTTCATAAGCAGCTTGGCTTCAATCTTGCTGTCAGTGGAGCAGCAGGTCAGGGGAATCTCATCTCATCCCTCTCAATTTCTGTGCCATTCTTGTACCATAATTAATTGCCATGGTCTAACAGAAAATTAAAATATAAGGCATTTTGACACATTGTTAGCCAGTGATCTCTTTGGCCAACTTCTCAAGAATTTCTCAATTTAATAAGCTCTCCAAATTCAAGTTCTTGAAAAGCAAAAAATACAATCACATCACAAAAATGAGCAACATGACATTTAGAACAGGAAAATATGCTAATTCCTTTTGCTTTTTTTACTGCAAACTACAAATAAAATAAAATCCTTCCTAAATTTTGCTTGGGATGTTAAGGAGACAAGTAGTCCTGGCCAATCACTTACTCCCTGCTCCCATATTGATTCTTTCCTATCAAACTCTGTTGGATAGGAAGCTAAAAAAAAAAAAAAAAAAAAAAAAAAAAAAAAAAAAAAAAAGAAAAAGAGAGAGAGAGAAAAAAATGAAAAAAAAAAACAAACAAAAACAAAAGAAAAAGGCAAAGAACACTTCCTACATACAATTATATGTAAAAGGCAATCAGCTCATAGTGGATGTTTTCTTGCAAGAGCAATGATGGAAATGCAACTGAGATCTGACTACCAAACATCGTTTTGTTTAGGACAGGGAACCAGGCAGATCTGCCAATTGCTGCACATTTTTTCATAGTGACAAGATTTCCACAATATGATAAAATTAGAACTGTAAGAGCTTGGAGAGGTCTCTTAACTTTTAATTAAAACTCTCCAAGATCACTAAAAATAATTAGGCATTAAAATGTTCTGGTTTTCCTCTGAATTCATTTGCACCACTTGAATGGTCTAGATCTTGCATGAAACAACAGACATTCTAAACAGAAACACTGGAATTTAACTGGGGGTGATTTCCAGACCTGCTTTTTATGATGCAGCTAGTGGGAAAAACCGTAGAGCCTGAATTTCTACCAATCCTGCCTAAAATGGTTTGTTTCAACAGGAATTCTCTAGTACAAAGAATTCTGCTCAATGCAAAACTCCAGATAAAAAAGAAGTTTGAATTTCATGGAAAGAGCAGCCCAAGATACAGTCCTGACCTTTATTTTTATTTATTTATTAAAAAGCAGGACCTTTAACCTTGCAAATGTTTTTGTTCTCTTAAAATAACTCATACAATGCTATATGCCATACTATTTTTAGCAAAGCAACAAGAGAAAGCATGCTTTTCCCATACAGCAGGGCACTGATATAAACATCAACACAGATGCTCTGTGAGAGAGAGCTGGACTTCTCAAGCACTTGATCATTAAGGAATGCACCAACTGTTTTAGATAATCTCGTGCCAGCTCCAGTTCTGCTCCACACTCCCCTTTGGGAGTGGCAAATCTTGTCCTGCTCCTAATTTTTCATTTTACTCCCTCCTCCATTCTCTTTTTTTTTCTTTTCCCCCTAGAACAGAGGGAAAAAGGCATTGTGTGCCAAGCAAGGCAAGACTAGAATCACTTCCCCAAACAGAGCAAAACTTTCAGACAATTAACCCTCCCCTCTTCTTTCAGATAAATTACTAAGTATAAAATGCAATCTGTTTCCTTTGTTTACTCAATATGAACAATTTGTAAATGACTCAAGGATGAAATTCAGAAAATGTTGTGCTAAATTAGAACCATTATAAACATGCTAATGACTGCTCAACTAAAACATGCAGGATCAGTGTGAAGAAATATATTTAGTTCCTGTGGAATACAGTTGTATTGCCTCAGAACTATTTGGTCACTTAATTGTATATGATTACTTCAGGAAAATGTTAATTTCATGAACACTAGACAATACACTCTGTATGTCAAAAGAAGCTTTCTCAAGTGTCAGTGTAATTGCTTGGATGCAATGTTTTGGCATATTAGTACAAGAGAAATATCTTTTAAGTCTATTAAAATTACATGTACATTTCATTCCTCCACTTAAAATCTCCATTCCATGATAAGCTTTATTTTACTGTTAGATTGGCTGTATTCACTGAAGTTATTCCCTTATTTGCATTACAATGACAGCATACAGTCTATTACATGTATTCACCTATTCTCTAAGTATCTGCACCTCTATTTACCTTGCAAGTGAACATATAATATGGGCAAGAGAAATTTGCTTTCGGCTTTAAACAACAGCAATCAGGGATTGATAGGAAAATGGGAGCACAATTTGCTTGTAATCCCTGGTAAAAAGACTATATAAACCGATACAAGAAAGGAAAATGATACTCTTATTTTCCTGTTTCTTGCTATGTACATCCTAGCAAAGTAATGAAATCAATAGGATTTGCAATATTTGTTATTTTGTGAAAGGAGAAAGTCATGCTAATGGAAGCAGATCTCAGTTTTCATTATTTTCTTTGCCTTCACATCCTCACATCTTTCTTTATTGAAGAGCTCTAGATTTTCTTCTTTCCTCCTCTCCAGTGGAAAAGAACAGACTGAGCCAATATTTTACCTAGATCTCATCAGCACAGATCCACCACAGCCTACTTAGTCTTTAATAGAATTGAAATTTCTCCCAATATTTAGCCGAATTATTCTTTCTCATAATCTCATACCTCTGTACCTTGTTACAGCCTTTTTATAACCCTAAACAATTCACTCATCTTTGGCATCCACTCTTCTCAAACACTTCTGACTTGAAGTGACATTCTTTTCTTTATTACTCAAATGAGTGTTAAGAGTATAATAGCTAAATTTTCTTTGTTAAACTGCTCTGGAAAAAATCAGGTACCATATGCTTTTTGGACATAGAGCATCTCTCTTTTAAAAAATAATTTCCCTAGCAGCTCAAGAAGTTGCAGATGGAATGCCAGCCTGTGTTCAGCTATGTACTAAACCCAGACATTTCATTAAGGATAGGGGGACAGATTTTCTTTTCTCTTAACATTGCACAACTCTTCTTGGACCAAGCTGAAGCAGGCAGAGGATCCCATCTCAACTCAAGAAATTTTCTGGTAGCACAGACATTTATGTTATTGCTCCTTCTCCTATCAAGTGCAACACCAAGTACTGTATCTTTTAACAGGGTAAAAGTTCTATAAAATTAATATGAAAATACCAGGCAAAGTTTTGAGGACTAAAAGCTTCTTAAACAAAAGGTAGTACAAAAAAGGAAAAGTGTGGAAGCTCCTTCACACCAGGTTAGTTTCAGAGTATTGAGGGAATGGGAGTGAGGGGACTTCCTGAAAAGCAAGGAAAATCAGTTTCTATTAAACTGATTAATGTTCCTTGCAAAATTTGTGACACCAGATGACTTATGAACAAAACCTGAATGATTCAAAAGACCTCTATTTTGTTTCCCCAAATCATGTTCTACTCATTACCCTAATAATGCAGTAATAAACATCTGTTTAATTATTTGAAGGCTTCTTAATATTGTGCATAAAAATCTTAACTCGGCTCGTACATAAAATATTCTGAAATTAAAACAATTGTATAACAACAAGAATTTTTCATGAGAAATCCTTAAGCATTTTTGTATGCAAAAGTATAATACAAAGAAAGCAAAATAATATGCTCTTGATTTGAAATGACTTCAAACAGGGATGCAGAGGATTGAAAACAATAGCTAGAATCTCCTCTCTATTTACCATTTCTGAAGGTCTCTATGGCACATGATGCAGTCTTTTCCAGGGCACTAAAATATACTGACAAAATCAGTTCTGTAGCCCCTTTTTTACTACAAAATTTTGACTTAAACAAATTATCATATCCTATATCAACATAAATACAGATCAAGCAAGAATTTCCTGAGCTAATTCCAACAAACAGAGCTTTAAAAGGTTTACAAATCTCACAAGCACCAGTTCTTGTCAGGGACTTAAAGAACCATTCAGGTTGGAAAAGATCTCTAAGATCATGGAGCTCAAGCATTAACCTAGTACTGCCATGGATATATATTTCTGGAATAATGGCTGTGAAAATATTTTAGCAAAGAAGGCACTAATACCTTCAAGAATAATATTCTTGCATTTTCATTTCCCTATATACATAGAGGAGAAATTAACCATCATTTTTATTCCTATAAAAGAACATTATTAATTTTTTTAAGTCAAGTAATGGAAAGATATGGAAATCTTAGAATTAACGTTCCCCAGGAAATCCTAATTCAGCCCCTGTGTACATTATGATGTATTCTTTAAATAATTTTTTAAATGTACACAATTTTTGTATGGTATTCTTGCTATATTCAGCACATGGGATAACCCCAGATGAAAGCAGAAAGTGGAACTGCAGAGTAAATGAGGCTGCTGCCCATGCAGTCATTGGCTATGTGTCATTGCAAAAGTTCAAAGAAACTAAATGAATGAGGGAGAGAACTGCAAAAGGAGAAATGATGGGTCGCAGTTGCATTTTCTGGGAGCTCAATTTAAAAAAACTTGGGGCTTTATTTGAGGAACTGCTGAACATTCACAGCTGCAGCTGTGTCAATGTAAAGTAAATGTAAAGATTGAGGCTATAATATATATAACTATATATAAACTGCTGCACAAAGTTAGGTCCCCTGGAAAAGAATCTGGGCCTAAGCACCTCAAGCTGAACAACCAAGAAATCAATGGCATTTTTAAAGTCATATTCTTGGTCTCACACCTGTGAAGTTGGCATCCTGACTACATTTTCTTCCTCTTAACGAAGATTTTGAGAAGATCATTTGTAGCACATTTACTGAATATTCTGGGGGGCAAAAAAAACCGAACACCCTAGCCAATTGTGTAATACCCGTGTCTTCTGAGCACAGCTTGAATAATAGACACTAAAACTTCAGGTTGACCACTAAGAACATAACAAGTTATTGGATAGTTTCACATTCATGGAGGATCATCCTGTTACTGAACTGGATGAATTAGAATTGTTCTTCAGGAAAAACTATTGCTTATTCTTATAAGAAAATTCTACTTCTCTACATGGAAACAAAAATTGGTTTCATTTTAACATGTTTTAAGTTTTTGGTGGGCAGCTGAAGAAAGCTTTCACAAACTATGCAGACATAGTGCAAAATTAAAGATTTGAAACGTGTTTAAACCTGTGGTTGTATACACAAACTTTTATAAATTAGATTTAGTAGCCTGATTTGGAAACAACACCAATTTGAAGGGTTTACTGATCACTCCAAATTAAAGACAGAGTGAACATGAAATAGTTCCAGAACACTGGACTTCAGCAAATAAAAGCACTACTAATAATAAAGCACTGCATGTTGCACCCTGTCCTGGTGCAGCAAAACAGAATAACCTCCTTTTGCTCTCCCAACATAGCAAATCTTGACACCCCCATGCACAGGCTGAGAGATTTCTACAAGGTCCCCTCTTTGCTTAGAGCAAGCATTGTCACACTTCTCTGCACTAATTGACACAGTTCCACAGCAGAAAATTATTTTTGCCCCCAAAGAAAAAGCAAAAAATTAAACGTCATAAACATCTTCCCAAAATATATAACATAGTAATACAATAAATATCAGAGTGGAGAAAATGTGGGTCATTTGTAAACAACTGAGGTATTTAATAACACTTAATAATCTGCTACACAAAAGGCAAAAATATATTCAGTGCAATTAAATCTTCACAGCTACATAGAAGGGAAACTACAGTTAAGTTCACACTACCTATATCAAGCTATTTTTAATTCCTATTGTGCTGCATAACATTCTTTCTTTTATAGAATCCTCCTCACTACAAACAAGAACCAGTCCATGGAGCTCAGTTATGCCACAACCTTCACTAAAAGTTATATTGAAGGTAAAAAACACAATTTATACAATTTCTGTATTAAACATTTAGTCTTCTTGCTTTTGTTGATTTAATCCAGACTCTAGAGTTACAAGGAGTTTAAATTTATGAAGCGAATTTTAGCTGCATAACTCCCCAGAAAATTTAAGCATGCATGAAATTCTGTACAGCTATTTTGAAATTGTAGATTAATGTTGGTTTATTATATACTCTTTATCCAAATGCAAAAGAATTTAACACAGACTTGGTTGTTTAGATGGTTTTTTTGGGCTCTCTTCATATTTAGGACCAGTAGAAAATTTCATGTTATCAGAACAAAAGATTATTCAGTTATAAGTTCTGGTTCATGATCTTAGATGTATTTATTCAAAAAACCAGGAAAGGCAGGAAATATCCTTCTTTGAATACTAAATGACACAGTATATTGAAAAATTATTATATTCACAGAATCTTCAGAGCAGGAAGGCACTCACTCAGATCATGGATTCCAGCTCCTGGCCCTGCACAAGACACCCCAGGAGTCACACCCTGTGCCTGAGAGCATTGTCCAAAAGCTTCTGGAACTCTGTCAGACTTGATGCTGTGACTGCTGCCTGGAGAGCTGTTCCAGTGCCCAAATACCCTCAGGGTGAAGAACCTTTCCTGATACTCAACCTGAACCTCCCCTGACACAACTTCAGGCCACTCCCTTGGGTCTGCCCCTGAAATCAGTGTCTGTCCCTCCTCTCCCCCTCATGAGGAAGCTGCAGACTGTGATGAGGTCTAATATTGCCTTATTCATTTGAATGTGTTACCAAATTCAGTACATGAGTAACAGGGGAAGATTTGATTCCTGCTGCTTTCAATAATCACAGACTAATGTACTTCATGCACTTGTGCTCTAGGAATAACAAAATTCACAACAGCAACCATATATTTCTTAATTGTAATAATAATCCTTACACTATACATACAGTATACTTCCTTTTAAAGCTTCTTCAGCAAGGGCACTGCATGATTCCCAAGGTTTTTATGTGCCTGGATAGACTTTATACAGAAAAAAAAAGTAATGTGGTCACAATTGTCTGAACGTGCAATGCCAAGGCCTGTTACTATCAAGCCAAAGGCAGAAGTTTGGGCTGCTGCCAGGTCCTCCACGTGGTAAAAGTTTGGTCCACCTAGTTTGTGTTTACAGACATTAAATCCAGCTCAATCTCTTACTCTTTGGTTCCATTTTCACTGTCTTTACTCCACATGAAAATTACCTTACTGTGTTTTTTACCTTGATGTTACTCACAAGACTTACTGCATTTAGACAACTGTAGAGTCTTTTTTGTCAACTAAACACTTCTCTAATCTCCAGGCTGCCAACCTGCTTGAACTCTCCTCCTGCATTTGCCCTCACACTATTAATATAATCATGAGCACTAGGAAGGCAGAATCTCAAACATTGCAAGTTACACGTCTCTGGTTCCTTAAGCTTTTTTTAAACACTTATTTATGGGCAAGGTATAATTTACACCACCTTATGTATGGCTGGGCAGGTGGCACACAGTGCCTGCTGCTCCTTATATCAATATCTAACGTCAATGTCAGCGGTGCCCACTTTTCCACACCAATCAGATTTTCACCTGTTCTCTCTATTATAAGATTTGACTGAGAGCTGTCTGTGGCAAGGACTGTTGTTTGGTTTTACTACTGCTACATGTCCAGCACCTAATACATTTCCTCAGAGAAGCACCTGGAAAAAAATTATAATGAAATATCTTAATTTGTCCCCTGACCAAACTCAGGGACTCTTCAGATCTTCAGAGCTCAGTGGCCTAAGTTGCACAAGAAAAACTCAGGCTTTTTTGTTCTTTTTTCCTTTCAGAGCTATATATGTTATATAACTTACTATCTGAAGGGAACAACTGCTCAGCCTAAGCCAGAGGTCAATGAACACCAAACCTTGGCCTGCACAAAGACGTAAAGGATTTATGCACAGGCATAGCTTTTCCCAAGGCACTGTGGACACCTTGGTGCCAGGTCCCAGACCTGCTGGTACAGTCCATGAATGCTGAAAGACACACTTTTTTTTTTTAAAATTTTACTGTCATATTGCTCAAGTTTCTTGAGAAACTCAAAAATTCTTCAATTCTAGGTGTGCAAGAACTGTGCCAGAATCTTGTATGTAGGAACAACAGTTTCTTTCTGTGAACTATCCCACATCCAGATATTCTCTGGAATTGTCCAAAAGCCTTTTTACTGATGGGAAATAAACTGTTTCCTTCTTCAGCAAAATGTAACTCCCTAATGAGTTTATTAGCCTATAAACCATGGTGTAAATGTGAACTTTGATACAAAGACAATAACATCTCCTTTCCACTGTAAACTCTTAACTGGATCTCCTCAGTATCTAAGACTACAGTAAATTAGTCCTAGAACATATGTTAAAGAATTTAAATTGCTACATTCTGTTACTTTTCTGGAGTTATTTACAAAATTAGTATTAAATTTGCTCATTTGTTTTCATTACTTTTTTTTCCTCTTTTTACACTGGTGAAATAATTTCAAAATATGGATAGAGATGCAGTCCCTAATAGAGGAACCTTATGTTTTATTAAATATCTGATCAGAGAATAAGAGGAAATATTGCCAACAAAAGTATTGCAAAACCAGGATAATTGTTGCTGTAAAGGCATGTAGGAATCACTGTGTTGGATCAAGCTGCTCAACAGCTCCTTTATAACAATGGCAGCTTTTGCAAAGACTAGATTAAAAATTTTAATACCATGAGCATGTTTCATCTGTACTCAAGACTACTTTTTTTCCTTGGAAAAAGCTTCCACAACTTTATACCAGAAACAAGGACCAGTAGTCCAGCAAAAGGGTCAGTAAAGTTTGGCCAAAGACAAAACCACAACAAATACTTTGAAACCACTAATTTTGCATCCAAAAAGATTTCTACCAGGACAGATACACTCATTCTTCTCTTTGCTCAATTTTTTATTTTTCAACCACTGCTTTTACAGCCTTGCTTAGCACATGGAGTCACAGAATCACAGAATGTTAAGGGACTGGAATGACCCTTACAGATCATCTAGCCCCCACTCCCTGCCACAGGCAGGGACATCTCCCATTAGACCAGGCTACTCAAGGCTTTATCCAACCTGGCTTTGAACATTGCCAGGACTGGAGCACCCACAACCACCCTGGGCAACTTGTTCCAGTGATTAACTACCCTCACAGTAAAGAAGTTTTTCCTAATATCTAATGTAAACTCCCCTCTTTCAGTTTTTACCCATTCCTGTGGTCCTATCACTACTGTTCCTAAAGAAGTGTCCCTCTTCCCTGTAACTCCTTCAGAATGGAAGGTTGCCATGAGGTCTCCACCAAACCTTCTCTTCTCCAGGCTGAGCAGTCCCAACTTTCTCAGCCTGACTTCACAGGAGAGGTGCTCCAGTTCTCTTACCAACTTTATTACTCTCCTCTGGACTTGGGCCAACAGCTCCATGACTTCTTATCTTGGGGAGACCAGAACACTATTCAGTATTCCAGCTGGGGATCATCCTAATCTTAAAGCCCAATTCCTCTTGTTTTGCTGGTGTCCTGGTTTCAATTCACAATATCACCGGCAAAGTTACCCATAAAATCTGCCCAAATTAGGCAATTCATATCAGCTATTAGATGCAGTACATATATCAGAAGACAACACTGAGCAAATCAACATCAGTCGGATTCTGTAACAATTTTCCAGGGCCAAGGAGCCAAGTGCAAGGTCCTATACTTGACCTTCTCTATGTCTTGTTGCTCAGAGGCTGTGACTTTGACAGCACCATATTGCAAAAAAATCTACACCAAATCTGGCAAAGAAAGGGATAATTTCTAAGTCATCTTGTGGGTACATTCTGTCTTCAGTGTGTGGCTGAAAGTCCCATTAACACTAACATGAGCTACACAGTCCTACTGATGGGTGAATTATACCCCTAACAGAAAAGTGGTTTTTTTGCTCGATGGATTTGCTTTGATGAACTTTTTGGCTACTGCACAGTCATGTGTATATATTTAAGTATTTCTCTGTGTGTATGCATTTGTACATCTCTGCAGTGATGATGTCAGTTTGACTAAAAACGCAGATAAAGCATTTCTCCAGCCAAAATGGGCCAAAGCTAATTTTCCCCATATAAACTTTGGGTTGGCCCTTATTTATCAAAACCATAAAAAGTTTGACAGAAAAGAGGATCCAAGTTGGTTATCCCAAAAAAAAAAAAAAAAAAAAAAAAAAAAAAAAAAAAAAGGGGGGGTTTTTTTAAAAACCCCTTTTTAGAAACGCGATAAACAAAAAAAAAAAAAAAAAAACAAAAAAAAAAAAGTTAGGGCCTTTCTTAAGAGCCACTTTATAGGAACCGTATGCACAACTTTCACTTTCTAGAAAGTGGTTTTCTCTTGAACACACATCAGAACCATTCATCATCACATAATTGCAAGTTGTCAGTCAGAGCCGCACCCTTCACGCAGTGGCAGGCCGCCAGCACATCTGTCAGAAGCACTCACAAGCTTCCGTGTATTATTGTAATCCCCTACAAAAGGAACAAACCCATTCATCCTGTCCACATTTTCCAAATCAGATGACAACTGTAAACCCTGAGCCTGGAAAAATAATAGCGCTTACCCTAAAAATGCCACACTTGGCAGGTGACCGCAAGTTAAATACAGTGAGCAAATTTAAAATAATTCTAATCTCCACATCTAAGACAAAAGTTGTAGGGTACTGGGTTCTTCATGAAAGAGGAAAGCTGGACTCTGTGCATACAACAAAATGGTCTTTAATAGTGAAACAGGCTGTGGGGTTAAATCATTGTACCCAATCTGCCAACACTCACTTATGGCACTCCGGATTTTATTAGAACTCTAACCACCTTCTTTACTGTCCCCATTCTCTTTTTTGGTTTCTTCTGATTTCTTTCTCCTTTGCCTAGAATCATCTAGTCTTTATGCTAACACATACACTTTTCTCCCTTGCCTCTTGAAAGATACTTTCTGCTCAGACAGGCTCCACAGGTAACACCTCAGGGACAGTCTGGATTTGGTGAATATGAGGACTTGGGCCAATGAGTACAAAGCAGGCAAGATTCTCTTCTCAGAAATGATGTTAAAGACTTTCATGGAGAATTAAACAGCTTTCAGTGAATTAAATACTGTTTTACATAGGGCTTCAAAAGCTTATTTGCAGAGCAAATGCATATGAGAGCCACAAATACTTTGGAGAATGGAGTAATATGTTTTACCTCAGTACCTTCATTAACTCTTTTGCATTCTCTCTCTGGAGAAGTCTGACAGCAGTGCTCACCAGCACAGAATGAAACACATGCCATTCCCTCTGAGACAACCGTGTAGACACATCAGCCCAGCAAGACCTTCAGAGCAGCTTTTCCTCAGCCAGTGAGGCTGCAGACAGAGTCTAACACTTCTCTCTAACCAGCCAGATCTTTATACATGCTCAGATGCAGAAGTGAAGCCACGAGACTTCTCTGAGCCTACTTCCAATCCTTTACCCCAGGAGCAGTAGTGAGCCAGTGCATCATCAGCCACAGGGAAGAGGCTGGTGAAAGCCTGTGCACTGGCATTTTTAACAGCCCTTGACACAGGCAGAATGCATATTAGATATACATATACATATATATATAAAAACAAGCATTTCTGAAACTATTCGAAAGGTATATGATGGCTGACCTGCTACAAAGAGAAAGAATTACTCCTGAGTGATACAGCCAGGAGTAAATGATACCATCTCAGTACACAAAGGGAGATAAATATTGTAAGAAATCAACTCTCAGCTGTGCTGCACACCTATATTCACATAATGTTGTTCAAGCTAGTGTTAAGGAAAATACAGCAATTCTCCAACTACTTCCAAAAAAATCCCTCTGTACTGTAGAATTGCCACTCAGGATCTGCTCTGCTGGATGGTCACACAGACTGCTTTAGGTGGCTCACCCCATTAGACTGAAGTTGGAGCACAGGAATAAAGGAGTTGATCCTTTATTGATCACACTCCTGCAAAACCTGCTGGTTTCAAAAACACTGGTGGGTGAAAAAAAAAATCAACCCTTCAATTTTTTCATGACTCAGTTTCTCAGACAGAAAGATGATCTTTTTATCTCATAAAACTACTGAAGAATTTCATTCTCTTGCAAAATGGCAATATAAGCAGTTTTAGCACAATAATATATTTTTCAATTACACTATCTTATCTTTTACATATTTTCAAACTTTACTTGACTTTTTTTTTCAAAATTATGCCATATTCAGTAATTCTTAATTTTTTTTTTTCCTGAATGAAGACCAAATTTCACTAACTCTGAAAAAAATTAATTTTGGACTTGAGGCATCATGAGGTAATATCTGCTGTAAACAGGCTAAGTCAAGATAAATGAATGCTTTCATGTTATAAATATATATGTGATATAAACACACACAAATATAAGTACAACATATGGTCAACTAGAAATAAATAAAACTGAAAACACTTTACAACGGCATGGCAAGGATCCAAACTAAATTTCAGGTAGCAGATGGCACGAATAGGATACATGTGAGAAACAGGCAATTTCAATTATCTTTGAATAGTTCATAAACAGGAAAATTTGGCAAAGCACAATTTAAAAAAAAAATTACTTGAAAAATAACATTGTGTAACAGAGATAACTGAATTGAAAGCACAACAATGCAAAGTTGTTAAGCTCATTCTAACCATAATTTCATAATGAGTATTAAATTATTACATGTGACAGAAAAGAGCTGCCCCAAATACTCATGGAAAATGTTATAATTAATTATTCCAATTGGGGCTTCAGCATTTCCTTTCAGTTATTATTATCACCCAAAAGTAGCCAAAAGGTCTTGCTCACCAAGTTCCTTCCTAGCTTTTGTGCAATCTGCAGATTAAATAAAAAAAAAAAAAAACACCTAAGTAAAATCTGGGTCTCAAGATTTCTTCAAACATTTATTCAAACAAACTTTGATGGGGTTTACTCATCAGAAGTTAAATTCTCACCCAAAAGTAGCCAAAAGGTCTTGCTCACCAAGTTCCTTCCTAGCTTTTGTGCAATCTGCAGATTAAATAAAAAAAAAAAAAAACACCTAAGTAAAATCTGGGTCTCAAGATTTCTTCAAACAGTTATTCAAACAAACTTTGATGGGGTTAAAGAAGTTAAATTTGCCCACATGTCATTAAAAAATTGCATTCTTTTAAGCCAGACAGTGAAAAAGATGGAAAAAAATTATATTTAGAAACTAAGTAAAAATCTGAGGGCACAAAAGAGCTTGCTCTCTTTTAAACTTTTTTTTTGATAAATCAAAAGAGTCAAGTGAATCTCTGAAATACCAAAATTTGATAAGCAGGACAGAGGCTAATTTCCTAAGCATTTCATTGAGGTACTTATAGATGATGCAAATAGTTAGCCATGCAAGAGACTTAGGAATCAATTTACCAGATATTGTATTTTTGCCTTCATACTCCCCTCCCCTCATCCTCCTCTCCACATAAGAAATGTGTCATACAGAAAGATCTATTAGCTCAAATCCCCGAAGTTATTCAGATATCTAAATGTGATTTAAGTGCCTAATTGCCATTTGTGTAATTGGGAGTTGGATAGCTAAACAATAGTTTGGGTGTCTGTATTCCACTGAGATGTAAGCTTTTCTGTTAATGAAAGTCCTAGCATTATCTCTAAGAAAAAATAGTAAGAGTCCTCAACCATTCCATTCTTAATTTAGATTACAGACAAAACAACTAAAAGGGGAAAAATATTCTGCCTGCAGAAAAAGTGTAATTTTCACTGAAAAAAAAATAAAAAATATATATGTATAGTTTGTTTATCAGGTTAGCTGTTAACAAGCAACTACCTCCAAAAACCAGGAAAAAAAGGAAGAGTTTATTGACCCACTACAACTCCAGAAACATTTAGCAAGAATTGGAGAAGCTGTAATCCAATTCAAATGATATGTCTTTCTCTTTTTTCATGCTAATAAAGAGAATTTGATTCCTGTTAAAAGGGAAGGTTTTTCAGAAGGCTTTACCAACAGCACCTTCAGGCTGGCATTATAAAGGCACAGCAAAATCAACAAATGCTTCTGAGCATCTCAATAACCAAGGTCTGGGTCTTTGGAAGAATGACTACTCTGCTGTTTCATAACTGTCATTTGGAAAAAGGAAAAATAATGTTTAATGACAGCTGCATTTTACTGCCCAGATGAATTGGAATACGTAGAACCTCAGTATTTTATGTACATTGAATGCTTATGTAACTTATTTATACATCTGTGGGCTTACAGCTAGAAACAGATATGTACACAATTGCAGCATTTAAAAAATGGACAGCAGCTTTGGGAATGATGCTTGAATCAAATTGCATCTCATTTCAAAGCTGGTGGGTCCAGTAGTTTTGAAAGCTGAAGTTTTAAGTGCTGAGCATACCTCAAAAATCAGCCCCAATGTGTTACAAGCTGGGCATCCAAAGTCAGTAACCACAACTGATCATTGGACCACTGCAAAGGATGGTCAGAGTGTACACAACAACACAACTCTGAGCTGAATATCACTCCCAACAGGAAAAGGGAGGTTATATAATACCTTTCAGGCAAAGCAATGCAGGAGTCACCAGCTGCAAATATGTTTTGAGAATTCACAGCCTCTCTGGGGGGAGTCAGCTGCTTCCATTGGAGACCATAACCCTTTCTCACCGTACCTCTGACAGCCCCATCGTGGCTCCTTCTACCACAACTCACAAAACCTATGCTGTACCTCCTACCTTGGAAGCCTGGAACACACCAAAAGCTAATAAGGAGTTGTCAGAAGTGTCAGTAGTCACTCCATAGATTAGGAGCCCCAGTCATGCAGGGATCTCTTGGGCCCATGAGTCCTGTCCTCAGTAAGTGCAGGTAACTGTACAATAATCAGCAGCAAAGCTCACCAAGTTCCATGTGGCTACTCACTTCAAAATGAAATTGTTTCTGCTTTCAGAGTGGCTATAGGCACAGGGGTTCAGCAGAATTTCATTTTTCTTTCCCTTTTCTTGCCCACTGACTAACAGTCCTGCAAAACTACAGCTACAGCTCATGTCTTTTCCATGGCTCAGAGCACAAGAGATTGCCTGGCTTCATAAAAGAAAGATCCTGTAATGAGACTATTCCTCACTCTGTAATAAAAAACCAAAAATTATAAAACTTACTAAAATTTAGAAGTGCATCAGAAAATTTAAACTTAATTCTTAATACAAATTAAATGAATCCTAGAGGCCCAACTATCAGTTTCAAACCAGTAAATCAGTGTGCTTAATGTCAGCAACCAATAAAGCAGAAACATATGCTCTGCTTCACTAATGGCATAAAGAACATTCCCTGATTGCCTTCTGGTTGGAGCCAAATATTTGTTGGCTAAAACAAGATTTATTTTAGAAACATTAATTTTCTATAGCATGCAAACTGATTCATTTTCCACTAAAATCTGTGAGATTACTTTTCGTTTTCAAAGACTTCCATAATGGTTGCTACACAAGACCTATCAAATGATATTTCTTGGCCCATAACAGTCATCTATCGTTTCTCCTGGCTAAGAAACCTTCCCACAGTATATTATAGTACAATATGTGTGCTACTGTGTTTGAAGTTACAGCTTATTTTATCAAGTCATTGGTGCTCTCTACAGCTGGTAAGTGGTGCTTTCCCTTGAAAAAAATAGATCAATGTTTTCTTTGATTTTGTGTTCCCTTTGTTTGAAAAAAATACTAGATGCTAAGGCAACAAAATATCAAATATTTAATATATAACTGTTGAAATATACACACAGATACTGCATATCACATCAAACAGGATACTAGAACTATGTGACAGCTGTTGAGCTTCCATTTTTTCTCATGCATTTACACCAAGAACCAATAAGTTAGGTTTTTCCAGAAAGTTCAATTCCCTTTCAAGCACTCCAAAAATGTGAAGAATTTCTGTGAAGTGCTCCTGCTATTCTCACCACTGAAAGTTTTAAGGAATGAAACATTTTTTTCGTGACTAAATAAGAGCTGTTGAATGCTAAGACCATTTGAAAATCTGGTCCTGCAAGGGCATCTCACGATGAGATAAAGTCCAACTAGCATATTTGATATAACAATTCTTTACATTTGGGGCATAAATATGTATTGTCTAAGCAAGAACCGCAAGATTGGCCCCATAAAATGTAAATTTTACTTTTCAATTTTTGACCAATGTAATTTTAAGAAACCAGCTAATTTCAGTGTCACAGAGATCAAAGTAAATAAATGGTTTCATGAAAGGGTCAGCTGAAAGTGTATGGCATGCAGTTGTTGACAAAAGATTAAAATGCAATCACATACAAAAAAGCCACAACTTGAAAGAAATCATGCATTCTTGAAAAGATACTTAATACTAATATATGACATACTTTTACTTGAGTTTGGATCATCTATCCTCATGACTCATTATGTGTTTGAGCACATCAATTATATCATAAATAATTTATATCATTACAATGTTCTGTGGTTTAATGCTTTTAAAACTGTTTCAGACAGATGAGGATCTACATGTCTCACACACCTCAACAGACCAG